>NC_081838.1:12333240-12642707 GCF_030867095.1 Alligator mississippiensis
TGGGCTGCGTGTGTGGGCTGCAGGCTGGGGGCAGGGGTGGGTGAGGATGGCTGGCATCACCCAGGGGTGTCTGTGCATGGTGCAGGGGGTGGTGGTGCCAGGCTACAGTGTTTGCACACCAGGACCTGCAGCTGCTGCTACCACCCAGGCAGGTTCCCCCAGGAGAGGAGAGGCAGGAGGTCCTTGGCCTGGTTCTGTGTCCCTGCAGGAGCTGCCCCCAGTTGTGCTGGGGCTGAGCCTGGGGAAAGCAGGTGCCAGCTAGTGCAGGGGGCAGCAGGGAGGGGCAGGTTGCAGGGTGGAGTTGGTAGATCATGGAAGAGTTGGGAGGTGGGGAAGGGCTGTGGGACAGGCTGGGCAGGGGCTCTGGGTGCATTGATTTCTGCGCAGGGGGCAAGGGGGTTCTGGGGTGGTGGGGCCATGTGGGGGCTGTGGAGGTGATGGTCTGGATGGCCAGGAGGGGCCATATGGGACCGAACCAAAGGGGTTCTCGTTAGGACATGGCAGTGGCCTGGAGGATGCACATGAAGCTGGGGAGTGTAAGCCAGGAGGAGAGGTGGGGAAGTCAGGGGACCGCCCAGGGCCAGTACGGAGGCCCCATGGAAGGTGTTGGGAGCCAACCCCCTCCCCACAATGTGTCAGGGCAGGGCAAGCTGTGGACTGGGGAAGCAGGTCATGGTCCAGCCTCTCCCATCACATCTTTGTATTTCCTCCTGTCCCTCAGCTGCCTCTGGAGACAGGATGCTCACCAAGCATCAGCAAGTGTCCAGTTCCCCTGGACACAGGTCAGTCCTGCAGACTGGAGCGGGATCATCCAGAGATCATCAGTTCTGGGGATGTGTCTGTTGCCCAGTCAGACCCTGGTGCAAAGAGACTGGGACTGGGAAGTATTTCAGGTGTGGGTTGTTCACACACAGGCTTTTCCTCCAGCAGTCAGGCAGCTGCTTACTCTAAGCAAACGACCCGCTCCTCCAGCTGCCCTGGCGCTGGCTGGGCTGGAGGGACCCGCTGCACAGACCCGGAGTGCTTCCCACGGCTGGCTGTGCTGAGGTACCCGGAGGAGCTTTCTGTTTGGATCCCAAACCTTGACGTGTTCTGTCTGAGCTTCCCTTGAAGCCAGGCCAGGCATCGCTTCAAGAGCTGGGGAGCCCTGGCTCTTTGGGCGCTTTGGGCTCCGACCCAGGCCTTCCAGTCCTGCCCCCCTGGCTCGCTGCATTCCCACTGCCCAGGGACTCTCTTCTGCCTCAGCTCCTGGAGTGGGACTCTACCTCTCCTGCAGACAAGCTCCAGGCACAGGGCGTCCCACCCGCACGGCCCCTCCCAACCAATCGCCCCACGCCTCAAGACGGCCAAGGGAAACACATGCGTCCGATCCCTGCTGCGCTCCTCAGGCCCCTCCACCCCCCTGTTCACCCACAGGAGTCACGTTTGGGACTAATCTTTTCTGTGGGGACAAGAGCGGGGAACTGCGGGTCAGGAGTGAGGGCACCACAAGCACCAGACCAGCAGAGGCTGCGGGTTTCAATCCTCACCCTGCTGCGCTCCCCAGGTCGCCTGCATGCAGCAGTGGCATCCCCTATTCCCCCATGGGGATCACATTTGCAACTGGCCTTTCCTGGAAGAGACAAAAGCGGGGAACCAGGGGCCAGGGGGGACCGTGGGGGGTTGCACAAGGCACAGGGGAAATGTTTTCTCAGCAGAACCCAGGGTCCAGAATGACGGGCAGGAGACCTGAGCGGGGGACTCCAGCTGCCTCGGTGGCCTGTGCATGCACAGAAGACTGCGCTTGCAAAAGACCACCTTGTCCTTTGGGGCATGAGTGGTGAGTTGCTGGCAGAGAAGGCCCCTGCACACATGCAAGTATGGACTGGCGTACAGGATCTTATGAGCGTGTATGGGATCTACTAGCTTTCTACACATGGGTGCGTGGGTGGAGACCTACTGGTAGGCAGCAGACTGGCAGAGAGGCCTTTAGGGCATGCAGATGTACTCACTCATGCCTATAGCAACGGTGGGCAACCTGCGGCCCCAGAGCCACACGGGGCTCTTCAGAAGTTAATATGCATCTCATTGGGCAGCTGGTCACCGTGTGCTTGTGCAAAGATTCAAGGAGACGCATATTCTCTTCTGAAGAGCTGCATGTGGCTCTGGAGCCCAGGTCGGCCACCCCGACCTATAGCAAGGACGGGCAAAATACGACCTGCGGGTGCCCACTAATTAATCGCATCATGCTCAACCTGAGTTTCTCTCCCACCCTCATGTGCGGGACAGCCCTAGCTCTAGCGCACTTGCACAAGCTTCACAATGCGGCCGCTGCTGCAACTGCTGAGACCTCTTCAGCCTCCCTGGCCTCCAGCAGCTCCTCCTGGCGTGGGCTGGGGCAGCAGGTAGGGCAGCTACAGCTGGGCAGGAGCGCAGAGCGTAGGCTAGTAGCTCCTAGGACTCTGCCGGGCACTTCTGGTGGTTAAATTAATGTTTAATTTTACTTTAATTTAAATTTAATGTAATTTTTATTTTTAATTCTAATTTAATTTTTAACTCAATAAAAATACGTTGGACTTTAGCGCATGACTCGTTTGCTTTGGGGTTGCAAGACAACACCCCCCCCCCCTCAAGGGACACTTCCGGGGACAAGGGGAGAGACTTCTGGCGGCAAAGGTCAGAGGGCAGGACTTCCAGTCCTAATATGGCGTCCGGGGGCGGGGCAGCTGTCAAGGGGCGGGGCTACCGCTGCGGACCCGAACGGCTCGTTCGGCGCCTCCGGCCCGGACGCCGGCGGTCGCCATGACGACAGGCGGAAGTGTCGTGTGGGGCGGCGGAAGTGACGGGACGGTGGCGAGGAGGAGGCGGCGGAGCCGGTCGCAGCCATGTCAGCGGGGAGTGGGGGCCCGCGGGACGCCGCAGCCGCCGGGGGGTGAGATGGGCCGGGCCGGGCCGAGTGGGGCGGGGCGGAACGGGCCGGGGTGGGGCTGGGCCCGGGGCCGGCGTGACGCGGCCGCTCTCGTCTTCCAGGCGCCGGAGCAAGTGGGACCAGCCCGGCCCGGCCCCCGCTTTCCTGCTGCCCGGCACGGCCCCGCTGCCCGGCCGCCCCTTCCATGCCAGCGGCGACGCTGTGTCCGGCGGGGCGGGCCCCGAGGGCTCCGCGGCTCCCTCCGGGGCTCTGGATGCCGCCGCGGCGGTGGCGGCGAAGATCAACGCGATGTTAATGGCCAAGGGGAAGCTGAAGCCGGCGTCCAGCACCGCCGATAAGGTGAGCGGCTGGCGGGCCTGTCCCATCCCGTGCCGCCCCTCAGGGGTGCATGAGTTGCCTCGTGGAGGCCCAGGCTTGGGCAGGAGGCGCAGGCCAACAGGCCCTGGCAGGTGTCAGATCGCTTTATCCACTCTTCCGAAAACCAGTTTGCAATCGTCTGCCTCGGGCACGTGACCGCGCCGCAGGAGCTCGTCGCTGCAGAAACGAGCCGAGAGGGTTTGGGTCGCGAGGTGCCCGGGGCACGGTTCGGGTTGCCTGAGTATAAACGGGTCGTCTTGACCTGTTTGCATGTTTAAAGTCAGCCATCCATAGGATGGCCCACCCTGCACCGCAAATAATTTACCTTCTAGTTCTTCCTTTTTAGTGTTTAAAAAAAAAAAAAAAAAGCCTGAAGTAACTTGTTTTTATTCACAAGTTTGTGGGGTGCGTGGTACAGCCAGGAGTGAAAAAAATAATTGTCTTCTGTTCTGATCTAGTTAGTAGGCGTGCTGTATCAACGCGGCTTTTATTAAAAACTGGATCGTTTCAATGTATTTTAAACTCTCGTTCCAGTACAGCTTAATGGTGAGAGTGAGGCTTTTTCTCATAGTGTTGCCCATAACCTAATAGAGCTGGTTTGATGGAGTAAAATTTAGTCTATTGTTTTAAATAAAACCTGTTTTTTAAAAACCAGTTAATATGTAAAGGTATGTAATAAGCATTGCTGCCAGGATGATCTGCTCAGGTCCCTTCCGACCAACTGTGAAACTATGAAACTTCAGAATTTTGCTCAAGGGGAAAGTTCAGCCTGCCTTTAACAGGACCCTTATTTTCTATTTTTATGACCCAGACCACTGTGCGAGTATCAGAAGCTTTCAGCCTCATTACAACACTATATGTCGTGGGAAGGTGTCTGGCTTGGGCAGTCTTCCAGATCCCCACAGACGAGCATGAACTGTGTGTTCTGTCATGTTGGGGAATGCTTGAACACTAGACAGTGGTGTAACTTCCTTTATTTTCTGATTTGTTCTTGTCCGCTGTGTACTATCGAATGAGTTTATGGAAACAACGGGTTGCTGTAGAGACATTCAGGAAAATGGGATTTTATTTCTTTTCCTTAACTATGACAAAATTTTATATAATTCTTAGTTATGGTATTTCTCCAGTAACTATAATTTTAAAAGCTAAAACACCAAACAGTGAATGAGCAGGTAGAAATTAAGAAAACTGTTGTTTTACAAATGCAAGTCTCATTCCTGTGTTGCTTTCTATCAAAGAAAAGATAGAGAGGGATGAGAGTGAGAATAAGGGTGGCATTCTGCTCTTTTCTGGATGCCTAGACAAATAATTTGGTCATCTATATAGTCATCTAAGTCTCCAAAGTGCTACTTAAGTACATATCACCACTCTTATTTCTCAGTGCATATGCAACCATTCAAGTGTGTGGGACTGTGTGTGGGAATAGTGTGCCAAATTTGGTCTTCTAGGTGTCCAGAAAAAAATAGAATACCATCTTAAGTGACTTTAGAGGGTTAGGTCCAGTCATGGTGCTGCCATGCTCGTATTTTGTTTCTTTAGCTAAAACAGTTTCATGCCTCAGTTCCCCAGTAACACAATATTTCTCTATCTTGCAGTAAAATTGCAAAGCTAAGTTAATGTTTGGTTACTGTTGTGAGAGAGTCTCAAAAGTAGAGTGAGATTATTTATAAATAATGTATATTGTAGGAAGCGTTAGGAAGTTTATTAGCAAACCATATTTTCTAGCAGTCTAGTTATGGAAAGCCTGGTGCTCTGACTCTGCGTATAGTCTTGGGCAAGTCATCATAACATTTTGTGCCTCCTGTTATGCTTTTTTTTTGGTGTAGTGGTTACAGATCACAAGTGAGATCTGGGCTCCATTTTTCAATTTTTTTTTAATGTAGTATATGAATACATATTAAGGAACAGCTGCATCCCAGAAAAACTTTAAAATGTAAGCCAAATGTAAAAGAAAGTATTATTTCCATGATACACATGGGATATTTAGGCACATAGTTACCATTTGGTCCATGGTGGTGGACGATTATGACACAGGCAAGAATTGAGCTATCAGTTCAATTTCTTATGCCACAGGACCTTCCATTGCCAGTTTCCTCCATCTCTAAAAGAGGAACGGTAATGCCTTTCACTGCCCAGGAAGAGATGAGAGCTTATCATGTAGTATATGTATGGAAAGTATAAAGAGGTTGGTTAGTGATTAAAAGAAAGCATTGTATCTAGTATTTAAAAGTCTGTAAAAACGAAAAGATGAAATGTGGGTAAAGCAGTATTTTCAGATCAGTTTGTTCTGTTACATAGTATAATGGAGTGTACTATCAAGTCTCAAAGTTCTCTTGATGGTTTCATTTGAAGCTGCAGGCTCCAGGAAAAGGACCCACATCAAGTAAAAGCAAAGATGACCTTGTGGTAGCAGAAGTAGAAATCAATGATGTGCCCCTCACATGCCGGAACCTGTTGACAAGGGGACAGACACAGGATGAGGTATACGTAGAAGCTGTATCTAATTCTTTGGCTCTCACAATAGTTTGCATTTTGATATAAAGGTTTTAATGGATCAAAGTTAATCAATTTCCAGTGACACATTCCCAGCAGAAGTATTTGGGAAAGACAAGGCCCTAAATCAACCCTCTATAGTTTATCTTTCAAAGTTCTGACTGTGAAATTCTAGCATCATAGTTATATCTGTGACTGCTAGTGAAAATTCTGAACATTGTCATTACGCCAGGAATATGCCATGCTGATATGTGATCGCATGTATGGTTGGACTTAACAGTGAACTCCTATGAATTATTTTTGATGTTCAGGTTTCTGGAAAACATTTTTATGTATGAAAGTCTAAATTAGAGCTTGACCTGCTAAGGACTCATAAAATCAGTCCTTTGTGACACAAAATTAGAGATGCCTCCTATCTTATATTATTTGATTACGTACTTCTGTAGCTGGGATGTTTGCAAAGAGTGAAATTTCTCATCTGTTTCTTGGCTGAGGAGAAGTTTGGTCAGTCCTAGGATTTGCCATACTGCATCAGAGCATTAGTTAGTCTATTTTAGGCTTCTGTTTCTGACGGTGACCAATACCATATGGTTCAAAATAAGATGTAAAAAAAACAAAGTGAACTGACCTGGCTATGGCAGAAGCTGATTCTCCCTAACTGTCATTAGTTTGTAGGTAACATTAATGTCCCAAAACAAAAGGATTTTTTCTGTTTTTAAAGAAACCTTGCTACTATAGTCCCATAAAAGTGTATTATATCGAGTTTTAAATAAGTTTATCCTTACATTTGCTTCAATATTTTGTCAAGTATTATATGATTATAGGAAAGTAGGGCTGGAAAAGACTTCATGGCTGTGTCTTGATGAGTGCACACGTGCGTTTCCCTGGGGATAAATAGCAGTAGCACATAGTTGTGTGGCTGCTACTTGTCCCTGGGGAGTGCCTGTGCATGCATGCTCTGGCATGCGGCAAGTTGCTCTGGGTAAGGTAGGGGAGGCTGGGGCCAGTACCTAGGGCTCCAGAGGCAGCAATCTGGGCATGTGGAGCCTGACCAGCAGCCAAAGCATGGCTCCGGCTAGCCAGGCTCTAGTTTCAGGCAGTGCACACTGCCACCGTGCATGCCACCCTGCTCTTTTTTTTGACGCCAGGATCTCCCATTTCCAAAAAACCCCACTGTGCTGCAAATTAGCAGTGTAGCGAATGCTTGTGCATGGGGTTTGCAGCGCTGCAGACAGGTCTGTGGTGCTGCAAACCTCACATGCGTGCTTGTCTAGACACACCTCATGAAATCATCTTGTCTAACCCCCTACTTAAGATGGGATGGTTTCTGACTATCGTCCCAGCCAAGTGTCCATCTAACTTGCTCTTGAAAATTTCCAGGGATGGAAATTCCACAACTGTTGCTTGATCACCCTCATAATTAGAAAGATCCTCCTGGTCTGCAACCTAAATTTCCTCTGCTGCAGCTGGAGGCACATTGCTCCTAGTCCTGTCCCCTGTGGCCACAGAAAAGCCCATCTCTGTATAATCGCCTGTCAGGTATTTGAAGACTTATCAAATCTCCCCTCAGTTTTCTCTTCTCCAAACTGAATATTGTAAGAATGTAGGTGTCAGTTGTACTTTCTGCATAAGTTATCTTTCTCTCTCCTCCCATCTCTCTCAACAGTCCCAGGGTTTTTCATTGTTCCTCATAAAAAGTTTTTTTTATCTTTAGCCAATTTTATTCCACTTGTCCATATGGGTTCCTTCTGCTTATTGCCAATAGTCTTTTAACTAGTGCCCTCCTCTTTTGTCCACAGATAAGTCGGTTGAGTGGAGCAGCTGTCTCTACTCGAGGGAGGTTCATGACTTCAGAGGAGAAAGCAAAAGTAGGACCTGGGTTTGTAGCTTTTAACTTATTTGGAAAAATGAGTCATTGCTTATTTAAATATACACTGCTCTTTGGGAACCAAGGTAAGTCATTATCACAATTCTTATGGAGACATTTCAACCTGTGAATAATTGGGTTCTTAATATTGATTGAATATACAATTACAATTATACTTGATATTGGAAAAATGGAGTAAAGAAGAAATACAAAACCAAACTGATCCCTGGACCTTCATTACTTATGAAGGTTTTTCACCATTTTCATTTATTTCAATGTGTGGTATTATGTATGTATCAAACAGTATTTTAAATGAGATTCAGAATTCTTGCTTTTAGAGTTTAGTTAAGCTCTAAAACTGAAATTTGTTACCAAAACCCCAATAGGGTAATTTCCCCTTATTCAGGCATATTTTCTTTGAATAACCAGCTGAAACACTGGTGTCTGCAAGAATGATGTAAGGGTGTGATTGCCTTTTGTTTCTTAGGTATCTGAATACATGAATTCATGGTAGTCCCCTATGCTAGTGATTCTCAAACGGGGTACGACAAGAGCCTTTTAGGAGCATCACGATGCAGGTTCTGCTGCTGCTGCAACTAAGTGAAACTGCATTGTATGCTTTGTGCTGAGCTACACTTTGAAGGGCTGTGACAGGACTGCTCACTTATGCTGCAGCCTTTGCCTGTCTGATCCTACATACTCTTCCTGGAAATGGGAACACAGAACAAGCAGAGCTGTCCCAACACCTCTGCTTTCAGGAGGGCATTCCTGCCTCCTTGAGGTTTATCAGATAACTAGTGAATTGCTCATCAACAATGATGGATGAATTTCAAATAACACTAATGCTTACAGTGGCCAGATAATTGTCTCCTCACAGTAGTCTCCTCTTGAGACTCATTTGCATGGCTCTCTTGATGTTGCCTAACATCTAATCACCTTCTTCATGTAGCTTGGTCCTCAGGGGCTAGTCCGTCTGTCTGTGTGTCTCTCTGTCTGTAACATTTTTTAAGGGTGCTGGGAGCCCGGCACAGCAGGGAGGAGCCAGCTGAGGAAAAGCGAGAGTCAGGCTCCCGGCTACGATGAGACTACTTTCTTGATGGTGTTGTGCATCTAATTTTCTTCTCGCAGTAGGCAGGAGCCTGGGTCCCACTTTTCCTCAGCTGGCCCCTCCTTCTGCCCTCCCTGCTGCACCAGGCTCCCGGTCTCCTTAAAGAGCATTACTAAGCCCTTTACTGTATAGAATTCTAATGCAGGAAACAGCACGCACTCCTGCCCTTTTGGTCTAGCTTTGCTTGAGGCAAACAGATCAGTTCCATGAGGCTGCCGCAGTGGCAGCAGGACTCTGGTTGAGAACCACAGTGTAAGATGAGGCAGTAGAACAGTGATTCTCAACCAGGGTGCTGCCAGATTGAAAAAACATGGAAAAGTGCCCTGTATGTAAAAAGGTTGAGAACTGTTGATGTTATTTAGTAAGGCTATATGGAAGACATTACACTGTTCCTTGCACAACTCTGAGTTATGGCTTTGTGATTACTTGACTAGATTTAACCCTAATGCGCACACCAATGTGTATAGGAAGGCTATGCTTATGGGCTGTTACTGTATAAGTGAGTGAAGAACAAAAAAGTATGTTAAATATAAACTATTAAAAGCAACTATGGTATTAAAAAATTAAGCTGATTTATACTTTCACCAAGGAAACTTTTGAGTTTCTTTTCTTGACTTTTTTTTGTCTGTTGAGCACCATATTGCTCCAAATATACACTCTGTAAAACCAAACCTTTCCTTAAAAGTGACTTGTATTCATAAAAAAGGTTTTTGTGTGCGCACCTTTGAGATTGTACCTTCATAAATCTGTTTATTTGAGGCTTTATTTTTTTCTTAAGTGAAGAGATGCACCCAAATTTCCTATCTTAAATTCAAATGCATCCTAAATTTGAATATGGTAAATGAAAAATGCACAATTAAGGAAACATTCAGTTATGTTTAGCTAAACATACTGAGGCTACCGATTTACAGCTTCCTGCCATTTGTTATGTCAGTAAGGATTGTTAATCTTATACTTTTTTGATGGTTTGTAGCCTTTACCAACATAATGGAATTTTAGTTTAATAGAATGTTTTGGGTTTTTCTAATAGAGATCGTCCCTTGTATCTCCATGTCCAAGGGCAGACACGGGAGCTAGTTGATAGTAAGTATAGTTCTGTGTCCTACTTCTAAATGGTAGGTGGTTGCTATGTTCTTTTCTCCTTCAAAATGTGTATTGTTTGTTTTTTACAATTTTTTTTCCATGTGTACTTGTGTGTGAGAAACTTGAGTTGTAAATCATTCCAGGTGTATAACAGATCACGTCAACACAGTTATGGTAAATTCCTTATAGGTGAAAAAGTCAAAAGCATCTTGTAGTGCTTTGTACAAGTCATCAATTAAAGTTTTGCTACACCACAATAGAGTGACTCCTAGAGTTGAATTGCACTGCCTCTAAAAGGAATACCCTGCCATTTGTCTACAGAAATGTGGCTGGTGGCAGTGCTTCTTGTGCATCACCACATTGAGGTGTAGGTAGAGATTCTAAAATGCTACATAATCAGGTCTAAGTGTCATTGTTATAAAAGGGATGTTTTGAGTTATGGTTACTAGACCACATAATGCACCAACACAAATTGTAAAAATACAAAGGCATAAGCTTTCCATCCACACCATTTCTCAGTTGACTCATCTTTCCTCTTAACAGAGTCTGCAAGCCTTTTTGTCCCACATATCCTGTCATCTGCCATGCATCTTTTCATATAATGGTGTATTTCACCCATACATGCAGATCTCAATTATAATTAGGAGTCTACCAAACTCAAGGAGGTGGCCATCCAATTTCGGTGGCAGATCCTGGGGCCAGCAGCCAATTTCACAGGCTGAGTGCAGCACGGCTCCCTCCCACCTCTGACCAAGGGGCCACAGCAGTCCCACCCCTCCCCACAGATTACCACATGGCCTGGTACTGCAGCTTAATTAACCTGATTACGCCTGGGGAAGCCATTAATCTACACCTTGTTAAAGGTGAATTAATGGCTTCCCCAGGCTTAATTGGTTATTAAGCCATGGTTTCGGGCCATCCCCAAGCAGTGGGCTCTGTTTTGGGTGGGCTTGCTGAACAAGCTGACCGGCAAGCAGAGAAAAGTGTGTGGGAAGCCCTGCAGACTTGGAGCATGGGGGGTGGGGAGGGTGGGTGGGTGAGACTGCTCCCAACAGGCTGCTGTGAGCAGCCCTACCCTACTCCCTTCCCCCTCCACCTTTTTCCCATGCTACAAGACTCAAGGGCTTCCCATGTACTTTTCTCTGCTTGCTGGTAAGTTGTATTTTTTTAGCAAGCCTCCTAAAAGCACAGAGCCCACCTGAAACGGCAGTTTCCACAAAAATTGCACAATCACAGTTTCAGTAGGTGACTAATCATAATTGTTATCTTGAATCTTACTGAGAGAGAAAAACCTGCATGTTGTTAGGACCACTCACAATTTGGCACTGGGACTCCACGTCTGGACTGGACCTACGTGGCCCTCCAGTCCGTTCCAACCTGGGAATTCTGCTGGCATAGGAACAGCATAGGTGATCTTCCCCTGTGGACCTCACATCCAGTGTGGCTCCATCTCATCCTCAGGTGAATGTCATAGGTCAGGGACCTGACTCTTAATTAAAAAATTTCAAAACTGGTGTAAAATTCCCTTTGTTCCCTAGTGTCTGGGTCCACATTTCAGACATGTTTACTGGTTCTGTGTTTGTATTGAGTCACTCAGAGTTAGTGTTGCTTTCACAAGTTAAGTTCTAGACATGATTTTTTTAATCCAAATATGTGAAAAGAGGAGCTATTTGATGGTTATGGTATATCTTTCCTGCATCAGACAACAAAAACATTTTGGATTGTATATGCTCATTCATTTTGTTCATTTTGAAATTCGGAACTAATATTTTGGCTCCAAGCATATGAACTGTAACAGTCCACATAGTGAGTCTAGGCATACAAATGAACTGGAACAAAGCCATTAGTTTAAAATGTTTCAGCAAAATGCAGTCCCTAATATGTGCAGGGTTTCTTTGTCCAAATTGGTCTCTTATTTTAACTCAAATATTGCTTTTGGCTAGATTCTTGGGGCGGGTGGTTGATATTTTTAACCTTTTTAGAACTTGTAGAAAAAAAAACAACCAAGTAGGAAAGAAACTTCCCATGAAGTACACATGGGTAACATTAACGATAAGGCCTATAGGGAGTTGATACTGTAAATTGGGTTGCAGATCATTGCTTTCCTCTTTTAATTAAATGTGAGGTTTCTAGTGAATGAGCCAAATTCCTCCTTGTATAGTTTTCATCTGTTGAGAAGTGTGAGAGAATTTGCTTAGTCTCCTTCCTGATCGTGATCTGTGAGGATACACATTCTTTTTACTCATTGAATTATTAGCTAGTCTCGTGTAATGAACATGAATTAATGACCAAGTCACTCCCACACATTTCAACCAAAAGAAAATTACTAGTAAAAATTTGAAAACCCTTAACATTTTGCATAGGAACAAATGCCACTCTAGTAGTAATACTGGTAACAGTGGTTCTTTTCTATTAGGCAGTTATTCAATATGGGAGAAGCTACACCTTCCTAAAATGCTCACCTATCAGTGTGGAAAACCCCTCAAGAGTAGCAGTGTGTAACTGTTGAGTAGTGTTACCGTAAATTTAATGATATTTAATTTATCAAATAATGCAAGAATGTGGTAGATGAAGTAACCCAGGGGAATTACAGTATGGTGACTACATAGACAAAAATGTTGTAGGTGTCATTTGCCATCGTTTTCCTTTGGCCATGTATCTTAGCCACACATCTTTATGGGATATGGAATGTACATTTGGTATAAATATGCAATACTTATTTTGAGTAAGAACTCAGCAGGATTCCCATGCTACATTTTTCAATGCTATCCACTTTTTATGGTTTGGAACACCACAAGAAATGAGCTCAAGTGAGCTGTGTGGTCACAATACTTTGTCCTTGGAAGAGTTACTAGCACTGGATATTATCATCATCATCATCATCATCTTTATTTAAGTTGCAGCTGTACATTGGATAGTGACGACAAATTTAACTAAATACTAACCTTTAAAATGCTGGGCTAAGAGTGTAACGTGCATGGGAGGATGATTGATACTGGAACTCTTGTGATAAAAGAAAGGTTGCCACAATCTCATTTTCTTTAACTCGAGCAAGAAAGAACAGGCAAATGTGTGATGCAGGCTGTTTTTATAGCATGAGCAGATTGCTGCGGTGGATTACCCTGCCAAAAGAGATGATTTAAAGTGTAGACAACCCTGAGACCTTGTCAATTAAAATAGCATCCCATTGCTGGAATTAAAGCAACACTGTATCATATCTAACAGGAGCTGTAAACCGAATTAAAGAGATAATTACTAATGGAGTAGTGAAAGCTGCCACTGGTTCCAGCCCAACGTTCAACGGAGCTACAGTTACTGTTTATCATCAGCCTGCCCCCATCACCCAGTTGTCTCCAGCTGTTGGTCAGAAACCTTCATTCCAGTCAGGGGTATGTAATTCAGTGTGTGATTCTTGTGGTATTTTTATGTTCTTAACATTTGCCCACTAGAAAATCTGTATATCTAAGATTTTATAGTAAATATCATTTTGATAACTGGAGGGCTAAGAAGGTGGAGTCTGGAAAGTGAGACTCTGCTTATACTGTCCTCCTAGAAAAAGGGGATGGAGAGAGCAGTCCTACTGGCAGAGAAGCAAAGGACTGACTGCATCATCCAACACTGACTATTCTGAGTTTTTCAAGAGGAAGTATAATTTCTGCACAAGAGTTGTAAACTTTATAAATGCAATGGTTAGCTATTTGTTTTGTTTGCAGATGCATTATGTTCAGGACAAATTATTTGTTGGTCTGGAACATGCTGTACCTACATTTAATGTGAAGGAAAAGGTGGAAGGGCCTGGGTGCTCCTACTTGCAACATATTCAGATTGAGACTGGTGCCAAGGTCTTCCTACGTGGGAAGGGCTCAGGCTGTATAGAGCCAGCATCAGGCCGAGAAGCCTTTGAACCGATGTACATTTATATCAGGTATGAATACTTGCTGAGTAGTTGTTTATAAATATAGTGACTGCTTTTACTCCTTAAAAAGTATTCTTAAGAGTTAATAAAAGTAACACCCCTCTCCCCCCAAAAAACCCCCACAACAAAACAACATATTATACATACTTTAATCTTAATGTACTGTTTTAGAATAAGGCCACAGTAAACTTGTGGTTTTGATTGGAGTTTTTTATGGACAGAATCACAGACAAGTAGGGCTGGAGGCTTCCTGCTCAAGGTGGCATCGTCCCGATCTGAATCGTCCCAGCCAGATGTTAGTCTGACCTGCGCTTAAAATTACTTTTTAAGAATGGAGATTTTGCAGCATCTCTGGGTAGCCTGTGCTATCCACCCTCACAGTGAGAGGTTTTTAAGGCAAACCTGAATTTTCCTTGTTTCAATTTTAAGACTATTGCTGCTTGTCCTATACCCTGCAGCCACATAATCTAGCACTATTCTTTATAACTACCCTTCAGGTATTTGATGACTATTATCAAATCTTTTCTTTCCCTTCTCCAGACTAAATAATTCAACCTTTAAGTCACATTTCCTAGACCTCCAATCACTTTAGTTACTCTCTGCTGGACTCTAATTTGTTCACATCTTCAATGAAGTACAGTGCCCAAAACTGGACACAGTACTCCATGTGAGACCTCACCAGTGCTGAAGAGAGTGGACAAATCACTTCCCTTGGCTTGCAAATGATGATTCTGTTAATACAGCCCAGCATGCTATTAGTCTTTTTTACAACATCCTGTTCACCCTGTTCTGTGGGTTGACATTTAGCGTACGGTCTACTATAATACCCAGGTCCTTTTCTGCAGTGCTGCAGCCAGTCATTTTCCAGTTTGCATTTGTGCATGCAGTTGTTCAGCTCTAAGTGCAGGACTTTGCACCCTTATTAAATTTCATTCACTTAAACTGAAAAAAATGGTCTGAAGTTACCAAGGTAATTCTAAATCCTAATCCTACCCTCCAGTCTGCACCTCCAGTCAGTTTGATATCATCTGTAAATACACTATGCATGTATTCAGTCCCACCCTCCAAATCATTAACAAAGATTAAACAACACTGGACCTAGAACAGGCCTGGTAGAACTTTATACCTCCTCCCAATTAGGCATTGAGCAATTGATGACTAATCTTTAAGAATGGTGATTTAAGCAGTTATATATCCACCTTACAGTAGTTTCGTGTAGAATTTTAAAAAGAAAATTCAGTGTCCTTATTCCAGTCAAGACACCAGTTTGTATAATATTAAATGGTATTCAAAGTTCAAGGGCCCAAAATAAATGTTGAAGCAAGTTATCACTAAAGGAAAAGGGCCAGGTATTGGACTTACCAGTAAAGAAAGCAAAGAGGACGAAGCAGCCAAATCTAGTAAGAGATATTTTTTCTTAAAGAGTAAGATTGTTGTCATCCTTTTTTTTTTAATGTCTTGCCTATTGTGTTTTCAGTCACCCAAAACCAGAAGGTCTGGCAGCTGCCAAAAAGCTATGTGAGAACCTATTACAGACTGTAAGTAACTCTTCTTTTAGTTCTTCTCATATAAATGTAAAATTTCAGAGTTCCTTTTAGCTCTCCCGTGCTTCAGGATAAAACCCGTTGTTAAGCTCCCAGCAAAACTACTTGTATGCTTTGATGTGCTGGTGGTGGTGGTTACAGGGAGATCTGAACTATAGTAAATCCTTTTCAGAATATACGTTATAATGAAACCTTGAACCTCTTCAGCAGCTGTAGAAAAATGCCATAGTCAGTATATATACCATGTGTAGGAGGAACCCTCTTTTCCCTCTTTGTGGTAGCATATCTTTTTACTATCCCTTCCATGTAGTTTCCCTGAAGCTATTTCCTGCAGCAAGGCATGTTGTCCAATTACCACTGCCTGCCTGTTTTGGTCTCTTGTATAAAGCCTTGTCCATTTCTGGATGGGCACTCTCCTGTTTTTAACTCTTCCATTCTTATGGTGCTAGGGTATACTGTATCAAGTAGCTCAAAGTCTGGTGGGCCATATTCTTTGAATCAAGCTCAAATACAGGCTCATCACACGATTTAGAACTTCTAGTATGTGCGAGTCTGTGGACTTGGATTACTTCTGAATGTGTTTTAGCAATTTCAAAAGTCTTCTCTGCTTCCTGTAGAGAACTATTCTACTGCCAATTTGTACTATGCATGTTTTTGTATCTGGCACAGATTTCTCATAGAAAAAAAGCCTGATAGTGACCAAGCTCCTTTTTTTTCCCTTCTCATTTATTTCTTGGATTATCAATATTACTTTGAGTGTGGCAGAACCCAAAGTCCCATTGTATCAGAACAATGCAATAAGCTGTTCTTTGCCCCCCAAAAGATGTCTGACAGAAGATTCACATACATGTATTTACTAATTAATTAATGTCCTTTATAGGTTCATGCTGAATACTCTCGATTTGTGAATCAGATAGCTACTGCAGTACCTTTAGCAGGTAAATGTTAAAGCTTTTCACCAGTATTTTATATGTGGTCTATATCAGTCGTTCTCTTAATTTTACAAGTTTTTTCAGTGAACCATTTTATCTATCTTTATCAATTAAATATTTTTTTGATTCTGCAGCTGATTTGGAAATAAACAGTTTTTTTTAACTTTCCTTTTCCCCCACCAGGTTTCACGCAACCTGCTGCTATAAATAATGTACCTCCTCAGCCATCATACTATCCATCAAATGGCTACCAATCTGGTTACCCTGTTGTTCCCCCTCCTCAACAGCCAGTTCAGCCACCTTATGGTGTACCCGGCATAGTACCACCTGCCGTGCCACTGGCACCTGGAGTGTTGACATTACCCACAGGAGTTCCACCTGTACCCACACAATACCCAATTTCTCAAGTACAGCCTCCAGCCAGTACTGGCCAGGTAGGACAAGAGATGAATAAATTAAACTAAATTTCTCCACTTACTAGGATATGCCTTCGCTGCAAAATCTTTATGATCATTCTAGATGAAACATACGTTTTAGAGTGTTCATGTAAAATGTTCTTGCTATTTTTCTGGGACCTTTTTTAGGTGCAAGTCAGGTAGTGATGCAAGGTTGCAATTATCTAAGAAATGACTACTCATTAGGCAAGCAGAAATATCTTAAATGTTCTCTCTCTCTTAACCGTAGAACAGAGTTTTCCCTCCACAGATACTGTCACAAAGTGTATTAAATTAACACTAGTAGAGCAAGTTTGAATAGTTGTAAATAGTAACTACTTCAAAGTTGGTGCATTCTCCAACTTCCTTGCTTAGCATGACTTTTAAAAAAGTGAATGTTTCTAAATGGTTTGCCTCTCTGGTTAAGGGGAATGATAATGATGTATTCCTTTGTTGTGGGGGGGTGGAGATTTTTTTTTAAAAAGTATACTCAGTTATTTTTAGTGTTATATCTTCAGACTTCTGTGTGCTTTGTTTTTCATTTCTGTTTTTTAGAGTCCCCTGAGCACTCCTTTTCTTCCTGCTGCCCCAGTGAAAACAACCTTGCCAGCTGGTACACAGCCACAAGTCCAACCACAACCCCAAGGCCAAAAGAGGCGTTTCACTGAGGAGCTACCAGATGAGAGAGAGTCGGGACTGCTGGGATACCAGGTGGAATAAAATAAACAATTTTATTACTTGCCCCAATCCTCTTTCTCAGAAAGAGACATTGCTATGAAGGGATCACCATTTGTATAGTTTATTTCATAATGGTAATTAAGATATCTGGAAGATACCAGTATGTTATAAAATTTTAATATTAAAAGTAATGTCAAGCAAAGAAGAGACTTAATATGTCTGTTCTTTGACAAGTGCGCTTTCTGTATTTGATACTTACTATTTGTTTCACGGTAAAATTACTTTCCCTTTCCTTCCATAAAGAACAGAATTATCTTCAGATCAAAAGAAGGTTAATAATTGTTGCCTTTCCTGCAAGAAAAGAAATATGATTTTTTCCAGAATCTTTTCTTAGAAAGGCTATAATAAGCCTAGATTTAAATAGGATTCTTTTTCTTTTTTTTCTGATGGCATAGGACAAACCAACAGCCACAGTTAATTTAATAATATTATAATGCGGTTTGCAAAATTTTCTCAAAACTGTTTTATATGGTAAAGTGAAGGGGCAAGAAAGTTACCATAAGTCATCTTCTTGTGCTTGTCCCTGGTAAAATTTTGCCAAATTCACCTTGGAAAGCCTTGTGGGAGAGAGAGACAATAAAAATGTTACTCAGGAACATTTTGAAAAATAACAGGTATGTTTGAACCCACAAATATGTATGCAAGATGAATACTGTTTAGTGTCATACTATCTACATAACATTCTGTTTTTAGTCTGTGAAGGAAGTGGGTAACCACCTCACCTTGTAGTCTAGAATTTGCGGGAAAATAGATGATAAAATCACTCTTTTACCTTAGCACTGAAATACTACAGTTATGGGTTCATTAACAAAAAAAAAATCTGTTACAATTTGCATATCTTAATCTACAGTTCAAAGGGAAGCAAGGGAAAGCATTTTACTTAATGCAAAGCAATAAATATTTCCTTTTATCTTTAACAGCAATCTTATACTTTTGTCATTGTGCTACATATTAGACTCAGAAAATTGGAAATGCTAAACCCAGTCTGTAGTTTGCAATATACTCTGAAAGGTTGGGTTTCCTGGCATTATCATTAAGGAGCTATAGTTTATATCATAGTTGTAGATTTGCTAATGCCGTGTGTTTTTCTGCTCATAGCATGGACCCATTCATATGACTAATTTAGGTACAGGCTTCTCTGGTCAGAGTGAAATTGATGGAGCAGGATCGAAGCCAGCAAGTTCCTCAGGAAAGGAGAGAGAGAGGGACAGGTAAGTGTGCTCAGTAAGGGTATAAAAGGGTTATGGTCATAGCTGTGGTGGCTTGAGGAAGAGCAATTTTTAGACTAGTATGTTTCAGCTTCAGGGCTGTGACCCAAAAGTGAGTTTCAGAACCATCAGGAAAGCTGCAAGCTGTTGAGTATTCCTATAATATAAAGAAAGTGTTGTTTCATTGCTCTCTGGAGACGTGTTATGTAAGTTTATTGCAAATGAGAGAGAATTGCTAGCACTCTACTTGAGTAAGAGGTTGCTAACTTGAGAAGGTTTAGAAACAGTTTGTGGTAATGCCAAAACGAGCCTGGGGGATAGTAAGAAAGTTTTCAAAGGTCTCAAATTCATATTTTGAAGTTTAAGTGATGAGATATCAAAGAACTTGGAAAATTTAAAACTGGCAAATTGTTCAAAGGTGGCCTGTCTCTGTGGGGGGTTGTGCCTGATGAAAAAACTTCATGCAAGTTGTTTATTTCTTAAACAGTAACACTGAATGTTAGTCTGCATTTGATAGATCTTTAGGAAGAATTCCAGTTGTCCGGGGAACCCCGTGTTGTCCGGATTACCCCCCGTGTTGTTTAAGGATTACTCTTATTCAAATCCTTCCCAAATCCTTACTTCATAGCATTTAAAAGACGTGCTTTTCTAAGTGTCTTTATCTGGACAAAAACAGTAAGGTGATGTCGTTTCCAGCCAGATTTTGTTACCTCACAAGAATGCTTTTTCAAGGAAGTTGCTAGAAACCCATATAATTCAGATTTAAGTTTAAAGTTTCATAAATGCTATAGCTACTCTTTATCTGCCCACCCCAGGCCAAAAAAAAAGGGAGGGAGGCAGTTAATGATGAGCAATGTTTTGCCATGGCATCCGCAAGAGCATTTAGTCATGCAAATGTGAGGCTTATCCCACAATTCTGCAGTGCCAGAAACCATGCTGTTTAAAAGGATAAAGAAACATTGCCTTTAGCTTACAAGGTCTGAAAGCACTAGACTAGCCTTTTCCTTAAAAAGGCCACGTTAGCTGTAGAAAAAGTTATGATTCAATTCCCTTTCAACCTTTCACAGTTGAACTAGTGTTAACTAAGGCATCTGGGTTTACAGAGAGAGCTACCAAAGAATCTCAGTAACCATTTACATTTCTCTAAAACATTCGAGATTTAATTTCTCTTTCAGGTCTGGCATATACTGAATATGTGATTTTGCAATGTGAAAGTTTTATTGGCACTCATTTGGGATGGCTGACCTAATTCACTTAAGACTTTAGAAGGGTCAAAGCAAGGGAGAGCTGGTGATGGAGAATTGTCTGAGAGGATCCAGTGCTCAAATTCCAGTGCAGAGGAGCTAGTTGGATATAGAGTCTGACAATCAACAGTTGTCCTTTATCTTTAACCTCTGTTGCTTATTAAACACTCAATATATTGAGTCTAAATAACAAGCTCTTTAGTGCAGGGACCAAGGTACATTGCTACCTACACTGTAAAATGCTGAAACCACAAAACTGTCATCTGTATTGTATTTTATTTCCACAGGCAGTTGATGCCTCCACCAGCTTTTCCAGTGACCGGAATGAAAATAGAATCCGAAGAAAGAAATGGCGCAGGGTCTTTACCGGGCAACCATGGTGAGCACAGCGGACAAAATGCAAACTTGATTTGCAAACTACTGATCAAATGTTGACTCTCACAGATACTGGAATGGGTAGTCCTAGGCTGTCTTTGAGATTTCTTTCCTTCACTTAAAAGAACTGCAGTTGTTGTACAGACTTAAAATCTGTGCATTTCTCACATTCATGTAAGTGCATATCTGCCCAAGCAGATACTTACATAAGTGCTAGGAGAATATCTTGAACAGTGGTTGCTTTACTCCTATTTTGAAGGCAAGAAGACTTGACTTGATAATCAGCTGAGACACAGAAGCTTATGAGACTGCTCTGTTACATGGATAGGTCACATTTTTATGTTGCATTCAGGCCCCAATTGGGTAGCTCTGTATGTTTAATGCAATTAGTATAAGGCTGATTTTTATCAGAAGACTTGATGCAATGTCCATAAGCTTGATCCCTATAGACGTAGTAAAGGACAGTAATGGAGATAATGGTTCGGATTCACTTTCACAGATGTGTGACATACATCTAGTAGGCATTCTCCTTGGTTTCTCCACAGCTAACAGAAATCATCTTTGGATTCTGTGTTTTCATAGGGTTTTTCTTAGCATCAAACATTTGATATGTCACAGAACAGGTAAAAATAAATTCAGGCCTATAAAAGTGGCAAAGCACCTTATACAAAAGTGAAAAGCAAAGTGTGTAAAGGTGTTAACTTCAGGAGTTTGGTTTTTTTCCAATATTGATGCCAGAGCTCACCATTGTGTTAGACTTCTTTTGATTAAGTTTGGAGATTTCTTTACATATTTATCTCTTAACGGTGAAGTCACAGGCACTTAGACTCGCTTGCTAACTTTACCTTTTTTTTGTGTTTCTTTTTTCTTTCTCTGTTCTCTTACATGGTTCTGATGGATCACATGTGCTGTTGCTGGTGCTGTTTCGTGTGGCTGCCGACCTTGGGTGACCGTTGGCTTTTTGACCTCAATATGGTGTCTGACTAACAATTTATAATTAACGTCTTTTTTATTAATTAACTTGTTTTGGGTATTTTTATCTCTCTCTTTTTTCTCCCCTGTTTTCTTGGGGGGTGGGCTGCTTTTTTTTTCTCTTCTAGATCATCCAGCCAAGAAGATGAAAACTGCAGAAAAGGGATTTGGATTGGTGGCTTATACTGGGGACTCATCAGATGAAGAAGAAGAACATGGTGCCCATAAAAATGCAAGTACTTTTTCACAGGGATGGAGTTTGGGGTACCAGTATCCTTCTTCACAGCAGCGAGCAAAACAACAGATGCCATTTTGGATGGCACCATAGAAGCAACAGAAGTTTTTGTATCCCTCGGTTACATCTTTTTTTTTTTTCTCTAGCAATAATGCATGTATATTACAAAATGAACTTTGCGAATATACATTATTCTTACCTTAGCAGAAGCTAATGGTGCAGTATTCCCTTTTGAAAGGGGTTCTCTTATTTTTAAACTCTTTATTTCTGCAGTGGATTTGGCATCTATGAAAAGTTTGTTTGAAATTGCATCCTTAATGGAGCACAATATCTCTCTTATGCAGTAAGGGAAAGTGCTCACAGAGTAAGAACAAGGAGGTCTCTTCCCCTGGCATTTCCCATGTGCCCAGGAAAGCCTCAGAAATGGAGAGAGCCAGGCAGGCTGACTTCAATTTTTCTGTTTGTACTAACTGATTTTTCTTGCTGTCGCCCTGTGTTTGCAGTCCCATCAAGTTAGTGATGATAACAGAATGTAATGTTTCAATCTTTCAGAGGTGAAAGGAGCACCTGTACATTAAAATTTTTTTAAGGATCATGTTGCCCTAAATTCCTAATTGTATTTACCTTAGGCGCACCCTGTATTTCAGTGTTTGATTTTTTTTTTTTACCTTTGAAATGTTGTTTCAGTAACTCAAAATAACTCTTGGTTCTAGCCAAATTTATTGGGGGGGATATTGTGGGTCCCCCAAAACATTCTATTCTGGATCGATCTGTTTCACTAGTAATCCTCACACTTACTTTGTACATCAGTGGTGTTTAATCTCGAGTTATCCCGGTGCATTTCATCCCACCCAGTCGGTTGATGTGGAACTATTGGCCACGATCCTGGTAGTCTCCTGATCATTCGCTTGCTCGTTTTATTCTACCAGTTTTGTTTTGTGATTTGTTTAACAAAGAAACACAGCAGCCTGGTTTGTATGTCTCCAGAGAGCTGACCGCGGGCGCTGCTGCCCCACAGGCGTGCGGGAGCGCAACCTCCGAATGAGTTGCCACGTTGTTTACAGTGACTAACGAGCAGCGCCGCCTCGGCCCTCGGCGTGGCAGCTTATTGCCAAAAGAACTGCGTGTTTTGGGGGTTTTTTGTTTTTTTTAATCCTATCGCGAACCTCGGAGAACCTGCTTGCGCAGACACGGCGTCAGCGTCCTGCGTCCCAAGGGAGCGGGAAGACTGGGCAAGCGTCACTTTTTTGCACATTTGACTGCCTGGCGGGTTGGCTGGCTTTGTACAAACGTCGTCTTCGGTTTCCTACACGTTGTAAATAGTCAGGCCCATAATTGCATTATAAATAAATGTATAACTATTGTTGCCTTTCCTCTACTTCCCCTGGCGGGCTGGGGGCGGGGCCTGGCTGGGAGTGGGGCCTGGCTGAGGGGCGGAGCTGAGGCGGGGCCTGGCTGAGGGGCGGAGCTGAGGTGGGTCTGGCTGGGGCGGGGCCTGGCTGAGGGGCGGAGCTGAGGCGGGGCCTGGCTGGGAGTGGGGCCCGGCTCAGGGGCGGAGCTGAGGCGGGGCCTGGCTGAGGGGCGGAGCTGAGGTGGGTCTGGCTGGGGCGGGGCCTGGCTGAGGGGCGGAGCTGAGGCGGGGCCTGGCTGGGAGTGGGGCCTGGCTCAGGGGCGGAGCTGAGGTGGGTCTGGCTGGGGCGGGGCCTGGCTCAGGGGCGGAGCTGAGGCGGGGCCTAGGTCAGGGGCGGAGCTGAGGTGGGTCTGGCTGGGGCGGGGCTGCCGCCATTTTGGCTGGGCCGAGGGGCCGACTTGGCGGCGGCGGCGCGGCCCCGCCCTGGCTGGGGGACGCGGCGCCGCTGCGGGGCGAGGCTGCGGCGGGCCGGGCGCTCGCACAGGCCCGGGATGGAGGCCGCGGCTCGTCCGGGCGGCGGTGGCGGCGCCCCGGGGCCGGCGCAGGCGCAGTCGCGCGAGTACAAGCTGGTGATGCTGGGCGCCGGCGGCGTGGGCAAGAGCGGTGCGTGCGGGCCGGGCCGGGCCCGTGCGTGGGTCCCGATGCGGGGGTGCCGGGGGCGGTGGTTCCCAGCGCCGGGGGGCCAAGAGCGGGAGGCGATGATGGACCGGCTCGGTGCGCCCGGGAGCAGGCCGCGGGCAGGCGGCGCCTCGTGTGTGACCGTGTTCTCGTTCTCGCTTTCAGCCATGACCATGCAGTTCATCAGCCACCGGTTTCCAGAGGACCACGACCCCACCATCGGTAAGAAACGCGTCTCCGAGACTTGCATGCCCTTAGCAGCCGGCCAGCTTGCGCGAGGCCGCGGTCCGTAAACAGGACCGAGAGTTTAGATGCGGCTTATCGGTATTTTTACCTGCTTGACTCAGGTCCGATTCTTGGTACGAGACCCACCTAACAAATCCTGGCAGAGTTTAAAAGAAATGGTTTTTGATCCATGAATAACAATAGGAGGTCCTCGATGATCGTGCACATGCTCAGCTGCGCGCTTTAGCGTTCAGAGCAGACCCGACGGTGCCTTTATTTCTTTCAGCGTTTCTGCCTTTGATAAATAGACAAGCAATTTAGAGGGAGAGGGAAACGTGTCAGCATAATCCCAAATTATTTTCTCACTCCAGTTCTCTTTCATCTTTAGACAAAACCATAGGCCCCGTCTGCTGATCCTGGAATGACCAATTTTAAACAAACAAACGAAAAAAGCAGTGTCAGGCATATTTGGGAGTTGGGAGCTGTATTGTGGTTGAATTTCACGGCACCAGCGGTGCGTTTAAAAGTGTTGTTAATTTGGAGCTCTGTCCAATTTTGCAGTATTATTTTACACAAAGTCCTGTTTGGTGTATAATGTAAACCTCAGATGGCATAACTTGAACAAAACAAAACAAAAAGCCCAAGTTCAGAAATAGCCTACGTAATTATACAGGGTTTTTCTTATTTTTTTCCAAAGTTAGAAATGTTGTGTTTTGTTCGGGGTAGTTTTAATTCCCCCACACATTGCAGTTTCAAGACTTCCCGTGGGGTTTATTTTAGTAGAGTTTTCAGTCCAGATAATCCTTGCTACACTTTTACTACTTAATTTCATATTATTACTCTGGTAGTACTTATACTATCCAAAATAATTCTTTGCATTGGTTGCAGTTTTCTAAATCTTACTACTTTTCTCCACCCCTTCATCATCAAGATAGTTTCCAGTATTAGTCGTCTTGCCTGTTTGTTGTTTTGTTCATGTTTATTTTTTCTGCTGCTGTTCTGTGAACTCATTTCTTTTGTCGTGGTGTTTTTGGTAACTCACTCGAATTGCCATCGACTGTGTCGGACCATAGGTCCATCTTGCCTAGTCTCCTGCAAGCAGCAGGGGCGCCACCACTTCCCCAGCTGCTGCTGGAGCTGGGCAGGGAGCAGCAGGAGCCTGAGGAGCTGCCACAGGCTCCTGCTCTCCCTACCACCATCACCACCTCTCCTGGACGTACAGTCCCCATCCTCTCTCATGGGGGCCTCCCTTACCACCAGCCACCACCTGCTGCTGCTGCCACCTACAGCCAGATGGGACCCCACAATGCCAGTGGGGTCCCTCTGGCAGCACCACCACCTGCTGCCTGCTTGGTAGCCGCTCCAGAAGCCACCCCAGTTTGTCCTTCTGTTGTGAGTCCTGTGCTCCAGTCCCTCTCTCCCACTGTTCATATACAACTGAGTAAGCCAGCAGCTTGTTTTCCCTCTCCCTCCTGTGCATGTCCCTGTTTGTTGTTTTGTGGTACCACCCCCTCACATATACAACCCCTCCTCCAGGCAACATCATGTTGGATCGGCTGCACCTTGTGCCGCCTCCAAGGCTTCCGAAACGACTGGCAGCTCGTCTGTCTACGGGGTTTCCCGAAGCAGGACCTGGAGGAGCTGCCAGATTTCTACTGGCACCTCAGGACCTAGAGGCTGGTCTCTGCCTCCAGGTCCACAGGGATGGTTGCCCAGGGTGCTGACCTTACCGCACCTGTGCTGAAAAACCTGCAGCTGGCAGTGCCAGTGACGGAAGTGCCCTGGGAGTGCCAGAGGTTGGTCCTGGCCCACATCACTCATGTCAGAGACCTCCTGGACTATGCTAGGCAGAGGTGGGTAGATCCCTCTGCACTGGCCTGGCGCGTGGAGCTGCCCATGCTGCATGCTCCCTGCCGCATACTCCAGGAGGTAAAGGCTGCCCTGCTGCCCACTGCCCTTGCCTACATTGACCAAGTCCTGCACCTTCCAATGTGCCCCAGCCCACCAGAGCTCATGCCTCTGCAGGCCTCACGGTGCTCCCCCACCACCTCAGCAGGCTGGGGGACACCAAGCTGGTCTGCTTCTCAACAGCCTGCCGCCACCAGCTGTACACGTTTGTGCTCCACATCGTCCATCATCCTGTCCTCGCGTCCCACCCCGACAACAAGTGGTGGGGCACTCTCAGCAGGGGTATTGGTCCCTGGTGGACTAGCCTGTATTCTCCGTTGATCCCATGAGCCTCAAAGGACTTCAGCTGGCAGCTTCTCCACAGAGCAGTCTCCATGGGCATGTATCTGGCACGCTTTACGGACACACCCAGCACCTGCCCCTTCTGCCTACAGAGGGAGACCCTGGCACATGCCTAGCCTGAGGGCACCAGGTTACAGCCCCTCCTCCAAAACCTCTTGCTGAGGTTCTGGCTTCCTGCACCATTTCTTTTATGGACTTCCTGTCCACAACCCCACTAAGTCCAGGGACCTTCTGGTCAGCTTCCTGGCTCTGCCCAAGCTGGCCATCTATAAGACCAGGAAGGAAGCTTTGCCCCAGAGGAGCCTGGGCGAGTGCAGGGCTGCTTTCCTAGCACTCCTCCACTCATATATCCCGACAGAGTTTCACTGGTTAGTGTCCACAGGCTCCCTTGACTCCTTCAGGGGGCAGTGGATGCTGGCCGGTGTGCTCTGTTCAGTGTCCCCTTCCATTATGAACCTAGTTATTAACCTATGGCCTCACTCCTGTTCCTGTTTTCTTTTTTGTTGTCCCGAGCAGTCAGCTGATATGTCTGCAGTGGCCTCCCTTACTAAGGGGGGCTTAGATTCCCTGATGGGCAAATAGCCCATGATCTTCTCTTGGCACATCAAATAGGCCTGTGTCACACAGATAGAGCTGATAGAAGTCCTCCGTCTCCAATGATGTGATGCCTCTGCATATGCAGTATAATTATGCTGTCCTGTGTTTTCTCCACAACCTCCCCAGTTTTTACCTTACCAGTACATTCACTTTTCACCCATTGATGTAAAAGCCAATGTGGCAGGTTGCTTGGAGATGTTTTTAACTTTCCTTATAAGGAATGGGATGTACTATGTTGGCCTAGAGGCATAAAAGTTTTAAAAAATCAAGCTGTACTGAGGTCCAAGGTAACATCATAGCTCTTAGAATTAATTCCTGTTCAGAAAATGTGAAAAATGGTGATTGTGCTAGATAATACTGTGGTTAGATTAAATCTGCCCTTCTTAAGGCTATATCCACTTCCCACACACACAGACTTTTACCTCTTTAGCAAAGGAAATATGCAGAACTACTAGCAGTACAACACAAGTCCTTCAGGGTGTTATTTCTGTTACTTGAGAGTCATAGTCATGGACCAGAGTCTGATGCTGTCTTCAGTTGGAAACAAAGTGGTATTAGTTGGTCCTGTTTTGAAACCTTACTCTGGTTGCCCCTTTCCTGCCTGCCACCCTGCCTGCACATGGCATGTTCCTGCTCTTGCACAGCAGCAGTGGTGCCTGCCTGGCATGCCATGCCATTCCACATCCCCACTGAACTCTGGCCTGGGACTTTTGACCAACTGGCTAGGACCGGCATATGGAATCCCACTGTCCTGGCCAAGCTGGGATGTATGGTCACCTTACTTTGAAGGGAAAGATCTGATCTTTCTTTGATTTCAAAGAGTTGGCAACAATTCTTATGGCTGCCATTGTGGTTCTTTTCTGTGATTTGTCTGCTCTCTCCCCTCAAAGTTAGAAAATGCCGACAAGTGTAAGAGAAATAAAATACTCCTTTCTTTTATTCTTTTTGGTTCCTGTTAAGATGCACAAAACTGAAATCTTAAATTATCACACGTTTTATCTCATTTATCAGGAATAACATATACTATTACAAAGGATTTGTCAAAGTAGATGTCTGCATAGGTAAGACAAATTAAACTGCAGTAGCTCTGAGTGTTGGTAGTTTAAACATTCCATCTATCAGTTATACAGTGATTTCAACAGGTAAAGTGTTAAGTACAACAATGTAGTATTTTTTTTTTTTGTATGTGTGGTTATAAATGCTATAGTCTTATTTAGACTTTTATTCCCTCCCCTCTCTCCGTGCCTCCTGTTTGCCCTAAATCCACAGAGGATGCTTACAAAATACGAATACGCATTGATGACGAACCTGCAAATTTGGACATCCTAGATACAGCAGGACAGGTATGTGAGCAATAAGGATAATAAGGTGGAGACTAATAATAGGATGGAAATAATGATAGGGTTGTGCACATATACTTAATGTGTGTCTATGCATCTTTTCTTTAATTTTGCTGTTATATTGTCTTTTGAGTTATTCTCTCTCTCCAACCTATTTCATGTGTTGGTAGCCATAAAACAGCTATTTGTTTTGTGTTCTGCTTTGTTCTTTCTTCTCCACTGTTACATTGTTCTTTATATTTTGAGTGAGATGCTAAGAGATACTCCAAGTTTCCAGATCCTCTGTCTACAGTTACAAAAACTTGTGCCTTTCAGCTACCTTGTCTATTTATCCCACAGGCGCATATTTGGTCCCGCATATAGAGCAGAAAGGTAACACTTTGTGAAGTTGTTATATCATTGTTACTAGAATGGTTAGGACTCTGCCATTGATCAGCAGATCAGTAGCCGCTGTACTTGTGCAGGAATTGAAATGTTACTGTTTATTTCTAGGCAGAGTTTACAGCCATGAGAGACCAGTACATGAGAGCAGGCGAGGGATTTATCATCTGTTATTCAATCACAGACCGCCGCAGTTTCCATGAAGCGCGTGAGTTCAAACAGCTCATCTACCGTGTTCGGCGCACTGATGACACTCCTGTAGTTCTAGTTGGAAACAAATCTGATTTGACACAACTACGACAGGTAACTACCCAAAACTGTTTGCAAGATGAAAAATACTTCTGTTTTATAGTGTAGTGGTAGAGCTCATTCTAAATAAACTTCCTTATTCCTTTTCCTTGGATTATTGTTTTTGTCCTTGGTTTCATATTTAAATAAAATACAGTGTCATCTTAGTAATGTTGAAAGATTAAGAGGATGTGGTGGACTGTCAGTTTTAAGTACAGAATGCACTGGTGGTCTATAAGCATGGCAGTTTATTGTGATGTAGTTGTAACTATTGACATTGCTCTGGTATATATCTCAGACACGGCAGTCTCCAGCTTTGAGAACCCACTCTCTTTCCCTAGAACTTCAAAACTCAAGCACGTTAAGTTTTCCCTTTCACTTAGTCCTGAAAGAGCAAATCTTCACTGCAGGTGAAACAGCAAGTGAACACAATCTGCAAATAGTAAAGGTAGTGGGCACAGTTATGAGTGATTGAGAATAATACAGGAGAATGTAGAGACCAGTCTAAGTAGAAAATAAATGAGAATACACTCCAAAGAACATCACCTAGTCCATCTAGGAAAAAGCAGTCTAAAGTGTGGATTCATTTGTGGGGTAGGCAGGGGCATGGAAAAATCTGGAAACAGCAATCCAAAAACAGATCAAAAGATGATGGTGCAAAAGAAATCATGCTGCAAAAGAAATCGGATGATTTTCTGATGTGATAGGCCAACAAAATGGCTGTAACTGGATACCCAGTCCAAGAAATTGTTCTGGCACAGGGAGTCAATAGTTGCTTCGCATGGCTTCAAAAAGAATTGAACGGAGTTTAAGGAAAAGCAACAAAAATGATCACTGATTTTTTTTGTTTGTTTGTTTATTCTTTAGAAGTTGACAGATGACCGATTTTGCTTGCAGTTTAGTATTATGAAAACCTTTTCTATTCATTACAAAGCGAGACGTGCACATGCAGATAAGGACCAAACTCTCTACCTCAAGAAGATTGACATTGTATATGTATATGGACATAGACTAAAATACGAATGTTCAGAGAATCAGGTGAATAGGAGAAATAGTGGATTTCAGGAAGATATTTCAGAGATGCATGGAAAGAGGGTAGGAAGTCTCCAAAAGTAGGAAGTTGCATGAAAAAATCCATAGGGTTAAAAGTGAGGGCCGTAGATAGAAGCGGTCGAAAAGAATAAACAAGCAAACTTTTTTTTTTCTTTTGTTGACTAATATGTATTTTGTTGAAGGTGTCCAAAGAAGAAGGTTCAGCTTTAGCACGAGAATTCACCTGCCCTTTTTTTGAAACTTCAGCTGCATTCCGCTATTATATTGATGATGTATTTCACGCCCTTGTGCGAGAAATCCGTAGGAAAGAGAAGGAAGCAGTCATGGCAATGGAAAAAAAAACCAAACCGAAAAGCAGCATATGGAAAAGACTGACTTCGCCATTTCGAAAGAAGAAAGATTCGGTGACCTGAAGGCGGGAAAAAACTGTCAAACTGTCAACTGCAACATGTTAACCAAAGCAGTCCAGTGACTACACTTTTGAGCATCATGCTTGTACTCCTTTTCTGACCGTGTTTTAATAGGAAACTTAATGTTGAGGGGGGGTGCCTTTTACCTTTTTGTTGGTTTAGAACAACTTTCCCCCTATTTTGGAATTTTTAACCTGTGACATAATGGTAGTTTTACTTTTCCTTCCTGTCACTCTGACTTAGATCCAGAAAATGTCACTGCCAACTTGGTTGCAAATGCTGATAAATATAAAATACAATGTCCCTGCACTTTTGAACATATGTTTTGGCATCTGTGTATACTGGAAACAGAATCATGTAGAGAGTGTTTGACTTGGACTTAGGCTCTAACTTAGTTTTTTATGTTGGTTTGCACAACTGAGTTTGTTGCTTTCTAGAAAAGTAATGCAATACACAAAGCTTACTGAAATCAGTATTAAAAGTAAAGTTTACAGAGTGTAGCTGACTCATAGAATTGGGCTTGCAGGCAAGAGGAGTTTGTGCTGGAATTGTCTTGTTCCGATTACATGCACGTTTCCAGTAAGCATAAGTAGTAGTGAGCTCCTTGCGCATGCTTACCTAAAGTAACTGTCAAATTTAATGCAGCACGCAGTGTCGTTTAGATTTTAAACAGGTCAGGAAGAACACAGTTGATGTGCCAGACTTAGCAACATTGCGGAAGTAGTAACATTTTCTTACTGCACGTAACATTTATTGTATTGTCGTAGAGTATTTTGTGTAAGGGAACAGAATTGCAGGTCCTCTGAGGATCTAGAACTCTGAATTCCTTGACTTGCGTGTTTAAAGTCTTATCTGTGATACTGCACTGGCTCATATTTTTACATTAGGTTTTACATTGGTTTCTTAAGGAAGTCGGTGCTATTGTTAGATTAAAGTCTCAAATGTTGTCCTGTCAGATTTTTTTTTTTTTTTAATGCTTTGGGACTGTATTGCATGGTCCCTTGAATTATAGAGAGCAGTGATAAGGTCCAGCAGGGTCCCACAGGTCCTGACCCTGGTGATACCTTTCCAGCACATTGTACAGCAGTTGGGAAGATGCAAGGGAAGGAAAGGATTAATTGGGCTTAGTGACAGTCCCTAAGGAGGATGATTGTATGTGTGTACCTACATACCCACACAAGCCAGTGGGTATATAAACCTGCACAGTAAACATTTACATTGGTTAGGAACTTGGGTCTTGTTAAGCATGCTTGTCCTGTCACAAATCACGTATGACTTCTGGAGGGCTGCTTTTATGTCAAAATTCTGATTTTTATTTTTAACTTTAAGAGTTCATCCAAATACAGAAATTGCGCTTGACATGTTTTTTACTTCCATTGAGGCAACTCAGAAATGGCCAAAATAAATGTTTTACAATTCAGTTGTATGTTACGAATAAGCAAGTGTGACATAAGTCAAAACAGTTTCACAGGAATATAAGTGCCTAAAAACTGGTGTTTAAAAAGAAAGTGTTTCTTTATCCAAAAACATGCAGTGTTGTTACCGCTGCTTTAATGATTAGCCATGTCAATTGTGTTGATCTCACAGGGTTGGAATCGGATATGTAGCCTTAGCTTGACATGTGTTGTGATTTGCATTCAGATTTGGAAAGCAAAGGTGTTAAGGTTCACTTACAAAGGATTTACTGAGAGCAGCAGCCAGTATGGCAAAGTACTGAGCCCCCAGGCCTTTCTTTGGTAACTTGTTTCTCTCTTTCTACACATTTTCCTAGGGTGCCATGGGAAATAATAAGCTTAAGTTTATTTTTTATGTAGGAAATTGCAGAAACTAATAATGTCTTTTTCATGATTAATTTATGTTTTAAATGTGCACCTGGATTACTTGGCTGGGATGGTTCAGTCAGGGATGATCCTGCCCTGAGCATGGGGCTGGACTAGATGACCTCACAAAGTCCCTTCCCACCCAACTTTCCTAAGATCCTCTACTTAGAAAATTGTATTAATTTCTGGTTTCTTCTTCCTTGTGAAGTTCCACTGCGAATCCACCTGTGGTGTGCTATGCTACTGGAAAATATACAAACTAGTTAAATGAAAAATTATCCAGAATACTTTTTTTTTTAATTAACTTCATGAACAATGTTGGATAACTTTACAGTAGCTACTAATTTACAATTAGGGCTGTAATTGTTAATTCAGTAAATACTGTCTGTATCTTTTGGATAAAAACCAAGGTAAGCCACACTATGGAAAATATCAGAGAAAAAAACACATAATGGCTCTAAAATCAATGGCTAGTTTTAAATGGAAGATGATACAAAACTTTTTTCTTGCTTTGCACGGACAGTGATGTGTATTGAAATAGTAACTGGTTTGTAGCATGTTTAAAACTTGCAGGATTTAAGGACACAGACATCATAAGCAGAGTTAGAACTATGCAGGTTGATCCTCATTCTGGTTTTCTGATAATCAGTGGAATACATGTGCCTTGACTGAACCCTTTAATAGGACTCAGTGTTTATGATGCCCCGTGTGAGCCTGTTGCTTGTGGAGTTATTAAATCAGAACAGCAGCCAGCACTTTGTACATCATGTTGTTCAACATGGTTTTATATTTGTCATGCAGATTTGTACACAAATTGATTATTTCATTTGACACAATACAGATTTTTAATATAAATATTTGTATCTGATGTTTTAATTTCAGATGTCTAATGCGGGGTAGAAAATGCCTTGCCGGTGGAGGTTTGGTTAAAACAAAATGGCTAATGGAGCATTCATACCTCTTTTTTGGGGGTGGGGTGGGGGAGGGGGGATTTTAATTGGCTTACTAGGTGGGATCTCAGAAGGAGGACTTTGAAATTAAATTTCTAATTAAAATATACAAGACTCAATACTACCATAATAGCCAAATTCATCATGTGAGTAAAGTAATTGTTTAATATGATTACACTTGTATACACTCTATAAAAAATTGCATTGCTACTTATCACATTTGAGAGTAGAGAAGCTACATGCCCACCGAGCTAAATGTCTTGAAACTTTGGTCTAGATATTAGTATAATATTGTATATTAGTGTACAAGTGAACATAATCCTTTGGCATTTCCCACTTTGTTGGTTCTTCTGTGTTCTAGTCCTCACTTTCCATGTGGCACAGGACACATACATACACTAATTTAGCAATTGTCTTTTGAGAAGAAATAAACAGAAGAGTACACTTACAAGCAATTAAGCTATTTTCTGCTGACTCTTTTACCCTCCCCCCATCCTTTAAACAAATGTTTGAGAGAGGTTCTGCAATGTGGGTAGTAAGTTACTTTGGTTTAATTAGAGAATCTTGGGCCCTAGACTAAGAAATCCCCAGCTAGCCCAAATTATAATAGTCCATTGTCAGGCTCTGGAGATCTCTATCCATTAATAATACCCAGGCCACACAGCTATTTTTATTGCTCCCATTCCTGTAGAGTAATTTGACCTAAGTCCATGCATTTAATTAAACCCAGAAATGAATAGGCAGCTGACAGAGCTATTGAAAAACTGGTGCTGTTTTTTCTCATCAGTTGCTGCTACCTAACCTCAGGGAAAAGCAAGTATTGCATTGCTTCTGTTTCTGTTAATGCTGTTAAGTATTGGCCTGCATAAAATACAGTGACTTAATCCACCCTAGAACTCGTAAATCTATAAATTACTGCAATGAGGAAAAAAGAAAAAAGAGTGGATAAATCCTAAACAGGACCCGGTTGACAAAGATGTGGACATTTGCCTGGAAATTCAGAATCAATTTGGGAAGTAATGCAAATTGGTAAATGAGCCAGAAAGCACCATTAGTGACATAGGCAGAAATTGCAACCATCTTCCTCTGAGCACTTTTATGTCATCCTGTTACTTGGATCTTCTTTCCATAGTTCTGAAAACCTTCCTTTCTTCAAATTCCCACTTTTGGCTAGACATTGGAAAGACAGCAACATGTATGCCTGACAAAAATAGATGTAGAGATTTTTATTGCGTATTGGTTATATTTTTTTCTGAATAGTCTCATAAACTCCCCATAAAGTCATGTAGTTGTTGCACAGTGTTTGGAGAAAATCGGTATTGAGTGATTCATTTCTTTTTATCTGAGGCAGGGGCCACAGCATGAGGTTTGGGGTAGGTGGAGATGGTCGGTATCAAGTGTTGCTGAAAGACCTGGGGTGACCTGTGTCTCTCACAAGGGAGTTTCAGCTGTTCTTATAGGCAGGTGGAAAAGGACATAGGCATCCACAGTGTTGCTATTCTGGGTCTCAGCAGCATTCCTTGACGTGTCAGAGGTCTTTGAACCAGTTTCTTGAGAGAAGGATAAAATGTGTCTTGTTTAAAGGTGCTTAATACCTTGCAATCCTGAGAAAAAGCAGTGGTAAATTTTGTAAAATAAAACAAAGGTCTCCCCTCTCGCAGACCATTAGGCAAAGATCCTTCTCATAGGCCTTTTCATGATAATTCTTGCACAGAAGTATTGTATTTTATTAAGCAGTAGTGCATATTGAGTTGCTGTTTACGGTCCGTAGCTAGTTGGATCATTTAAATTCTCCTAGATAGGATTCTGTTCTAATAAATTTCCCCCCTTATTTTCCTCCATGCATTCTCCTGTCCCCCCCACCAGCTGTATGTTGGATCTCAAATTCAGCTACTTAATAACTACTTTTTTTTTTCTCTTTCTTTTAAATACTGTTCAGATCTAGCTGCCTGTGTCCTTTCTAAAAGTGTTTCCTGGTCAGTGTGTATTCAGTTACACTAATTTTTGGTCTCTTAGCTTTTCCCAGGTTATGGAGTCTGAGATGGTCCTTATAGACTTTGCATAATTGTTTGTGTATTACAGTGGAGTGATACGGTAACATAACTTCCTCTTTGCTAGGAACAGAGGTGAGACTGTTGCTGCTGTGGCTTTTAATATCTGTTTTGGGAGATGGCTGTCTGGAAGTTAAAGCCCTTGCCTGTAGTTAGATAATTTAGGCTCTAAGTACACATCTCATTTTTGCTGACTTGTCCCTGGTATGACCCAAAATAACCTTTTCTCTGCAAGTCTTTTCACAGCAGTCTGAGTTAGTCTATAAGGTGTCTACCCTGCCCTCTGCCTGTCTTTAGGCTAACAGGCTAACTACCTCTCTCCACAAGCACCTTAATGAAGCACATAGCCAAGCGTTATCCTGAACACTTCAGAGGGATTCAAAGGGGGACAGTGGACATGTACTATAGAATCACAGACTAAAGATTTTCTTCTAGGTGCCAGTATGACATGTAGTTACAAGCTTTAAATCATGGCCAAAATGCCTGGCAAATGAACGCAACAATTAGGAGACAGAGAAAAAATAGAGACCCAACAAAGAGAGCCTTGCATTCAAAGGTTTGTCTAACATTATGCTGACTACGTAGTTGGTCCAGTAAAAGAGATCACTCTGAGAAATCATTGCTTCTCGCATAATTTCTAGACCATCTCAGCTACAACATCATTTTTACATCATGGTAAGATGGATAAAAGCATTTTCTGGAAACTGGAGCACTGACGCTTGTATCTTGAGGAATGGTTCACTCATCATGGCAAAGACGAATAAAGTTATGTATTCCAAAGAGAGACTGTGTAGGTGATGCGCAGAAAAGCCATGTGACGTGACTTGCATTATAACAGGTAAACCACTAGATGGCCTCGCCAGAGGTGAACAGCTGATAAATCAGCCCTGAAAACAAACTTTTTTCTTTTTTTTTCTTTTTTCTTTTTTTAAGTTATGATTAATCAACCTTAAAGTTATAAAAGCAAAAATTTGAAGTGTCTTACGCCAGAATAGAAATCTTAGACTCTTTGAAGCATGCAACAAGCAAGTTAATTTGCATTTGAGAAGGTTAGTTTTCCTAAAGGAAAGGGGGAGAAGATAAGGAGTGCTGCAAAGAAAAGGATCTGGTAGTTCCACTGTGTCGCTAAGACCCAGGAGCCCACTGAATCCTACAGCACGTAATTCCTGGAGAATGTGCAGGACACGTATTTGTTAATTTAATTTTTACTCTGTCAAGAGCAGGAGGTGGTTGCTTTTGCATCGTTCCCTGAGATCAGCATGTTGAAGAGCAGAACTGTTCTGCTTTGGAACTGCCCTTGGATCAGATTCTGTGGTTTCTGAGTACAAGACACCCCCACTTAGTGCTTTGGTTCCGGAAAAACAGCGCTAAGTAAAACAGTGTTAAGTGAAACTGATTTTCTCATAGGAATGAATGCAAATAAATATAAATAGTTCCCAGGACTCCCCACTTGTACTATAATATCACCAAAATTCAACACTAGTACTATAAAATCAATGAATTCAGACATCTAAATATACGTAAATGCTTTAACACTTTGAACTTTGAAATAATGTATAAAATTACAAAATAAAGTAATGAACTGTATGTACAGATGCACTTTCACTTTCACTTGCTGCTCCCTTCAGCACTCCAAATCAGGGCTGTCAGGGTTAGTGTCAGTTCAGGGGATTTTGATGTGCTTGGCTGAGGATTTTTTTTTAGGGGGGCTGTAGGGGTTGAAGCCAGAGTTGTGCACTTCCTGAAGAAGGAATCCATTGATAGCTGCACTTTGGGCTTCTTTTCATCATCGTAAAGCAGCCTGTAACAACTGACTTCATTGTTAACTCCTCTTGCAACTGCAGAACTGCGCAGCATGTCAGGGTCATTGTCATCAAAGTAGGAAATAAAAGCTTCAAGATGTTTGAAAGCTTCAGCCATGCCTTTGCTGGTTAAGGTCCTTGCTGGTTTTTCATAGATTCAGAGATGTTAGGGTCGGAAGGGACCTCAATAGATCATTGAGTCTGACCCCCTGCATAGGCAGGAAAGAGTGCTGGGTCTAGATGACCCCAGCTAGATGCTTATCTAACCTCCTCCTGAAGACCCCCAGGGTAGGGGAGAGCACCACCTCCCTTGGGAGCCCATTCCAGACCTTGGCCACTCTAACTGTAAAGAAGTTCTTCCTAATGTCCCGTCTAAATCTGCTCTCTGCTAGCTTATGTTATTAAGCTCTGTTAAACTATTAAGCTCTGTTAGCTTAGGTTATTTCTTGTAACCCCCAGGGGCGCCTTGGTGAGTAAAGCCTCACCAATTCCCTTCTGTGCCCCCGTGATGAACTTATAGGCAGCCACAAGGTGGTCACCTCTCAACCTTCTCTTGAGGAGGCTGAAGAGGTCCAGGTGCCCTAGTCTCTCCTCATAGGGCTTGGCCTGCAAGCCCTTAACCATACGTGTGGCCCTTCTCTGGACCCTCTCCAGGTTATCCACATCCCTCTTGAAGTGCGGCACCCAAAACTGCACGCGGTATTCCAACTGCGGTCTGACCAGCGCCCGATAGAGGGGAAGTATCACCTCCTTGGTTCTGTTCGTCATGCATCTGCTGATGCACAATAAAGTGCCATTAGCTTTTCTGATGGCTTCGTCACACTGACAACTCATGTTCATCTTGGAGTCCACTAGGACTCCAAGATCCCTTTCCGCTTCCGTGCCTCTAAGCAGGTCATTTCCTAGGCAGTAGGTGTGCTGGACATTTTTCCTCCCTAGGTGCAGCACTTTGCATTTCTCCTTGTTGAACTGCATCCTGTTGTTTTCCGCCCATTTGTCCAACCTGTCCAGGTCTGCTTGTAGTTGTTCCCTGCCTTCCAGCGTGTCCACTTCTCCCCACAGTTTTGTGTCATCCGCAAACTTGGACAGAGTACACTTCACTCCCTCGTCCAAGTCGCTGATGAAGACATTAAAGAGTATCGGTCCAAGGACCGAGCCCTGCAGGACCCCACTGCCCACACCCTTCCAGGTCGAGACCGACCCATCCACCACAACTCTCTGGGTGCGACCCTCTAGCCAATTCGCCACCCACCGGACTGTGCAGTCATCCAAGTCACAGCCTCTTAACTTGTTCACCAGTATGGGGTGGGATACCGTATCGAAGGCCTTCCTGAAGTCTAAGTATACGACGTCAACCCCTAGTCCTGCATCCAGGTGTTTTGTAACCTGGTCGTAAAAAGAGACTAGATTAGTCGGGCGTGATCTACCTACTATGAACCCGTGCTGGTTTCCCCTCAGCATAATTTTTCCTTCTGGGCTCTCGCAAATGTGAGCCTTGATAATTTTTTCAAAGACTTTGCCTAGGATGGAGGTGAGACTGACTGACCTATAGTTGCCTGGGTCCTCCTTCCTCCCCTTCTTGAAAACGGGGACCACATTGGCCCTTTTCCAGTCCTCCGGGACCTGGCCCGTGCTCCACAAGTGTTCAAATATTCCTGCCAGTGGCTGCACAATGACATCAGCCAGTGCCTTCTTGAACATCTTCCTCCTCATCATGGCATCTCTGCTGTTCGATTTGAATGAGGTCCTCATTGCTCAGTTCCTTCCTGTTGGAATCGATCAACTCCTGAACGTTCTCAGGTTCAAGTTCATCAAATCCAATTTTCTTCCCAAGCTCAGTGATATTGTCCTGAATTGTCACCACTGGTTCCTCAAACCCTTGGGAATCCTAGACATGGTCTGCCCAAAGCTTTCACCAAACACCATTCATTGTTTTGGAGGCAACTTCATCCCAGGCACCTGAAATGTTATCTATTCCCCTGCGGATATTATAGCCCTCTCAAAATCCTTTTAGGGTCAGAGCACCCTCTCCTTCTGTAGCCCTGACTGCCTGGGCGAATGTTTTCCTTATGTAATACGCCTTGAAGGCAGCAATGACAGCCTGGTCCATCGGTTGTATAATGAAGGTGGTATTGGGGGGGCAGGAAAACAACTTTTACATTATCACTGAGGTCATCAAGTGTGGTAGGATGCCCTGGTGCATTGTCTAAAATGAGAAGCGCTTTGTGGGACATTGTTCTTAGCACAATATTTCTCAACCGCAGGACAGAAATAATCCCTGAACCAACTCTGAAAGACTGACATTGTCACCCAGGCCTTCTTGTTAGATTTCCAAATGACTGGCAGACTGCTTTTAAGCTAACCCTGGGATTTTTCTGAGTGGTATACAAGCATTGTTTTCAATTTAAAACCCCCTACAGCATTACCACCAAGCAATAAAATAAGTCAATCCTTGGACATCTTAAAACCTGGCATTGACTTCTCCTCCCTGGAAATGTAAGTCCTAGAAGGCATCCTCTTCCAGAAGAGGCCTGCCTCATCAGCATTGAAGACTTGTTGAGGTGTATAACCCCACTCCTCAATGATTTCTACAAATGTATTTGTATAACTGGAAGCCACTTGGGTGTCAGCACTAGCAGCCTCCCCCTGAACAGAAATTTTATGCAAGTTGCTGAGCCTCTTAAATCTTTCGAACCACCCCTTACTTTCAATAAAAGGCTCAGAAGCAGACCCCACAGGCAAATTTTTCTGTAAATCATCATGCAGACTCTTAGCCTTCTGAATAAGCACCATGCTCAAGGGCATACAGCATTGAGTTGTATCCCCAGTCCACACACTTAGCCTCTCCATTTCTAACATAATTGGAGCCCTACTCCTACTGAGTTTCAAAGCATTCAAAGGAGTTACAATTCTACCACATTCTTTTACTTTGTTTTTATTTTTCAATATGGTCCTAACAGTTGATCCAGTCAAATTCAACGCTCTGCAGACCTCATTCTGGCGTTCCCCTTTCTCAGTTTGCTTCGGGACATCCAATTGAAGCTCCAGCATTACACTTTTGCGTTGTTTTTTCTCGGCACTTGCAGTCTCAGTTAGTTGCACTTTTTGACTCGTGATAACTGATTTCAACACTGAGCTCAAAAGATGAAGCGAGATGGCAACACAAGCATGAAAAAGCACAGAGCATAAACATTTTTGATGAAGCAAGACTCATAGATTGTAAGGCCGGAAGGGACCTGGGAAGATAATTGGGTCCAGCCCCCTACCCCAAGCAGGAAAGACAACTGGCATCAAGTGACCCCAGCAAGGTGCCCGTCCAGTCTCCTCTTGAAGATTTCCTGATGGTGATGAGGCTGTGCACCGCCGATGCTCCCTGCTCAATACCCATGAGCGTTATAGCAAAATTTGCTGAGCGCTAAGTGAAATCGGGTATCAATGTGGAGTGAACGCTGTAGTGAAATAGCACTAAGCGAAACAGCATTAAGCAGGGGTTGCCTGTATTATAAAAAACCTGAATTCTCATTGGGGTGTAACTCCTTTTTTCCTGGAAATATGTATATAGAGAGAAACATTCAGAATGTGACCTCATCTAATGGCTTTTCTTAACACTAAATGGGACTTCAGACAGTATCACCAGCAGGTTTTTCCACTTAGATTGCACCACTGCGTACAATGTGCTCCTTTCATTTTGCTTCTGTATTTTTTTCCTATACTTCCCAGCTTCCCTTATGGTTAGCAAGCTGAGTAGTGTTAAGACTTGGCACATGATTTAGTTTTAAAGCCATGTGAGTGGCTAATAAGTTTAAGAAATAGAGATGCTGCCAGATTGGAGCAGCCCCTATGATGAATTGCTGCAGTAAGCATCTTCCTAGGTGCTAGTAGAGGAACACTAGTGTGACACTGGCTATTTCTTGATGCTGTTCCGGGCGGCTATTGGGACCAGTGATGCTGATGTCAATTTGAAACCCCAGTAAACAAATGCATGCATAATTTGTAATAAGATCATGTTAGAGTAATTGGTAAGGCTTGAATAGGTGGTTTTTGCTTATCTTTTCCCTTCTGTTCAATTAAACATGCAAACTCATACTGCCATGATCCATTTTATTCATGCTGTCATATATTGATTTAGCTCCTGTCTTTATACTTTAAGTTGTATTAGAGCTTGCAATCTCCACAGGGTTTTTTTTCTTTTTCTTTTTTAAGGTGAAGTTCTTTCACTAATTAGATGGGTTAAATCCTGTTTGCCTCGTTGTCTCATTAGTTTCTTTGGCAAGGAACATTTAGATCTGTCTGCATCTCACTGCTTTGAACCTGTAAGTGAAATGTAAGCTGTCACATACTGGTAACTGTTAAACCTTCTCCATGAAGGAATGTATAGTTTTGGTTTCTAGTCCCTGTACTGATTCTTGTTTTAGTTAATGATTACCAGTGAAATCTTACTGTGATTCGCATTAGCTGAAGTTTGATTTTTTTTTCACTTTGTCACAGATTGAATATTTCACTAGTGACCAAGGGATCTTGTATGATGTGTTTTGTCATCATTTGACTGATACAGGAACCCAAGATAATTAATAACTTACATAGATAAATTACTGGTCTGATGCTGCATGGCAGATTACAGTGTATATACAAATACAAAGTATAATGCAGTCTGTATGCAAGCTATTCAATGTTGGACTATATGCAAAGGCATAAAAAAACCAGTGTTCAGGTGAAGAGATATTCTTTTCCTTGATGAAGCTGTTCATACTTTACAACTTTTTTTGTACTGCTTTTAGCTGCCCTTTTCTCATTATTAATGTAGCAGACTTGACTTTTGTTGCTTGGACAGTCATTAGTGCATGCGTGTGCAATCATAGGTGACTGGAATTTATCCAAGTCTGTATTTAGGAAGTTAGCTCCCCATAATGACATGATTTCTGGTGGTACTTATTTCTTAAATAATATTTCAGAGATTTCTTTCTGTATCTAAATCTGACCATGAGGTGTCTAGTAGGCCTGTGCAAAGCTTCGGTAGCTGATTCAATTCAGAGGAGACTCGGCCTGATTAGGCGGCCGAATCTCTGAATCCAAACCGAATCGGGAGACCAATTAAAAGGACTGAATAAAATTGGAAGCCTCCGAATCGATACGGAAAAGATTCAATGCCGACTTGAAGATTTGGCCATTGACTAAACAGGCAGCAGTCCTTACCACGCTGGACACAGCTACCTCCAGCTGGTTAGTCTGTTGTGGTCGGTGGAGGGGGCAGATCAATGCCCCCACAGCGAGGGAGGGATTGGGACTGAGGCTGGGACAAGCTGCCCCTGCTCCCAGTGCCTTCCACCGCCCATCTGGAGCACAGCCGGGCTCAGCCCGCTCCACGCAGATCCAGGGGCACACACCCACTCCCATGCCATCCCAGATCAGTGGCATGCAGTGGCAGGAGCCCCCCTCCCCAAGTCCCATGCCCCCCGTCCCAGCTGGGCAGCTTGTCCCAGCCCCAATCCCTCCCTCGCTGTGGGGGCATTGATCTGCTCCCCCCCGGCCCCATGTCACTTCCCTCCCCCCTCCACCCACCACAACAGACTTACCAGCTGGAGGCAGCTGTGTCCAGCATGGTGAGGACTGCTGCCTGTTTAGTCTATGGCCGAATCTCCTAATCAGCGCTGAATCTTTAGATCCGAATTGGCTGAATCGAATCAGGACAGTGATTCAAATCAGTGCCCCTCCGAGTCATCTGAATCCGAATCCAAAGCAAATACTTGCCACTTTGCACAGGCCTGGTGTCTAGCAGAATCGCAGCTGTAGTCCCGAAGGAACCTGTTTTACTTGCCTTCCCCAGAGTGATTTTGATGCGAAGGGATTCCGCTCTATTTGTGCCATCTGTTCCTTCTTATTTCTTTACAGTCTACCACATTATTAATGTACAAGTCTAATTTTCCAGTTGTCCAGCCTGCACTCTTAACACCAAATCCAGAGACAGCCTTGCTGTAGGAGCAGAGCCTGCCACCATAGCTCCACTATAAATCTCTTGTCACTAGAAATTGCAGTCAGTCTTGAAATGCAATGAAGAAAAGGGAAGGAAAGAAGCTGTGTTTCTCATTATGTTTTTATTTTCTTACCACTAAAAATATTTTTGTTTGAAGAAAGATAATTTATTATTATATGCCACTGGTTACAAGCTCCTAAACAAAAAGTCATAGGCGTCAGAACTTACCGTATTTCCTGGCTAGGAACAACTGACTGTTGTTTTTGGCTTTTGGTAGATATTATAGAATTCCACTTTGGGATTACTAGAAGATATAATCTGATAAGTGTGTTGTAATGACAGGGTCCAGAAAAAGGATGGAAGTGCAGCTTCGCTCTGTTCCAGGCAGCTATGGAGAGAATCCAGACCTGGCGAAGCTTGTGATCATCAAATACACAAATGGCAGTTATCATGGTGACCAGAGCTTTACTGCTGTGTACAGTTAGGTGGGGTAGAGGCTGTCAGGGAAGGAAAGGCCTGATTGTGCTCTCATTGAAGGCAATGGCAAATTTCCTATTGACTTCAGTGGGATCAGGACCCAGCCCCAGAGAAGAGAGGAAATGAGTCAAAGTTGAACTTCTTTGCTTTTTACAACCGTTTCTCTTTTCATGGTTTGTCAAATCCTTCCCCCCACCCCCCCCCTTTTTTTTCTTATGTAAATTTTGGAGAGTTTCTGCCTGGGCTAAAAGGAACAAGGAGCTGGAGTATCCCATTAACACACATTCCACAGTGGCACAGATGCCAAGCACAGAGTGGGGAAGAGATTTTAATGTCTGCAGCACGGTTCATGGAAAACAAACAGTGATCATATAAATGTCGACACTTTCTCTGATTAAACACTATTAGCCAACAGTTATTGAGATGATGGACAAATGAGGGATCATTGTATGGTATAACTAAATCGGTTGCAGAAAACTGCTTACCTAGCTATTTCACTCTGCTGTTCTGCTTCAATTTATATGAATATACATGTCAGCTTCTATAAATAAGTGCTGTGTTTTTTCTGACTCCTATTCATTAAGTGCCTAATTTGACTGGATTCCATTATTTTATTGTCAGTTGTGATAAACAATTCCAAAAACAATAACTTGAAAGGGCCGCCTTGGGTAACAAAGTGGCCCCTTATTCCATGGCAACAAAAATATTAAAGCCTACGTGTATTGCCAAATAAGTTTAATTTCATGTGCATTTCTGGCACTGTTTTGTGTACAGGATCATCTCCTCCTCCCCCTCATACTATCCGTGCATCTTTTGGTAGTGTACTAAGAGTCTGGAATAAGCTCTGTCATGCAGTCCATTCATTTTTATCCTCATCCTGGAGCGATTTCTGTGTGCCATATAGTGTTTTGTTCTGGGTGGGGGATTTGGGGCGGGGTGTTTTTAAAGGTAAGCATTGCTTTGTTACTTGGAGAGGTGACATGATCAAAAAAGTGCTGTTTGCCACAGGAAAGTGGTGAGGGTTGTGAATGAGCTTGGCTCATTTTATCTTGAACTAACCACTGCAAAGGCTGTGTCTTTCACAAACAAGCTCTTCCCTCATGGCAGAAAGTTCCCTTTCTCCTGAAGACCTGATTTAGTGAGCATGCTCCTCAGCCTTGTACTTTGGGTGATGTTTTGGAGCGCTTAGGCTGAAACCACTGGGTACCTTGAAGATTCAAATTCAGAAAGGTATCTAGGCACCTGTATGCCTGTGGGGATCTTGGCCAAATATCCTAAACTTAACTCTGTGGGAAGCTAACAAAAAAGAGTGGAGGACAGACTTAATGTGCTGGCAGTAGCCTGTGTTGCTGGGGAGACGCAATGTAGCATTCGGTACTATTTGGAGTTTCCTAAGGCCTGCTGGCTTCATGCCCAGATAGACTCTGTTGTGTGGTGGTCTGGATGGGAGGTTGTGGAGAAGCATGCAACACAGGCCAAGATCACCGTCCTTCAGAGATGGTAGAAAGCCTTACATGCATAGTCTGCTATGGAGGAGCTTAAGTAGCAATCAGGAATCCTCTTAAACTGCAGACTGAACAAACTGAGTGAGCATGCATCTTCAACTAAAGGAGGCTGCTCTGGTGCTGCCGATTCTTCATAGTGCTGTCTTGCCCATTTGCATCACTTCCAAGTTGACTGGGGTAGACTTCAACCAGCTGTTCATCCATGATGTGATCTGCAACACTCAGCCATCTTGGCTGCAGTGGTATTAGCCTTAATGTGGTGAAGGATAAGTGTTTAGAAGGAACTTTGTTTGCATTTTTAGACTGTTCAGTGATTATTTTGAGCTTTCTAGTACAGGAGGTGCTGTTTCCTATGAAACGCTGTCACTGGGTTGATGGCAACAACGTGCCTTTTCTAGACACCGGTTCTTAAGTAGTTGGTGCAGTTCTGTTTTTAAATTCGGTATTCCTTTTTTTCAAACATGCTACGGTCAGTAGCTATTTAAAGTGAATCAATCTTTATTTGCACACTCAATGTGCGTTAACAAATTCAACATACAAGATAGCATTACATATTGTAGGATTAGCATACAGCATTATGCAGTTTCACAAATTTCAAGTTAGTTCTTTTGCTTTTTTTCTTTTAACACAAAGTTGAAACTGTCCAAGTTAATTTTACAATAGAAGACACAAGGTAAAGAAACCACATTTGAGAGATTCCACGGTGAGGCAGCTGTCACTAACTGTCAGTTTTACACCAAAGAAAAATTATCTGCACATCTTCAGTTTCCCATTATTCCTGAGGAGTAATGGAGCTACTCATATCTGCCCAATAAGCCTAAGTCTATTTACCCTGAGCACATTTCCTTGACGAGTTCATCTTTCCTTTTCAACTAAAGGAATCAGAATAAGGAGGTGATCTAGGCTTAAGCATACTCTTTACATTGAAGAAAAAAAAGGAACATTTGAATAGAATGTATCCTAGTAATATTTCTGCGATGGGGAGGGAAAAATATGGTTCCCCGGAGGACCAGTGACATTCAATAGCCTTTAATAACCAGACTGCTTAGTGAGGAAAAACAGAAATCTAATATATTTGCACTGAACGTCTAGAGGAGAATCTGTTCTCCTGGTCATGGTAGAGAGCCACTAGTAGTATATAAGCTACAAAGGAATTAAGACGTAGATCAAAATCTACTCTAACCTCAAGCACAAATCCTCATAATCAGGATTCAGGTTTCCCAGTAGAGTGCATGGGGAAACTCGCATTGCATTTACCTGCACTTGTAAGGCTTTGAAACTGAAATCCTGTTTCTAAGTAACTGCTATTACTCCCTGACCCGTTAACACTTTTCACAGTTCAAATGAAAGTCTGTCTTGAAAGGTGTACCTAACAAGCAATGAAAGCTACCAGTGAGAAGATTCAGCCTTTCAAAGACGCGTTGTCAGGAAGAGCTACTGGGACATAAATGGCAGGTGTTGTGCAGGTTGTCTACGTGAAGAGTCCTTGCAGCAGCAATTGCTTTACATTGTGGCTGGAAAGGGAACCGAAGGGTAAGACTTGCTCAGTTTAATCTACTTTCAATAGTAAGAAAGTGGTGAGGATCACTTTTTCGACAGGGCTCTAAAATTCAGTGGTCAAGTACTGCAAATAGTTAAATGGTTTAAAAAAAATTACTTATAATACATTATTTACATTCCACGGGGCACAGACCAGACTGGCTCCGTGGAATCAACTTAATGAACACTGAAAACTTGCAGTCTTCTGTTTGCTTTTCTGCCCACTCAATCTGCTTTGTATTTTTAAGATATAGAATTAAAAAAAAATAAAAGGCAAATTCCTGCAGAGGGATTGTTTACTATATTTTGTTGTAAACTGTTCATGCTTCGCTTGCCAATAATCTTTAAAATTATTTGTTTGCTGCCACTTGTCTTTTTACATCTCCCAGTCTGAATATAAGAAACCAACTCAAATTACTTTTTCAAAGTACAGTCATCTTGTTTACAAGTTTAGAGCAGTGTTTTTACAGTAAGATCTAAATGCAACTACCTCCAAGCTCAACTGACCTTTGCAGAACTTAGTTCTATGAACTTGTTTAAAATTAAACTATTCAGGCTTAACTTGCATAGTGCTAAACACATTTATCCAGTCATGGTTTTACATTCCATCCACAGGAGAGAGCAAGCATGTTCTACTTTTCGGAAGTCAATACCTTATAGTTAAGTAGTTTAAAACTGTTTTGTACTTCTGAAAACTAGCTTTTTTGAGAAACTAAAAGATATTTTGTGAAAACATTTGTTTCTATGTAAATTGTTTAACCCTTTGAATACGGGCTATTTAGACCAACTGTAGAATATAAAATGTTATTTCTAGTCCAATTAAGGAACATATGATTACTGTTTAATTTATTTAATTGACTTGAAGACTCACTCTCCAATATTTTGCTGCCTGATTTAAGGTATTGGGTAACGGTCATGTAGAATTTATAAACTTTTAAAACATCAGCCTTCCTACAATTTGATCTCACGTCTTTAGTGTAGATCATTTTGCCTGAACCCAACATATACATATAGGGTTGGAAAAAAATGCAGGCTGGTGCTTTCCAGAGTCCGTCATAATACAAATATTTCTCCAGAACCTCCATGTGGCAAAAGCAGTGATCAGTTTCTTAGTATTTCAGTTTTAGATGCAAATCACTTTATAGCTCCATAGCAAATACAGCACAAATAGAAATATTCTGGTACCAGGTAACAGGCTGGTTTTTTCCTTAGATAGAACTGTTCTTCCCTGTATCTCTTTGCACCAGTGCAGAATACTAAACCTTCATATATGGAAATGCAGTTAGTGCTCCCAAATCAGCAAAGAAGTGAACTGCAAGAATCAATGGGCAGACAAACTAACAAGAAACTAGAGGTGAAACAACAGATTTCAGAAACTTTGGGAGAAGCCTAATAGAGAGACCAGTTTTGGTGAATACCAGCAAAGACAGTTCGGCACAAACACAACTTCGATAGTGACAGATAATTGTATTAAAATCTGCAACTTGATATTGGCAGTTATACTAATTTTAGTTTGTATTAGGCATGCAATAGCGTGACTACACTGTTATATATATTTGTGGTATTTTTAAATTTTAATGCTTTTTAGAATTTTAGTGCCCTGCAAAATCACATCACTAAATAACCAATCAGCTGCTTCTTATGAAAGTTTAGTTCTACGACTAAAACAAGGTTTAAGTCTGTTCTCTTGGCCAGCGCTCGCTGCCACAGCCTCTGCTAGTATTCGCTCAGGCTGTGCCATTTGGCAACTGGCTTCCGGGGGTTCTCGCACACCTCTCGCCAGTGTTCCACGCCCGCTGTGGTGATGCTGTGCGCTCCCAAAATCAGCCGTCCCACCACCTCGTTTTTTGTGGTGCGGTCGAAATCAATGACTAGGAATTCAATGCTGATGTCGGGAAGGAGATCCACTGGGATATCATAAATGAAGGACTCATTGAAGACAGGATTCAAAGTGCACTTCTTCACGTGGGTCTTCTTTTTCGCTATGCGCTTTCTACCATAATAAACGTTCACCTTAACGTAGGGATCTGCCAGGAAAAAAAAAAAAAGAGAAAAAGCCAATTAACACAGCCCAGCAGCATTCCTTGGAAAATGTCTGGGTGAATTTTTTTCTCTCCTTTCTGCCTCCTCTGGTATCTTTCCCTTTTCAAGCAAATCCTGGCTTGGGGGTGGGATTTTTTTCACACAGGGGAAAAAAAATCTTACCCTTGCTTTGTTATTGGAGGTTTCCTTGCTGGTCTAGAGAATTGTAAGGCCTTTCATTCTGCATTTGAGAGGTCAAGGAAGACTTGCCTCTCTTTTGTGGCAGAGTTGGGGTGATGCTGCAGCTACAATGTTCCAGGAAAAATATGAGGGGCAAGTATTTTTGTGGGTGACATCTTTTGTTGGACCAACTCTATGGTTGGGGGGGACATAAACAAGCTCTCCAGATCTGAGGAATCTTGAGGAAAGGCAAAGTGGTACCCAAAAGCTTGTCTGTGTCCCTCCCGACTGTGCAGTTGGTTAAATATACGGTAACACCCACAAAAAATCCTTGCCTCATCTTTATCTATGAATCTCATTCATAGATTTTTAAGCCAGAATGAACCATTAAATCACATAGTTCACCCTATCCCAAAGAAACCGCAGAATTCATCCAGTTTCCCTGGTATTGAACTCAAGAGACTTGACTACATCCTTTCTAAAAATGAAGACATCCGATTTGGAGGTTCTGCACTTCCATTGTAGTTTGTTCAGTGGTTAATTGCATCACTTTTAAATATCTGTGCCTTTCTTCTACTCTGAATGTTACTGGCTTTAACTTCTATTGGTTCTTGTTAGGCCTTATTTCATCTGGTTAAGAGCACGTTAGTGCATGTATTTTTTCCCCTTAAGGTACTTCTATATCCTCAAGTCATCTTTCTTGTAAAATAGACAGACTGAATTCTCTGCATTGTTCATGGGGTGTTCCCTCCCCCACAAGTCTCCAATAATTTTGGGCCCTTATCTCCAGGTTTTAGAAGGTATCTTTTTATGTTAACAAAACTAACACATGCCATATTTTAATAGTTGCTTTAACCAATGCCATTATATGGAGGTAAAAGTCACTTTCCAAGTCTTACTACTACCCTCTTCCTAAATCCAAAGACTGCCTTGGCCATTTTTGCCACTTAACAAAGAGTTCAATTTGTCCACAATGATTCCCAAGTCGTTTTCAGTAATGTCTTTCCAAGATTCAGCCTTTCCATACATTCCATTCGATGCATATGGCTTGTGTTCTCTGTCCTTTGATGATCTTGCATCTTATCTTAAAGCACATTTTATTTTAACAGGCTTAGCTTACCAGGTGATCGAGATAGCTGTGTGTGATTACCCTGAAGGTATTTATCACATCACCAATTGTTTTGTAATTCAGATTTTTACCACCAGTGATTTTTATATTAAGCTAGTTTTGTTGTTAACTCTCTATTTTATATTTAGCTGGTTGTTTAATAATTATGACTAGCTTCATCCAGCATTCTGCCTCCCATTTAATAATAGATTTCATAGATATCTAGAGTCGGAAGGGACCTGGCAGGTCTTCAGGTCCAACCCCCTGCTCCAGGCAGGAAAAAGCACTGGGGTTAGGTAACCCCAGCCAGATGCCTGTCTAACCTCCTCTTGAACACCTCCAGGGTAGGGGAAAGCACCACCTCCCTTGGAAGCCCATTCCATAATTTGGCAACTCTTACCATAAAGAATTTCTTCCTTATGTCCAATCTAAATCTGTTCTCTTTCAGTTTGTGGCCATTATTCCTGGTAACCTTGAGGGGCGCCCTGATAAACAGAGTGTCCCTTATTGCCTACTGGCCCCCCTGATAAGTTTGTAGGCAGCCACAAGATTGCCTCTCAGCCTTCTCCTGTGGATAATACCACCTTATAGTCAACTAATTCGGCTTTCTTTCCGGGCTGCAAGAAAAACAGTTTGAGTATATGATTTTTGCATCTCTATGTATGTTTATGGGGGGGCTTGTTGGCTGTGCTGCATATGTTTACAGAAACCCACAAAAGTCTAGGATGAAAGATAAGTTCTGCAGTTCAGGCTGATGATGCCTCCAATTATTTCTGTCCCGGGTTACTTGCAAGTTGGCTTCTCTGTATGGAGACTTTTCCTTCAGGCAAGAAGTTTTACAGCTGAGGTGTGAATTCCTAGTTGCAGATGGAAAGATGGTATTGAGTCCAACAAAGTAGAAGACCTTGAATATCAAAAAAGCCTTTGAACTTGGCTCTATAGTCAATGAAGCCCGAGTTTAGAGAAATGCACAGCAGTGATGTATTTATATCAGTCTGTGGTGCCCAGCAGGTTCACTGCTGCAGTATGTGTCAATAAGAACTCTTTCCATGGGTACAGCATCACTCCTAAGTGTGAACTGCAGTAATTAATTGCAACAGTACCAAATAGATAGCTCATGATAATGAGGACACTAATAGGAGCAAGTACAGTACTATGGCCAGTCCTTGATGGAAGTGAGTAATTTTACCATAGTAACTACTTCAGTCCAAACACCCTAGAGCTGCAGACCAACCTAAAATTTTGAGGCCAGATGTCCTTATAATGGGGGACATCAAAGAGGAAGCAAATTCCTCAAAAAGCTTGGCTGTACCTGTGAGCCTCAGCTCAGTCTTGCTCTTCATCTAGGTGCTGGTTCCAGGTGGGCTTTAAGAAGGCTGGGGAATGGTCCTTATTTCCAGTTGTCTTTGGAGAGATGGAATTGGGTGTCATCCACCTATTTGGAATTATGGCTCATGTTGTTTCATATAGATCAGAGGTTCCCAACCACTGGGCTGCGGCCCAGTACTGGGCCACAAAGAGTTGGCTGCCAGGTTGTGGCATGAGCCCCTGCTTGGCTCCCCGTTGGTCTGCCTGGGAAAGCAGCTTCTGTCACTGGCAGTGACGTGCTGGGTTAAAGCTGGGGGTCAGGGCAGGCCCCAGGAGGGAGGCAGATGGCTCCGCTGCTCCTGTGTGGGTCCGCGGCACAAAAAAGGGTTGGGAACCACTGATATAGATAACATATTATATGAGGGAAAGAACTGAGCCTTGTAAAACTGCAGATGAAGGTTTTGAAGTAAAGTAATGATTGCTCAAATAAACTATCCCATAGATAGCGATGCACGCGAGAAATTTCGACAGTAAGATTTGTTTTTTATAAGTTTTGGGCTGAGGTAAAATATCAGGCTTCAAGAAAGCAAGCTAGGATTAGGTTGTGGAGAAATCCCCCTTTTTGATGGCCTCCCTACTCAGTCTGCCCACCCCAGTTTCAAACTCTGGCTGCGGAATCCACCTGGTCACTTGGTCACGGGTTTTCAACCTTTTTGCATCATTGTACCCCCCCGTGGCTGGACGCGGAGCAGCGCACCCCCCTGAAGTGGGGGTGGGGGTGGCACGGAGCTGGCACGCAGCTGGATGCAGAGCGGCGACAGCCACCATGTGCGAGCTTCCCCCGCCCCCTGCATTCACGGGATAGTGCATGGTGGTGCTCCATCCCCATCCACCCATGCATACCTCCTAGGGCCTTCTCTAGTACCCTCAGGGGTATGCGTACCCCCCCCATTGACAACCCCTGGCCTAGGTGATTCCGTTGGGAGGGGGGGGACTTGCTTCTCCTTCCTGCCCAAATACCTGTGAGGCACTAGTCACTCCACCAGCAGGTTGCTGATGTTTTTCAAACTAACTGGCCTGCATCAGCCATGTTCTGAGGATGCTGGGTTTTGGTTGGAACTTAGTGATGAGGTCAAAAAACTAATAAAATGAGTCACTCCCTCTTGGGAGGGGTAGACCTTTTATGGGAGGGGGGATGCTGAAACAAGCAAAAAGCCCCCAGAGCTCCATCAGTCTCTGGAGGAACATGCAAGTAACTTACCTGAAATTTAGCTAGTAATTTAGGATTAAGTGAACTAGACGCATACAAGCCCACTCTGTTTTGCTCAAGCAGGTTTTCTTTCAAGTTCCTGTTGTTTTGTATTCCCTCTTCACTCTCTCCCTCTTGGATCAATAAAGCTATCTGTTATAGCACACCTTGCTGTAAATGCTTATGAGGGTGAGACTAGCCTTTATAGCCCTTTTGCTTGGCTGGCTAAGGTGGGCATGGCTTTTTACTTTCCTCCCATACAGGAGGCTACTTGTGAATGCATCAGGCTGAAGGAAGCAGCCCAAAATACCATGGTGGGCTAAGCACCCCCAAGGTCTACAGGGTCTGTGTACCCCAGATGACACAGAGCCCTAATAAAGAGCAAAGCCTGGGTGGTGGCAGTGGTTACCCCAGGCTTGCGGATGTGCTCCAGGAAGGGGTTGGCCAGATGTAGGCACCCCAAGGGAGGCACCTGAAGCGTGATTTTTGGTTGGGTGCAGTGAGGCGGGCGGCTCAGCACAGCAGCGCCCTCTACTGGCCCACCACACAGGTTACATCCTTCCTAAGAGAGCAGAAAAGCGGAGAAAATCTATAAAAACAGTAAAACTTGCCAGTGGTGAAAGAGGATGACACTGGATCTTAAAACGTTTGGGATTCAAGGAAATGAGGGGCTGTGGCTGGGCAGGACTGAAGGCTGAACAGCAGCCCTGTAAAGTGTCGCATGTCCCATCAAAATGCTATCCAGCAAAAACTAGAAATAATATTGAGCATTGTCTCATGATCCATCTTACAGTATGGATTTGAGGTAGCTGTGGGTGGCAACAGCAGCAATTTGTGAGGAGCAGTGCTGCTCTGGGCAGGAAGGACCGATTATACTGACAGGTAAAGCTACTGAGCCTCCCTACAACTTCTCCAATTCTCAACAGATAACCTGATAGCCATGTACTACCTATACCTGCATTCCCCTATGATCTCACAGAAACACATCAATTTTTACTGCTGTTGAAATTATATGGTCCTGTCACATAACCTGACTCGTGCATTTGCTACTTCCACTTCCTAATGTTGTCACATTTGTCAGTCCACCATATTCAGGAAGGAGGGTAACAAGGAGGGGGAACAGGAAGATATAGTACAAAGAAAATGCTGAGATTGGAGGTGACAGAATCAGAAGCTACTCTTTAAATTGCTTTAAAAAATTTGTTTTCAAACTCTACAGAGAATTTTTCATCCCCATCTTACTCTCACTAGTATATAAACCATATTGAAGCTTTTTGTCTTGTCCTCTCAACCCTTGTCTTGTCCTTTGCCACAGCAATCAGTTCTCTTTTGTACATGCCACAAGTTGCTTTCTATGTTGCCCATGTAGGGTAGATTTTAATTTTTAGGCATTGCCTTGGAGGCATTAAATAGAAGAGCAAACGCTTCAAATGTAATTGAGGAGTTGCAACTGATCGATCAGCAACTGATCAACAACCGGGAGTTAGTTATCACCCCACTGAACAGCATTTGGTTTGTTTACAGGCAAAAAGAAAAATGGCATCAAGTGGAGTGCAACAGACCAGTCGTAGGCTGAAGTAAATAGCTTCTACCTGAGAGACCGGTGATATCCATCTTCGGCAAATGTCTAGCTTTCAGCACCACAACAGTCATTCTCTGTGCAACAGGCTGGTAAGACAGTGAGACTTGCAGCTCTCCTCTGCTAATGCACTTCTGTGAAAGAGAAGCAGAAATAATTTATAAAAACTAGGGATTCTCAACCTGAGGGGTCATAAGCAGTTGTGAGGAAGTTATGGCTCCCTTCTTATTTCACCTAGATTGCTAAATGCTAATATCCTAATGCTGATATTTCTACTTAAGGAAGACGCACTAGAAGAGCCTTTTACATCGTTCTGAACCTTTGCCACAGTGTACTGTAGAAAAAGGATCAGGAACACTGCCTCCAAGTTCAGAGGTACAACAGCTCCAAGAGATGCAGGTAATATATGTCTTAAATTTATACCAGAGGCAATTCTCCAGGGCAGGACCTACAGGTTTCTCTCTCTTTAGGGACAAGTACATTTCAATACAGTCCGCTATAATTATCAACTGGAAAATCTACATGAATAAAATCCTAATTATTTTTTGTCAGCTCATTGATTCAGAGGAAAAAATCAGTCCTCGTAGGAGTTAATACAACATTTTTACCATGTGTGATCACTAGATTTGAGCCACAAAGGTGATAAAGGGGTTGGAATGCAGGCTGCACAAGGAAAGGCTGAGAGAATTAAACATGTTTAGGCTGGAGAAAAGGATGTTCAAGGGAGAAAGGGGATGCAATAGCAGTTTTCAAGTACTTGAAAGACTGTCATAAGGAACTGGATATAAGGAAAAACTTCTTCATTGTTTGTGTGTCCAGACCCTGGAATAGACTCCCAGCAGGGGTGGTGCAGGCACCTACCCTGGAGATATTCAACAGGAGACTGAACCCCAGCAAGGTGCGTGTCATTTGACCCCAGAAGTCTTTCCTACCTAGAACAGCGGGGCTGGACTTCATGATTTCACAAGGTCCCTTCCAGCCCTAAACTTCTGTGAATAAGGAAGAGGGAGAACAGCTGTTCTCCTTTGCTACAGAGGACACAAGGTGATGGCTTTAAACTGCAGCAAAGCCGATTTAGCTTAAATCTCAGGAAAACACTTCCTAACTGTAAGAACTATAGGACAACAGAACAAGCACCTGGGGAACTTGTGGAATCCACTGATGATTTTTAAGAAGAGTCCCAACAGGCCTTTGGGCATGGTTTAGGAATACTGAACCATGCATCTGTGCAGGGGTTGGACTAGGTGACCCTTGAGGTCCTTCCCAGTCCTATGATTCTGTGGCATGCCCTGATACAGACATTTAAATACCAAGGGTAGTTTATTAGTGAAAACTTAGTTTAGGTACCTACAGGCATGGGTAGCATTCAAGCAGCTCTGAGAACCTAAACTCAGTACTTGGGTGCCTAAAGAGGCCATTAGACACTCAAGGCTCAGATACTCCCAGGAATGTAGCCATAAAACTCCTAGTGAAATCAGTGGATGTTTACGTGGCCTGAGGAATCTGGGAGTCTCAAGGCACTTTTAGGAGCTTGAATCCAATAACTTTCAAACTTGTTGGGCCCCACAGGCCCCGTTATGGGTTGTGGGGCAGGAGAGAGGCAGGAGCAGCATTAATCCTTGCAGCTGCTGGAGTCGCTGTTTCAGCACAGCTCTGGAACCCAGGGACTTGATGGCAGTTTTTAAAAGCAGGCAAGGATGGCGGGGAAAGGAGGCAAGCAGCAATAACTCTCTGTGCTCCAGAGCTGTACCAAAACAGCCAGCAATTAATGCTGCCACTTACGAGGATCCAGCAGCCATGGTTAGTCCAGCCCATGAGAAACCCCACACATTGGATCAGGGCTACATGTTCAAGACCCCTGTTATATATCAATTTTGCTTATTTGCTATCATTGGAAATTGGTTTACTATCAATGGGTGTGAAACAGCTGGCTATCAGCAAAATTGTATCAGAGAGATACCTAAATGGAGTTTTGAGGGCTGGTTCCTGTCAAGTGATGCATTCAACCCTTCAGTGCAAATGTAAACCCATTTGCAAACTGTCAGTTAAGTTGTGATATCTTAACAGGCTCCTAGCAAGGAGGGTAATGTTATAGCTGCTAATTTTGAATCCCAGTAGACCAAAAGATCATGCTTGGGGTTTTAAGATGGGTAAGAAGAGGGACAGAGAGTAGCCTCTTCAAGGGCTCAGAAATAAGAACCACAAAGGAAAGCTTCTAGGGTTACAGATTTAAAAAAAATCTCAGGAGAAACTATGAAATGCCCTTTTGGAATTAAGGCTTAGGATGAGTATGTTTTTGTGCAACTGAAAGAAGTGAATCATATTTAATAGTCTCCTTATGTTGCTACCCACTATCTGATGATACTTAAAACTAGATTGATCTGTGCATGTAATTGTAGGCAGGCAGCACAAGGCCAGACTGTTAGCAAGGTTTTTTCCTGAGGTGTCTGCCATCCCCGTCAAGGAGGAAAACGGTGCAGGAAGAGCCACATGCTGAATTTTTCTTTTTTGAGGGGATCGACAATAAATGCAACCTTCATAAGAGAATGTTGTTGTTTCTGTTAGTTGGAAGCAGTTACAAATGTTGTGAACGTGGTGAGTAGGACATAATAACTTTTCTTATAGAAAGAGTTAGGAGTATCTATTAGGGCCTGCAGCTTTACAGATGTCTTTACTTTGAAAATTCAATAAACTCTTCATGTCATACTCCATATTTTGTGTTGTATTGATAAGAAGGCTTCAGTCACAACTGTTTTGACATTTGTAGAATTATACACCTCTTCAGAAGTGTGGAGCTGTCATTGAAATTAAATGCCATTTGATGATTATAGTTATGTTGCTTACATGTATCCTTGCCTAGACAAGTGGGCCTACATGTTTTATTTAGATTGAGGTTTTTTTATTTGTGATGCCTAGACACAATTATCACTCTGGTATCTAATAATTTAGACTATATGTATGAAAGATAACTTGAGCAATGCTGATCAGTCATTCCTGGTTGTTAGTTAATTACATTAACAAAACACAAACCAATTAAACCAATTAGATAAAGCCATAAAGTGTCTCTGTCTGGTGGGGGGGGGGGGGGTGGATGCTATCCCAGAGTCCATGATCTCTGATATGAATGTAGAAACTCCTCAAAAAAAAAAAATCAGTGAATAAGGAGAAGCATTGAGAGGCTCTGATTCAGTAACCTGTGTTTTACCACAATTCAAAAATGTTCTCAGGTCAGCGTTAGGAGAACGTGAAGGGAACAGGAGTTCCCTTTGACTGCAGCAGAGTCTTATTCAGCGGCTTCTTGGCACTATCCTTCTGGATCTGCATAAAAGGACAAGCTACTGGGGAAGGAAATAATAAGGTGGAAATAAACTAGTGTTGCCAAGGGTTAGACAATCTGTGGATATTCAGTGAATACCCTCCTGGGTTGTGAAGGGCTGGTGCCTTTTTTACTCACTGCAGAATGCCCTAGATTTTACAATCTTGAACTTCCAGCCTGAATAACAGCACTCTACTTCTCTCTGAACAGCAGCAAGATAAAGCTGGGAACAAGCAAAGTTGCAGTGGTTACTAGGGAGCTACATACACAAAAACAATACAGAGAAAGGTACTTCTTTTCAGGAAGTCTAGGGCAACTCTTTGAGATGAAGTACCTACAGTTACCAGGTTTGTTTCATTCTTTTGTTAACCATTCATTCAGTTAGATTAAATGAGTCCAGTATGTATCCTAGCAAGTCATTTCTGTCAAAAGATGTTAACTCCATCCGACAGGCAGTTTGTGAGGGAACAGTAACAAGGCTGGACCGACAGGAACAGTTACAGCAGCGACCTGTCTGGACAGGAAACAGTGGAACAGCCGTGAGAAACACCACCGCACAACTGACAGTTGAATTGTCTAAACCACTAACAAGATGATGGAGGTGCTTGTTTTATAATTTCTATACAATTCCTGAAGAAGGATTCTAATGACCATTTGTTTCCAGCTGGCACATAATTTAACCCTAGAAATACAATGCAGCTGTTTAATAGAACACAGCAACAATTTACAACAGCCGAAAGCAGACAATGAAGAGGAGAATCCCGTGCCCTACCGATTCTGAGCGCTAAGTAGCCAAAATAAACCAACCGTTAAAGGCAAGTGAGAATTTGAATGCACGTTCCACCTTCTCATTGTGCTTGTGAGCATATTACTTGAGCATGTCAGTCTGCTCAGAGAGCTATCAGGAGTAAACCCAGGTGCTAGAATTTGCATATCTGTCTTTTAACCTGTAAAATATGGGGAGAAATCAATCACTCAAAACTATTCTGCAATTTTTCCTCCTAACAAACTCACTGAGTTTCACAGTCCCTTCAAGGAATTTATTTTTAAAAGTCGTACACATAAAATTAGAAGCAAGACGCAGAGTTCTGCATCTTATAATGCTGCCACTCTACGTACGACTTATAAAAGGGTTTTAACTGGCTGTTTCCCAAGGCTGCCTTTACGGAGAATCTGCAGTTAGTCTGCTGACCCCAATTCTTGGCCTAGTTTCTGTCTTCCATTACCACATGTATTTATTATACACCATTCTCTGTTGCACATTGCTGCAGTATCTGGGGAAGAAATAGTATTTTACAGGACTGAATTTAACATTCCCCTCCTTAAGAAACAATGCTTGTACTGCCTAAAGCAGCCACCATTGTTTTTAAGAAGTCACGGTCCAAAAAGGTGATGAACCACATGGGCAGAGCGAGGGTTTTGAGCAGAAGGGGTACAGATGGTACAGTGCATGGTCAGATAGAGCACAACATTTTTCCTCCTCCAGTTACAGAGAAACAAGAAGCTTTATTAATAAGGTAGGGGCCTGGTGCTACATTATTCAGTTTAAGATAAAAGCAGAAACAAATATAATTTTATTAGAATGTGCACTCGTATACTAGATTATATAGAGAGAGTTTAGAAAAACCCAAACTAGGCAACAATAGTAAAAATATATTGTTTTGCTAGTACTATAGTCATTATAGTTAAATGTGCATCTTATTCAGATTAATCAAAATAATCTAGTCTTGAGCATCCTGACTGTCTCAAATACTTCGGTGTCATCATTTCTACACGAGCTAATATTACCACACCTGAGTTAAGGTTTCTAGCTAGAGCTAAAAACAAAATTTGCAGAGCTGTGAAATAGAAGACAGACATTACCAGAAATAGCTAACAGCCAGCAAAGTTGTAGAAGAAAAAAAAAAATAGTTTGAAAAGTAGACCATACAGACTATTAAAAAGGAGAGAGAACTGTTAATAGCTGTGAAGTGAAGAGATTAGTCAGGACTCCCTCAGTGCTGCCTGAATAGAAATGCCACTGCCCCTCCAAGGAAGCTGGTTTGAAAGTTTGGGTGAAGCAGGAATCAAAGGGGGGTGGGGATGTCAGGTGCATGACTGCTCCCACCCTGCTATCCACCCCTGGCCATTCAAGATACTAATTCCCAGGGATAAGGCCTTTTCACAATTGAGAAACAACCTGCACCAAGTGATGCATTTTGTCTTACACTCTAAAAGCAATAGGTCAGGTTCTAGCTGCTCCCTCAGGATTAGATTTCAGCATATGGTATCCAATAGTCAACACAGCACTGTGCTGTAGGCCCAAGTCTGTTACACCGTGCAAGTCCTCTTTGCTGTTCTGGCAATACCAAGGGGTCAGGAAGGTGTAGCTTGTCTGCCCATCCAATGGTACAAGTATGTGGAAGTGCAAGAAGATTATGCTGGAACATTACTGCACTCCAGCTTTGGATGGCTGGTACAATGGCATATTTTGGACCATCACCAGCAAGCATGTTTTAAAATAACCTCATCCCATTAAGCAGTGGAGAGGGTAGGGGCAGTGGAAAATCCCAGACCTGTTGATAAAGCCAAAATATCTCTGATTAACAAGCTGTCATGGCAGGATAAAGGAGGAAGAAGTATCTTCTGCAAAGTGGATGATTCCAAGTCCTAAACTGCTTTTCTGTATAAATGACCAAATCCTTTTACTGCATCCAGATGCGAAATGGCAGCTGATGCAGAGCTTGGAGTTCTAGTATAATGTGCACTGGCAGGATGCCTTTTCTAAAGGCTGAGTTGCCACATACTATGTCAGTGGGAACTCTTGGGCAGTCCCAAAGTTAGAAACAATTTTAATTTTAACTTCAACATGCTATTTGCTGGTTTTCATTCTGGGCCCTTTTGCAACCAGACATTACAATATTGACGAACAGCACTGAGAGGACCTAGTGAAAAAGCGAAAAGAGGGCACAGTATATCCATCTCAATCTCCTCCAGGGCTTCAACACGTTGAACAAGAACAGTGATGATGGAGCCCCTAAAAGAGGGCAGTCCTTGGGGAAAGTGTGCAACCACCCATTATGGCTCTCTGGAACATCTCCAAAAGAATAAAGACATCCATCTGTAAGAGAATGCCTGCCCCTGCCAAGTACCAGATGAGTCAGCAGCATCTCATGATCAATACTAGCCAAGGCTGTAGATAGATCTAACAGTGTAAGCACAGAGGTACGACCTGCTTATAGCTCTGGTGAGATCATCCCCTGAGCAACCAACAGCAGTCTTGTGCACCTCTACTGATATAACTTAAATAGCTCTGAGGCTCTCTCTAAACTGGGGTCACCTCCCAGAGCCACTCCATGGGCCACAGCACTTTGCAGAACCTCTGTAGTGCTGGTTGCTCCTTCTCTGAAGAGCTTGCAGAAGTTCAACAAAAATGGGTATTTTAATGTCCTTTTGAGCTGCCCAAAGCCAGTAAAGAAGAATTAAGGTACTGGTGAAAAATCTTTCCCCCTCATCTTTCGCCATCTAGCAGCCATGTATGTTTGCTGGATATTGAAAAATTATCATTCGGTGATTATGCAGATCACTCTTCCATTGCCAAAGCACAGAGAACTGCAAAACTATAGAAGCACAGCTATACATTACTAACTGCCTGGCATCCCTACTGTTTAGCTTGTCACAGCCAGTCCATTTCTTTTCATATCAACGGCAGGCACATTTGACCTAGAGATGGTCACACATCACCTCACCCAGTCAGACAGCTGCATTAAGTCCTTCCCAGTGAAAGAGACAGTGGCCTAAATTAATTGCTTTTCAGAATCAGAGAGGCGGGCAACCTACCATGTTAGTCTGAATTCAGGCAGGAGGTATGCCAAGGTGGTACCTTGAAAACTGACTAGTTTGGAGGGACACAAGCTTTTATAGACAGCAATCCATGTTGTCATACTGCCTTACTTTCTGCCTGTCCCAGAATGGAGACCTCCAGTTAGCAACAATTCCCCTTTCCCAAAAACTAAATAAGAAACTTTCTGTCAAATCTGTAATGTTTCAGTGGGTTAGTATGGCATATTCCAAGTCTCCAACTGGAGGATTTACTGAGAAGCTATTGAGTGCTTAGCTTTGGTTTTTGTTTTGAGAGAAACTAGAAATTTTGGCAACATAAAAAAAAAAAAATCTCGCCACAGGAATAACACAGACTGATTTTCAGGATGTAATTACAACAACAACAACAACAAAACAGCTGTGTGTTTTATCAGCAGTTTATTTAGCTCAAATATTATTTGCAGTACTAGTTCTAGATACCTCCAGGCTGATTTCAGACAGGCCGAGCACCTATAATTTTAATGCAAAGGCATTGCTCAAGCAAACCCTCTCTGAAATTTCTGTCCCTAGCGCATTAAATTTGCAATTTAAGATGAAATCAGCACTAAACTATTTTCACTTTAGAAATGTTATACTAAAACAAGTCAATCCATGTCAAAGGTTAATTACTCAAATATAATTTATTTTTAAGTTTGCCTGATGGATATTAAACAAAGGAAAAATAAAACATTAAACCCAAAGCAGAGGACAATGAGAATCTACAACAGCAAGTTACCAGAACAACCAGCACTTAAGGCATCCTAAAAATCTTCCTCCAGGCTGCTGTCCTCCATGCTTCACTGTTTTGGTTAGTAACATGCTGGAAATTACTTTTGTAACTGTAACACCTAGGTGTGTGAAGCAATATACAGATTAAATGGGAAGTTTGATTACTGAGCACTATGTCAGAGGACAGGCACACGACTTTGGCTTTCAGCCAAATTACACAAAAATATGAAGTCCAATCCTGACAGCCGTTCTTACACAAGCGTTCTCATTGACTTTGCTGAGACTAGTGCAAGTAAGAGCTACGCATGCAAGTCAGGGTCACAGTATTCATCATTCTTAGACACACCGAGTCCTCCCCAGCAAAAGAACAGCCTAATTGGGGATCATGTTACAAGGGGTTACAAGCATATACAGCACAAAGCATCTCTCCAAACTAAAACAAGTCACTTACTTGTATGTTCCTTTTGATGATCTCCCTAGTGAGCTGGACCTTTCCAGTGCTTGGATCTACCCCAGCAAGCGGCACCATGACTTCTCCAATCACATCATCTCGTGAGAAACGATCAAAGCTCAACACCAGGAAGTGGAGCACCAAATCCTGGAGCTGGCTGTAGGGGATCCCGTAGAAGGTGAAAGTCTCATCAAAGACAGGGTCCAAGGTCTTGCGAAGCACACGAGTCTTGACTCGGTGCCTTTTGTCTGGAAGAATTGTCATCTTTATGTAGGGATCAGAGCTCTGTGTATGCTCATCCATCATGGGCAGCCCATGGGCTTCTTGAATGGTCACCACCAATGCTTTTTTGGGAAAGTTGTAGTCCACTGAGAAAGTCAGTTCTCCCAGCAGGACATCCTCCTCTGGGGAAGATGGGGAGGAGGTTTTACTCCCACCTGGGGTGAGGCTTTGATCTGGACTTAGTTCATCTCCAAAATCCATTTTTATTGGGAGCTGATCAACACAGGGGGTTGCATTAAGTCCATCTGGGGTCTTCTCAGAGCCCAGTAAGCCAGCCTCAGCAGCATCCACCAAGAGGTTTCCTTTTCCGGTATCCTTGGCAGTGCCATTCTTGTCTCTCCGGATACGGTTAATTTTCTTCTTGTTACTCAAGGTCTCCGGGTAGATACTGATGCCTTTCAGCATATGAATGAATTTGTAAGGAGGGTTTTTGTGCTTTTTTTCTGCTTGTTGGTGGCAGCATGTCCACACAAATACCGTTACTGAGACGGAAACTACAAGGACAGTAGCACCAATGAGCCCTGCTACAACTGGAGAGACATCTGCAAAGACAACAAAACAATCTGGGATGAGCCAGTGCCCCCAAGGTTTCTGTATCTGTGCAGAACCTAGTACAATCAGTGATGCTATCAAATTAACATGAAAAATTTTTTATTCTATGTTCTTTATGGCAAACTCATTAGGAACCTTAAATGTTTTCCTCGATTTATTTTTTGCCATGGAGACATTTCCTACTCCTTTGCCATAGCTAACCCAAGTTTCACTTAATAAAAACGTCTACTTTTTTTGATTGTCGTATCCCACCAACTCCACTTAGTGTACCATCACCATTGGTGTCAGCACAGCTCCAAGAGAAATGCTTCAGTGACCTGCAATTTCTTGATTTAAAGAGGAGTCTTTACACTTTTTTATGGCTTCTTTAAAAATATTACTCTATTCTACTATGCTGCCAACAACTACAATAAGTAGTTAGACAATTTATTTATAATCCTGAGTTGTGTAACAATTGATTCAAGTTTTGTCCTTGAAATGTTTGGCACAGGATTATAAATCATCTTCATATGCTGGGACTTTTATATAAACCGTTGCTATGGTTTGGAAACTAAAAGCTATAATTTAAATAGCCTAAAGTGGACTTGTTCTTACATAATTTTCACAGGTTTTGCAAGCTTTTACCACTTGAATTGAAAACTTGTTCAGGTAGGTTTTTCATGACACAATGGTGAGTCCTGTCTACACTTATGACTTAGCAGCTACTCAGCAGCATCTTTGCTATTGGTTCTTATGATGTAAATTTTGCCCAATGCACACTTTTCCTACCATAGGTGCATACAATACTTTCTTGAAATTTCCAGTTGCCAGCTCCATCAAAGGGAACATTAGACTAGGAGTTCAGCCAGCCATCAGTGTTTAAAGCACTTTGTCACCTAAATTGTTTAGAACATGACCTGGTAATAAAAAAAAATACCATCTGCTACTTGTGCCATACCAACATTAGCACTCCAACTAGTGTTAGCAACAGCATGCAGTTTTTCAGTAAAATGGGTAACTGTAGACAAGGGCCCTTAGTCCTCTGACAGTGTGAAGCAGCAGCTCTAAAATGTGAATTTCTCTTCTCATAATAACCCAGATGACAGCTTCATTTCTAACTGCATAAGACAGCAGACCATGATATGAAATTCTGCACAATCTCATTTTGCTGTTATAAGTGCGTGTACCACAGCTTGAGAGTAGTTGTGGGGAGAAAATCCTGCCTCCACCTCACCCCACATGCAGAGACCTGCACAGTCCTATAAGAAGCAGCAGTCAGTAGTGGAAGAGATGCTGCAACAAACATGCTTTTAAAAGGTTATATGTATACAATTAACATTAAGTGTATCAAACAGGCGTGTCATAAGAAAAATAGCATCAGTCAGCCCTGTATACAAATATTTTTCTAGCAAGGCAGCTTAGTTGCATGTATTGTATTTTGTATAACAGACTGTAGGCACAGCATTATAAGAGATGCTACAGATAGAACGGGAGGAAAAGACCAGCACCATCACTACACATGCTTCCAATTTCAGATGTCAGAATTGAGATACTGGCTGGTGTATTTTATGCAGATGCTCAAAAATTAATCATCTTCTAATAGGCACTGTTAGTCTCCTTAAATAGTTCCCTCCTTCCATGCTGTCCAGATAACCCCAGGGACCCTGCTAGGTTCTAAACGTTTCATATGAATTATCCCTCTCCAGAAGCATAACAAGCTCCTTTAGTGCCCTGGTCAGAGTACTGTGGAAGGAGGGGGCAAAATGGCAACATGGACTGGTCTTTGTTTCATTATTAATACTCCCTGTTCAGAGTTTCAGCAGGCTCCATGCTGCTTCCTATGTAGCAATTTTATTTGCGCTTTCCCTTTGAAAAGCAGTAAATAATCTCATAGCTAATTTGCATAAATTTCTACAATTCGCCCCTTTCTAGATATTTGAGGTTATACACCACAGACAAAGAGGGTGCCAAAATCCTTGTTCTTGCTCATTTTGATCTCAAAATATATGTCTTTATTACATGGGCGCTATAACTTCTTGAGTTTGCAATTCTGCTAAAATACTAAGCATAACTAACTACTGGAAGAATATGCAGTGGTCATATGGGAAATAAAATATAATCCTCAAAGCCTGCAATAGAAGCTTCTTGCTATTGTTTTTAGACCACCTCCAGATGGGAAATGAGAAGCGGGGAAAACAAACAAAAAGTAAACAACTCTCTTAGCTGAAAAGGCTATTTTTCCTAAAAGGCTTAATTTTCATTTTAATTTTTCATTCAACAATTTTTATTTTACTAGGACTTCTACCTCCCTGGTCTTAACTGTAAGGTCATTCTAACCAAAAGTAGTAAACATTATCGAACCCAGTGACTGTGGTGCAGTTGACAAGAACTCTCCAAAGACCTTGGGTATCATGGTTCTATTTTTCCTCCAGAGGACTGTGCAGGGAGAGAAAACCCAAGTGTGTTAGATACAGAGTCATTGCCAAACTGCATCAGACTACTGATCTGTCTAGCCTCCTGTCTAAGAGAATTTAGTACTATGTGCTTCAGGAGAAGATTCATGGAAACTCACAGGAGGCAGTTAAGAAAGACCCTGTAAGTGAGAGAGGTTTCTTCTTTAAGCCCCATTAATCAGAGGTTGGCTTATGCTGTGGGGCCAATGGATTCATATCCCCTCCAAGACATACTGTTGTAACTATGGATGTTTTTAGTCTTTTATATAGCTGTCCAATCCTGTGTTCAGTCCTGCTTATTTCTTGACTGTGTGGTACTACATAAAAGGAGTGAGACTTTTCTTTTCTACATAAGGAACATGCAGAAGTCCGCAGAAATTGTGAATAATTTTGGGTATGCCCATTATAACATAAAGAAGTTGAATATATTCTACTGCAGACTTCTAAAATGTTACCAGTTTGGGGAAATAACTAGCAGCAGACAAGGAAGGCAGAAAAAGAGCCCTGATGTGTACAGTATCTGAAATACGCCAATTCCAGGGATGTAAAGTACCAGGCTTTTTCTGTCCACTCCAGGAGATGGAGACACCCATATTTCATTAATGCACTTATCCTGTGGATCTTCTAGGAGCTCTCCTAGTGACTACAAGAGGATGCATGTCATGGATGTACTGACCCAACGTGTCATAAATTGCAGCACTGCAGACAAGGCTCAAGTATGTAAGCACCAAATGAAAGTTAAAAATAACTGATAAAAACCAACTCTGGATGTCTCCATTTAAGAGCATGAGAGTTTTCCAATGCTTATTCTGAAGTCTTTCCTATTTCCTGACTAAATTTGTGTTCTAGCAGTCTCTCAATCAATTTCTGCATCTTAGCCTAACTCCTAGTGCTCTTCATGATCTACTGGTTTCCTTCATTCTTTCCTTCTTCCCTTCTTTGTCTCTCTTATCTGCCTCCATTCAGTGTCCCTTCTCTTTTCTTCGGACCTTCCAATCAGCTAATCCCCGTCTAACAAAGTGATGGTGAGACCAGCCAGACTAGGAAAACAAAAAACAAAAAAACAAACCCACAATAAATGAATGTTTTCAGATGATCCTACTGTACAGTACTGCTTATGAAGAACATTCCTCTTCCTCTAATCTTTTTGCCCTTTCAGATTGAAAGGTCTTCATGGAAGGGACTTTCTTTGTGCATCTAGGCTGCCTCACACAGTGAGAACCATGTCCTTGCGGGGATCATTAGGGTCTGCTCTAAAACAAACAGATAAAAACATTTTTTTTTCTTCCTCATGGGCAACACCACCTAATGTGAGAGGCCTAATTCTTCACTCTATTATAGCATGTTAATGTGCGTCACACCATTGACTTAAATGGAGTTACAGGCATATAACCAAATTAATGAGGGAGAAAATCAGACCTAAAACATGCATTTTCAAAGGACTTTTCTTCTTTGGAGTACTAGCTAGAGACCAGGCTTCCTTGTCTTTTAAAATCAGATCCAAGTCATATGCATTTTGACCAACACAGCTCTAGAAGAAGAATTATTGGGATAGTTCTTTGAAAACATCAGTCCAGTGTTCAGCAGACATCAAAAAGGCAAATGGAGTGTGTTAGGGTATATTAAGAATGGAACTGAAAACAGAACGCCACATCACTGTATTAATCCACCGTACACCACCACCTGGAATACCGCGTGCAGTTCCAGTCCACCCACCTCCAAAAGCATATAATAGAGGTAGAAAATGTACAGAGGAGGGCAAGGATGATCAGGGGTACGGAGAGGTTTCTGTACAAGGAAAGATATGACAGAAGCCTATAAAATAATGAGCAGCATAGAGACAATAAAGAGGGATTTACTATTTCTAATCTGTCTCACTTCTACAATAAGGAGCTGTACAACAACATGATTAGGAAGAGAGTTTACAACTACCAAAAGGAAGTTCTCTTTCCACTCAGCTTGTAATTAACTTGTGAAACATATTGCCATAAGATGTTGTATAGACTGGCAATTTAAGGAGATTCAAAAGAGGACGAGACAAATTCACGAAGGAAAGGTCCATCAGTAGATCTTAAACGTAATAAGTTATGGTCGCAGCTTCTAAATTAGGACTTCCTAGGCCTCTAAATGCTAGAAACCACAAGGGAAGAGGTGAAGAAGGAAAGATCAGTCCAGACAGGCTATATAAAAAAAAAACAAAAAAAACCACACTTTCCCTTAACATCCAGTCCCTGCTGCTGTGTGAGATGGGATATTCTGCTGGACAGACCTGTGGCCTGATTCAGCATCTCTTACATTCTTATGGCTCTCATCTGTCTTGCATTCAATTACTGTCTCGCTCAAAGACATCCTTCCTATATGTGAGAGAAGTGTAAAGTGCTCCATCTGGGGACGAACAATCCCCAACATACACACTCGGTGGCGCCAAACAGACTAGCAACACAACTGAAAGAGATCTAGGGGTAATAATAGGCCATAGTATGAATATGAGCCACCAGCACAATGCTGTAGCCAGCAGGACAAACAATACTCTGGCATGCATCAACTGATGCGTCTTGAGCAAAACCAAGGAAGTGATTCTACTGCTTTACTTGGTACTGGTGAGACTGCAGCTGGAGTACTGAGTCCACTTCTGAGCGCTGCACTTCGACATGGATGTGGTAAAGCTTGAGAGAGTCCAGAGAAGGGCCACCCATATGATCAGAGACTTGCATGGCAAGGCGTACAAGGAAAGACTGAGGGATTTGGGACTCTTCAGCCTACAAAAGAAAAGGCTGAGAGGGGACTTGGTAGCAGCTTACTACTACACCAGGGGAATACATCAAGGGCTCGGTGAACAACTGTTCACCAGGGCACCCTTGGGAAAAACTAGGGGTAATGACCACAAAATCCTGGAAGACTTTTTTCCTAATGTTGAGTCTGAAATACATCTTCATAATTAGTGTCCAGACTGTGGAATAAGCTCCCTCCAGATGTGGTACAATCACCTACCCTGGAAATCTTTAAGAGGAGACTGGATGGTCACATTGCTGAGGTCACTTCCTGCCATGGCAGGGGGTCGGACTTGATGATCTGCTCAGGTCCCTTCCGACCGTACCAACTATGACCCCAGTTGTCTTTCCTGCCTAGTGTGGCGGGGCTGGACCCAATGATGTTGCGAGGTCCCTTCCAGCCCCTTACAATCTATGAAACTAAAAGAATAAATTTGAGTGCCTACAAGAGCTGCTCTAATTAAAGCACCCAGAGTGTCTTGTGTATCAGGGTCCCCATGCTGAAAAATGGCAGCAGGGGCTCTTTAACTAAAGTCTGTCAAACGCGCTTTAGTTAAAGTGCCCCTGCCTTTTTTTCAGCATAGGGATGCTGATACATACGACATGGAGTCTGCTGTAATTATCGTGCAGTGAGGCTGCTCCGACACTTGTATAGGCACCCAATAAGAGCAATTGTTTCAGGCAAAACTACTGAGCTGTATGAATGAAAGGCCCAGTCACTCTGGGATGGTTTGTAGACTGGAGGTATAAGGCCAAGGACATGCTACAGATGTGAAACATTATATTAACTAAAGGTATGTCCACACTGCAAACAGCAGTATAGTCTGGACAAACCCAAGCTAGCTTTGGCTCTAGCGGTAATTCCAGCTACAGCAACATGAAGCTTAGTGCAGGCTAGCTTAGCTCACCAGATTCAAAGTAGCCCAGGCATCTCTGGAATCTAGACTGCATGGCAGGCTGTCAGGTAGACATATTCTACATTGTCCTCTGTAAAGCTGATTCACATTAGCATTAGTGACATTATTTGTCTTTTTCTGCACACAGATTTGCGCCAAGTTGGCTAAATTTGGTTTTTAAACTAATTTAGTTAAGCTTTTTGCGGATACTCATTTAGTCGAGGTATCCTTTATTAATTTAGTTTACGTAAATTCCTCAAGAATTTTGATATACATACCAAGTCAACTGAAAGCCATTTTAATCTGCTTTAAAAGCGTCCACATCATGATTTGCACAGGTTGAATGAAATTGGTTTAAAAATGAACTTGTAGTGAAAGCATTGCAAGTTTGTTTGTAGATAAGACCTTTGGCATGAATGACAAAAAGAAGTATTTTCAACGTCCCCTGATGTAGAACATTTTCCTTCAGGCACGCACAAGGAACCACAACAGCGAGTACTCCTCGTTCTGGATACAGACGTTAGCTGCGATAGGTTTTACTTAGGGTGCCATATCATTTGTTAGACAGCCCTATACTTTAGGTAGCAAGAATGATGCACGAAGTACGTTTAATTTGTGAGCTCTCTGGGGCAGGGATCTTGTTCCAGTTGCTTGTAAAGCTCATACCATGCTACTAGCATCCCAATTTGAACAAGAGCCACCACATAAGGAGATTTCAGCAGGTTTGTAGTTATTTACCTATAAGAACGTGCAACTTACTATTCTTTTGCTTTTCTTAATTTATCGAGTGTTTTTAACACCATTGTAATAACCTATCAAGTCTCCCTGGCAAAAGTGTGCTTGTATGCAGCGCCCAGGCTCAACGACTGCGTAGACCCGCGTGTCAAGAGACGCGCTGCGCACCGGATGGGACAGACGACGTGCGGAAGAAGCGATAAATGCTAGAGGATAAAAGAGGAGGTGGAAATTGTGTTTGAACCACGGGACCGGACTGAGGAGCGCGGCGACGCGCTCGCTCAGCCTCTCTCTGCGCTGGCGACGCTCGTGGCCCGACGCCCCTTATCAGCTCGCCTTTCCGTTCAACTCGGAAACCCCGCGTGGGCTGGACCTCCCGGTGCCGCCGCGCCCAGCTCCCCTACCCCAGGCTGTGCCACCGGGGCCTAAGCGCGGCCTGCTGTGGTGCCAGGATCCGGGGTCTCGCCCAGCGCCTCCTCGGCCCCTCCCGGGCGATGCTCCAGGGCGGGCCGCCCGCTCTGCCCCCCGGGAGGCGCGAACAAAGGCTCCGGCGGCGGCAGCGCGGCCTGGCCCGGAATAGACATCACGTCATCCCGCCCGCACCTGCTCCCGCGCCCCCGGGGATGGGGTCGGGGTCGGGGCCGGGGCCGGGGCCGGGGCCGGCCCAGCGCCGCCGCCCGCACGGGGGGGAGGAGGGAGGGCGCCCCCCGCAGCCGGGAGCGGAGCCCCCACGTCCCCCCGGGCCGAGCCCAGCCCAGCCCCTGGCAGCGGGCCAGACACCGCGGGACGGGGCCGGGCCAGGGACGGGGCCGGCCGCACTCACCCAAGCCGGGCTGGACGCTGGTGATCTCGGCCATGGCCGCTGCGGCTGCGGCCGCGCCCTGGGGATGCTCCGAGCGGGATGCAGGAGCCGCCGCCTGGTCCCTCCTGATGCAGCGCAGGCCCCGCCCCCGCGCGCCCCGCCCCGCCCCTGACGTCACCGCCCCGCCCCCGTGCCTGACGTCACCGCGGAGGCCCAGCCTCGCCCCGCGCTCCCGCAGTGACTCGGCAGGAGGGGGAGGGCGCGGGGGCCGGGCCCGCAAACAACCAACATGGCGGCTCCTCAGCGCTGCCCGCAACCAACATGGCGGGGCGGCCTCCGCGCTGCCCTCGAGTCACGTGGCAGCTCTCAAGTCCGCCCGGAGCGGGTCCTCGGCACCGCCGGGCCCCCTCCGACCCTTCCCTCGTGCAAGCGGGAAAGCCCTCGTCCCTCGCCTGCCCACAGTCAATATGGCCGCCGCCCGCTCGCGAATATGGCGGTGCCTTCTCCCCGCGGCCGCCCGAGCGCGCATGCGCGCCGTTGTCCGCGCTCGGCCCGCGGCGTCACTTCCGCTTCCGGTCGGAGGCCGCGGGCCAGGGCGATGGGCGCGCGGCGCGGGGGCAGGCGCGGGCGCGGGCCGGGGCCGCTGCGGGAGCGGCCGCGCTCACTGTCGCGGGGCGGGGCCCGGGCCGCGCGGGCGGGATGTCGCTGTCGCTGAAGATGCTGCCGTGCAAGAAGCGACGGGCCGGCCCCGCGGAGCCGCCGCCCGCCGCGGAGCCCCGCTGCCCGCCGGCGGACGAGCCGCCGGGCCGCGCCAGGCCGGGCCGCGGCGGGGATGCCCAGGACAGGCTGGATGCGCCGCCGGGCGGCGCCGCTGCCGCGAGCGCCGAGCACGGGCCCTCGCCGGCAGCAAAGGAGCCGTGCGCCGTGTGGAGCCGCCGGGACGGGCGGGAGCCCGCAGAGACTCTGCTGAGGAGCGGGAGGAGACTCCCTGGGGGCCCCGCTCGGGGGGACGGCGCCGAGTGTGTCGGGGACGTGCGCACCCAAGACCTCACGGAAGGAGGTGAGTTGTCTCCGGGCGGCGGCGGCGGCTGCTTCCGTGGCTGCAGGAAATCCTGCCGGCCCCCCGGGAACCCGCGTCCTCGTCCCGTGTTTAGTTCTGCTGCGCTCTTGTAGGTGTCACTGAGCTCCCAGCGACACCGGCGCTTCGGGCGGGATCCCGAATCTAAGGACCCGGCGGGGAGCCGCGGATTGGGAGCGTTCAGCGCCCGCTTTGTTGGTGGGCGTTTGTGTGTCCGGAAGGAGCTGAGGCAGAGCCTGCCTCTCGGAGACGCCTCCGTGGTGCCCAGAAGAAAGGGCGAGAAGCCAAAAAGAGTTTAACTATTGCTTTCTTCTCCCCTCGCTTTTTAATAACACGGGAAGGGCAGTGCATCTCAAACCAGACCCGAAGTACGTTTTGACGGAAGCTTGTTGCCACAAGTCCCTGCTGAGTGGGAGAGATTACTAAGAGGCCAAAAGGGTCACGTGTTTGTGCGTGTAAACGAGCGCATACACAGTTATCGATGGAATGATTTATTTTAGGAAGGGTATCTGTTACTTTGGGGCATTAGCCAACCATTTAATCAAAAGTTAGTAGTTTAACAAAAATATATTCCATAACACTGTTTTCTGCATATGCTTTATGCATCATTTGAATACTGGCTGCCATAGAGAGAGTTTCTTGATCTAGGCAGGCTGCTACTTTCTTTCTGTCGATAAAGATCAGATAAGGGATTGCTCGGTAGTTGTGAAGGGTGCTAAGCGCAGTTGGCCGGGGAGAACCTGAGTGATTTCTCTGTCCTCCGCCAGAAACAGGTGCTTCTTCTTAACTTCGGGTCGTTAAAGGTCGATTTGGGTCGTGAGACATCAAACCTTTTGTTATTTATGCATTTTTACCTTTTCTAATGGAACTAATGTTCTTATTTTCCCTATAGCTAATCTTTTACAATATTGAGTGGTTTGCTTCAATATACCTTGCATCAGTGAGTTTCGTGATTAGTAATGGCTTTTGTAACAAAGTCCACCATGTAAATTAATATTTTGGCAGCTGTTTGTGGATGCAGGGTTCTGTTTTAAATGCTGCCACGGTAATCTTTTACATTTAATGTTTAAAATTCAGTATTTTGCTAGAGGTATGCAAACATTGGCCAAAGTGTAAACATCTTTCTTTTAAACGGTTCATATTATTGGAGGCTTGTTTATGAATTGTCAGCCTATGATGAAAAATTAATTCCTTCTGGAAAGTGCCTGTAATAAGAAGCCACCTTGTTCTTTTTCAAGAGCCTCCCTTGGCTGTAATGCATTGTACCTTTCCCCTAATTTATTATAAGAATTGGCTTTTTAATCTGAACTGATAAGAGAGACTTCAAAACGTCACACTGTGGTTCCTTTACGAATATGAGTCTTGTGTAACTCTGGGGTTTGTGGCTCACAGGCTTGTGTAAAAGAGAAGTAAAGAGAAAAGATAACTAGAAAGGAGTGCCTTAAACAAAATTACATTAATACATACTATTTGCAGGGAAATCTCCTAAATTGCATACAGAGGAGCAAGTTATTTTGCAGAGGGACCCTCACCCAGGTGACAACCATTCTTCAAAGCAAGCATCCCAAGCCAGAAGTCCACTGTTGGCAGTTAAAGCTCCTGTCATGGTCAAGCCACTGAAGAACTCCAGAGCTGGTGAGCGGCACCAGCAGACAGAGGAGGAAGTTGAGGATGTTGGGCTGTTTATTCCATTGGGTAAGCATCATGCCAGGAATAGGCTGGTGACTTTGTGATGTAGGAGAACTACAATGTCAGAAAGGAATCAAATAAACTGGACCAGGGTCTCCATATTGAGGTGTAATCATTTTGAGTGAAGCATTCGGTTTTTGTACTGTAATACAGTGGCTGCCCAAATCCAGTGGAAAGTCACTTGATAACCTGTTTCAAAAGTAACCAGAACTGATCTCTTAACTTTTCTAGATCATTTAACTAATGTTTGGGTCCTAAGAGAACAGTATGGAACAATTTTATTCCTTTTCCCTGAGTCAGCAGCACAAGGAAGTTCGAAGTATATTGAATCTGATTAGCAGGGATCCTGGTTTTCTCTGGTTTAAAAAAATCACATTCTCTGACAAAGCTTGCCAATTCTCTGATAAAACCCCCAAAATCTGTTATTAAAATTAAAAGCCCCCTGTACCCCCGCCCCAGATCTGCTGATGCCCCTCACTGCCCCCTAAACCTGCCCTCCAGCCTTGCCGGTGTCTCTCACTCACCCCCAAACACCCCCCCACCCCAGCTCTGCTGGAGCGGGGGTAGGACCGGCTCCTGGCCGCCTGCCCCCTCCCCCCCCGCCAGTGCCCCTAGCCATGACCTGCAACCCCCCAGCCCTGCCACAGGGGCCCCCAGCCCCCACCAAGCTCCACTTACCGCATAGGCTCCAGGAGCAAAGAGTGTGACTGACTGAGAGCCTAAGGCCCCGCCCTTCTCCCTCCGGGCAGGGCTGGGGGTTTCCCGTCCTGTTTGCAAACAGCTCTTGCAGTCTGGAGCTCATCCAGGCTGCAGAGCTCTTTGCGAAAGCAGGGAATCAGTGAGTTCCACTGCTAAAAGGAGAAATCTCTGTTTTTGCTGATAAAAAGGGGAAATCTGTGGTTTTCTCCATTTTTTCCGTGAGAAACGGAAAACCCGGATCCCTGCTGATAAGCTTTTAATTCATTGCTGTGGAATCTCAATCTTGTTGATTTTTAGCTCGATGACAGGGTTACATCATGTGAAGTCCTTCTGGAGGAGACATAGTACGACTCTTTGAAGCCAGTAGAGCAGAGGTGCCAGGCACCCAGCTTGCTTGATGTATTTATTTGTCTTGTGTCATTCATGTTGTTCAAAATCTGAGTCTCTCATTTAAAAAATTGTCATGTTCCTGGCCCTAAAGGTCTCTTACATGTGAACAGTTTTTTTCAGAAGGTTACCACTTTAGGACTGTTATCCTGAGTCAGATGTGGCATGAGAGTTTTTTATGTAGCTCTAAATTTATATTCCAGCCTACAGACAGGTTCACAGATTCATAGAAGTTTAGAGTTGGAAGGGACCTCATGAGATCATTGGGTCCAACCCCCCTGGTCTGGGCAGGAAAGACTGCTGGGGTCAGATAACCCCAGCAAAGTGTGCGTCCAGTCTCCTTTTGAAGATCTCCAGGGTAGCTGCCTGCACCACCCCCGCTGGGAGTCTAGACTATAATTTGTAGCTTTCTCAAGGAGTGAGTTTGGCACTCCCTTAGAAAGTCACAGCATATATAGGAGCAGGGCAGAATACGGAGATGGTTTCAGTGACTCTCAGTTCCTGATCAGCATGTGGAAAACTGCTGAGACCTATTGGTATCTACTGAATTCTAGCTTCGGTATAGAGATCCACTGCCTGAATGTGAGATTGATATTAATTGAGTTACCTATTTTGTAACTGAATCTTTCATTACTAATTTTCAGAGGAGCAAGGTGGAGAGGAAGGTGAAAGGAGGAAAAGGAAGAGGAAAGCAATCAAGCGAAAACGGGAAGGGAAATGCCAAGGAGAGGAGGGGTCGTTGGGCTGTGACATCAGGCTAGATGACGCCCTTGATCGCACCTTGGAAGATGGAGCAAAACAGCACAATCTGACAGTTGTCAATGTGCGGAATATCCTGCACGTGAGTGGGATGAGGGATGGGGGAGTAGTGGGAAAGGAAATGCAACCAGAGCATCTTGAGAAAGTACTGGCTAGTCTGAGATTATCCCTAAGCATACCATTGGATTTCATAAACAGTGAAAACAGTGATCTGTTCAATCTTGTAGGATATGCTATGAAGAGAAGGAATGGGTGAACTCTGTGCTATACACAGTTTACCTAGATCTGGCTTTGTTGCATTGCTTTTCTAATAGATGTTCATCCTTGAGTTCCCATAGCAGGCTCTTTTGCAGCTGACTTTCTGGTGTGGTAGTGCTAATATGGTGCAATGCAGCTAGGACCAAGACATGCTGTTGGACAAGAGGATATACATTGCGAAGGCAAAATGTCATGTTTTCTAAGTGGATTGGGTTTCTTGTTAGTCATTCAAGATGTCTGGTAGAGCTGTTTGTGGAAATGTAGTGCTTATCATGATTGGAAGTTTAATTGTAGTAGGGAGAAGGGCCATATCTCTCTAGTTACCTAGAGCAGCTTGTGAATCGGTTCATTCTGTTGGGAAGTATTTGTGCTCGGTTCTGCTTGGTGCCTTAACTGGAGAACATTAATACAGTAGATTGTACTGTTTACTTTTCTGCATTTTTGCAACACAGTAATAATATTCTTGGGTGCTTGCCCTGCGTAGTGATCCGAGGCCACCACTGCTTCTCTTTCAGGCAAATTAACCAGTTGTCACTATGTAGATGTCATAAAGTAGTGAATTTGCCTTTATGTACTACCCGGTACTCATGTAAGAGTGCTCATGTCATAGTTACGTTTTTCCCCCAGCACCCCATTCTGTCCATCTACTTATAAAACCTGAATTTAGAGTCTGTTGTCTTTGAGCTCTTCTTAACTTCTCATTTTTACTGCATATGAACTTTTTGTTTTTCCGTTTCGAAGTATTTCTGTCGTACTACGCAGCCTGCTCTGAAATGATGTTACGTATTTGCCTAGGAGAAGGCATGCAGTGAATTAAGATATACCGTATGCAGAGTTCCAAGCCTATCAATGTATGTGCTTTGTGAGGGTTAAAATATAAACTCTGTTGCAGTGGTGCTCAACGTTTCCTGCTGTGCAGACTAGATGAATGACATGGGGCTGGATCCTATGCATAGGGTCAGTCTGTGGGTTTGATCTAGTGTTCTGGTGCATGGGGTCATGTCATGTAGACTGCAGGGCTTCCCACAGGTTCACAGATTTACTGGCAGGGAATCAGTGGCAGTGTTGATTGCTGCAGCTCTGAGAGCAATTAACACTGATACCAAATTTTCAGACTCATGGGGAGCTTCACAGCCCAGGTGACATGGCTCTACAGACTGGATCTGGCTCACCGACCCAAGGTTGATCACCACTGCTCTAGTGGTGCCTCACAGCAACTTTTCCTCCCATTCTCAAGATCAGTGAATGTTAGTGTTACATCGACTCAGTTTTATGTCGTGTGAGGGGAAAAGAGCTGATTAAAACAAGTTGTGAATAGATTGGTCTGTATTCTTATTTTGGTCGCAAAGACCTTCATGGGTTTAATTTACATTGTTTGTTTATATAATGTAGGATCTGTTCTTTATCGCAAGGAAATACTTAATACTTTTTAGTCCTCTCTGGATTTGTTTTTAGACCAGGCTAAGATTGCATTGTCAAAGGATAGTATCTCCCCCACTTTTCTGACAAAGGTATTTCAGGCTGGAGTCTTCACAACAAGAATATAAAGGAGATGATTAAAGCCAATATTTGTTTCTGCAGGAAGTGATCACAAACGAGCATGTTGTTGCCATGATGAAAGCAGCCATCAGTGAGACAGAAGAAATACCCATGTTTGTAAGTAAGCGTTTTTATTCAATCCTTACCTGTCCATATGCATTATGCCTTTAGATAGTAATGAAGCTTTATTAATAATCTGATATTACAGAGAGAGAATGGAGAAAAGGTTGGATTAGAGTTAGAGGTACACTGATGTATTGGTCCGATATTGGATTGGCACCAATATAGGGAAAATCGAGAGCATCGGCAATCGGCTTTTTTTGCCTGATGTGACCGATAATGTGGCCAGTAAATGCCCTGTACGTGCACACAGCCGCAGCATGCATGCGGCCAGGAGCACAGCCCGGTGGCTTGGAGAGCAACATTGGCTGGTAAGTCTGTTGTGAGGGAAAGGGCATGGGGTGGGGGCAGATAGAGGTCTCTGCAGTGAGGGAGGGGGTGGGGCTGGGGCAGGCACTGCTGAGATGGGGTGGGACGTCAGCTGGAACCGGGAGCAGCTCATCCGGGGGGTGGCTCCCATCCCTGCACGCAACCTGGGAGGGCATGGGGGGCGGTGTTCCCCCAGATCTGTGCAGGGCAAGGGCGGGCTGCTGCTGGCACCGAGCTCTTCCTGGCAGGGGGCTGGGCCAGGCTGCACTCAGTGAAGAAAAGGGGGCGGGGATGTTATGGAGAATTTTGGGGTGCCTGCAGCCCCGCCCCCCAGAAACCCCTGTGCTGCCGCGGTGCACGCTGAGCCGCCGCCGCCGCACCCCCATCCGCAGCCCCAGCCCACCCCGCCCTGCATGCAGCTCCAGGGGGGCACATGCCCTCCTGGGTACAGGAGCTGCCACCCTCTCCCTGCACCCCCCAGACAAGCCACTCACAGCTCTGTCCTGTGCCCCACCCCAGTTGTGGAGTGCCTGCCCTAGCCCCACTCCCTCCCTCACTGCAGGGGCTTTGATCTACCTCCCCACACACCCCTTCCCTTCCCCCACGACAGACTTACCAGCCCAACACTGGTCTCCAAGCTGCCCGGCTGCATATTGGAATTGGATCGATATTGGCCAATATGGCTCCTTAAAAATCGGCCATCAGTATCAGCCCAGAAAATCTCTGTTGGTGCACCCCTAATTAGAATTTGCACTTTGGTAAGTGTAGTGGCAGCTGGATAAGACAAGTAACTGAGTGGAAAATGGTTAATCAGTATCATCAAGTATTAAGCTTAGAACTCAGATATTCTGGCCGCATGTCAGACAAGTGGTGTGCTTAACACTGAAGTGCAGAAAACGTGTGGTAAAGATATTGGTTAAAAATGCTACAGGTACAGAAAATAGCATACTGTCTTTTTTAACTCTTAGGAGCCAAAGATGACTCGTTCCAAGTTAAAGGAAGTAGTAGAGAAAGGAGTGGTGAGTATGTATTTATGCCTTTTTCCGTTAGCCAGGGAAAGGATATAAACTCCTTTTATCGCTGCTATTGGGAGTAAGAAGTAGAAAGAATGCTTCTTGTTAACTATTCCCAAGTCAAAAAGATTGAAGTGTGCGCATCTGTAGCTATACCTGTATTTGTGTTAAGCTTAAATAAAGAAAATGGCATTTCCTTGTGTTAAAAGATCAGTGTAGGAGAGTCATGTGGATAAAGCTTAGACAGTGAAATAAGAGTATCCCATGTAGGAGGCTTATTTTGTGTAGTTAGAAAGCATGTATTTTCGTTGTGTGTAATTTTGGGAATAGACTCCCAAGCCCTGTTCTTCTATGCTCCTATATCAGAGTTTTTGGAAAATCTGATCTTGTACAGATTACTAACACCAGTTTTGTTTTACTTAGGTAATTCCTACATGGAATATTTCACCAATTAAGAAGCCTAATGAGATCAAGGTTAGCAACTGAAAGGTGAATCTGTGCTGTTTCCTCTGTCTGCAGAGTTTGTTACAAGCAGATTTGCATTCTTATACGAAGCCTCCCAGGAAAATACATACCTGTTTCATCGTGGGTTCTTGTCCTTGACCCTTATGTTTCTCTTCTGCTGTCCCCTCTCTCATTGTAATTATTTATAGCTTGTTTTCCTGTTTTGTTTTGTTTTGTTTTATTTTATTTTACTATGTGTATTGTGGTCCTGATTAAAAGGCCAAGTCAGGAGCAGGACTCATTGTCCTGGGCACTCCCTATACCATAGATCTTGTAGTATAAGACATAAAGCAGCAGTTGGGTTTAATATTGGCCCATTGAGGAGCGGGGGGGAAAGAACTCAAAAACTTTTAAATTGAAACAAGCTGTACCCATCCTTTGATTTCTGAATCCACCTACTCCACTAGCTGCCTTTGTTCAAATTGACTACTCTATGCACCTCTCATCATTCTCCTTTTCTGCCGTATATATCCTCAGTTGTCATGAACATTTTAACTTTCATTTCACTTTCCTATAACCCTTTAGTACAGACTTGTAAAGCTTGTGTCCTTTCTTTGGCTTGTTGCAGCCCCCTCAGTTTGTGGACATTCCTCTTGAAGAAGATGATTCATCTGATGAGGAATACCAGCCGGAGGAGGAAGATGAGGATGAGACTGCTGAAGAGGTAACAGTGGCAGAACATATTCCTACCTTAATTTCTTTTTATGTGAGGCAGTGGGGTGCTTTAAAATGTTCTCTCTATTTTGGTAAGAATTTGATCTCAAAGGTGTGAAATAAGACTTTTGCTAGCTGTAGAATTGTTCAATCTTTCCTTAATATTATACAAGTTTTCTGCTTTCATTTTATGATGTATAAAATCACTGGAACCTGTTTTTGAAAAAGAAGTCATTGTATTTTGCAATTTTACTTAATTGTGTTCTTCTTCTTTTATGTTACAGAGTTTGTTGGAAAGTGATGTGGAGAGCACTGCCTCTTCTCCTCGGGGAGCAAAGCGACCTAGGACTAGACGCTCGTCTGATATGATGGAGATGGAGGAGGAGGGAGGGACGCTCTCTGAGGTACATGTTACATCACAGCTCTAGCACTTTCTCAGAAAGCTTCAATAATTCATTCTAAGTTACCAGTTAGACATCATTGTTCAGTCTTCTGCTGTGTTAGACAATAAGCAGCTGCACTCCAACCATGTGTTTAGACTGAACTATTATACATTTTTCCTTTCCTGCTAGATCTAAATAGTTGTATGCCCTCATTGTCCTTGTATAAATCCAATAGTTTATATCCATCAGTGATACCTTCTTAGTTGCATCTCAGAAGCACCCAATCCAGCTAGGACCTAGTTTAAGGAAAATAAAAAAGCAGACCTTATCAAACACGGTTGTCCATCTTCTGAGTGGCCAGGAGCCACAGGCTGCATCGTGCCATGCTGTTGGTGCTCCATCACTGCCCTGTACCAGAATCTGTGGGATCTCTTGTCTCTGTGGGCTGTGCCACCCCTCCCCTCTCCCACCCACCCCCGCAAGGGGCAGGCAGAAGAAGCTGGAGGAGGGAGAGGGAGCCCGGAGACTCTGGCAGTAAGAGCACTGGGGGAAGTTTAACACCTTGGAGAGCTGCATGTGGGCCACCAGTTTGATAGCCTTGATATAAATAAAATCTTTTAAGATGAAGGCCTCTCTTAATTAGGTGGAGAAGGTTACTACACCCCTTGTTAGGCACATTAGTGCTGAAGTGGTTCCTATGGGGCCTCCACCCCCTCCTAAACCGAAACAGAATAAAGACAGCACCTTTATGGAGAAGCTACATGCTGTGGATGAGGAACTGGCTTCTAGTCCCATGTGCATGGATTCTTACCAGGTAATATGTTTGAGAATGGTGCATGCAAATTAATATTATTGATGGGAGATTAATGGTCTGGTCCTCCTGTCTGAAACTTGTCTGCAAAATCCCTCTAACATATTATCCCCCTCTTATTTTGTCTGTTTCTTACTTTTAAGTGAATCAGATCTAATACCTTCAGTTCATTTAGTTGAGGGAAATAACCATGAAATATTTTTTTCCTGTGTCACAACTGTGTTGGTCCTGGTGAAGCATTTATTATAACTTTTACTGTCATTGGGACATGTGGTTTAACTGGAGAACAGAAGCCTACCATATTGGTGATTAGTTCATCCATAATTAATATAACTTTGTTTTTTAAAGAGGTTCTGTCAGCTTAATAACTTTTGCAAGCAAGTACATTACTAACACCTGAAGAGTATTTAAAAGTGAGACAGTTAAACCTCCCACTTAAACGTGGGAGCAGGTGGGGGCTATTTAGTATTTGTTTAGAAATAAGACATATTACATCAGTTTCACTTTAGGTTATTCAGTTTCACATTCATGGTATTAGTGCTGCAGTGTTCAGGTTTTAATTGGAACTACAGAATGTTTTAAAAATGGGTCATTGAAACTTTGTTTAAATTGTGGGGAAGTTTCTGTTTCACTTAATTATTATAAAATGTGTGTTATATAAAGCTGAAAGTATAAATTGTTCCATTTGGAATGACCCAGCCATGTAACAAAGTCAGACTATAAAATTAGGAGCAGATGTTCTAAATGGCGTTCTGAACATCAGGGACTAGTATGTTGGGATTAACTTTGCACTTTCAGTGAGCCTACTGAGCTGCAGTGAAATAGAAACCAGAAGGAGGAGGTTCTGTTCAACGGCTCAGAAGGAATGCTTGCGATAACAGGATAAAATAACCAAGGAATAAAATATTGAAGGGAAAGCTTTCTAAGCGATACACAAAGACTTGAGTGCTGTGTACTTCAAAATATTTTTTAATTGATATTACAATGTAGTAATTATAGAGTAATGAAATCTTACAGCTGAAGGGAGTAACAATAGTACACACCTTTTGGCAATAAGAGTCATATTTTCAGAGTGTCCAGTTTGTTGCTCCTTTTGTGGCTGAATTGAAATACTTGGTACCAGGGAGATTAGAAGAGTAATGGAGAGGCTTTGATTCTGTTTTGCTTTCTGTCCATGTTTCAGTCTCTGGAAGACAGCCTTATTGCCTTCCGCACCCGATCGAAGAGACCCCTGAAGGATGTGCCTCTTGGTCAGTTGGAGGCTGAGCTCCGTGCTCCAGATATAACACCAGACATGTATGACCCAAATACTGCAGATGATGAAGAATGGAAAAGATGGCTTGGGGGACTCATGAATGATGATGCAGAGAATGAAGGTACTGGTTATTCAGTGAATAGCCTTTTCAATTCTGAGCTATTTAGGGGTTGTGTGTGGGAAGCCTGATGCTTTCTCATCTTGTTTTATACCAGCCAGTCTCATATGGAACTGTTGACGTGGTTGGTGCTGTAGGACCTTCTGACCTTCCCTGTATTCATATTGCTCAAGTTAAATTGCTCTCTTAAAAGCTAGTTAAATGCTGCCCTTGAGAGACAGTGGGATTGAAATGTATCTCAGCCAAACTATAGATACATCAGTGTCCAGTGTAACCAGATCTGCTGGTTTGTGTGCATGCATATGTGGTTTCCCCAACACGCTACTTTGTATCATGGTTTGAATGATAAAGTGATATGGTCATTAATAATGGATAAGAAAAGTTGTGACTGCCTGAATCTACCCATCTTGGAGGCCTTTTGTCAGGTATTCTGTGGGAACACTTCTTTTACTTAAAACCAAGCTTCCCTGACAATTGAACAAATTGCAGATATCTTAAAACACTAATGGATAGTCTTGTCTCTGTGAGGCAGGATAGTCATTAAGTGCACTGCTTTTTCCCAGGTCGCTATTAGCACTTACTGTCTATATCTGAAAAAATAGCTCAAAATATTTATTTTGCTAGATGAGGCAGATGATGACGATGACCCTGAATACAACTTCTTGGAAGATCTGGATGAACCAGACACGGAAGATTTCAGAAATGATCGTGCTGTGAGAATCACCAGTAAGTCCTTTGCAGTTTCTTCAAGACTGAATCTTTAGGCACCTTAATACCTTAGAAAATATGGCTGACAATCTTAACAGGTTTAGAATTAGCAGAGTTCATCTTCTGTTACCTGTTCATAGAAGGAAGAAGAGAGCTTATTTGGTTTCTTAAACTGAGTTTCTCAACTTTGAGTGAACCACCGCAAATGGTGCAAACTTTTTCGACCCTTTTAGCTAACCTGAAACCAAATGCAATTAAGGGTAAAGTCCTTTTCCGCCCTACACCCCCGCCAAAAAAAGAAAGAAACTGAAAGTTTTTGCGTTTGAAAAAATGTAAATATAACACTTACTCAATTATAAAGTCTAAAAATAAGATACCTAATGTAGTATATGATGTTGTGTCAAAACCCGAGTTTGACCACAAGGTAGATATCTTCCCCTGGTTCTGTATATGATTGTGATTTTTTTCTTTAACTTACTTCAGTTTGAGAAGTATCTGGTAATATCATAGAAGCATAGAGAAGTAGGGCTGAAAGGGACCATCACCGGTCATCTTGTCCTTACCCCTGCCAGTGGTAGGATCATCCCTGTCCAAACAATCTTGTACAAATCCAATATCTGACTCATCAGTAAAACCACAATCAACCCTGGTGCAACTACAAGGCATAAGACCCTAACCTGCTACAGATAGAGCAGGGGAACAATGGTGGCCAATGTGCAGCTGCTATGAAGGTTATTAAAATATATGCCTGAGAGATCCAAGGAAGACATACACATCTCCTGTTAGACCCCACAGTCCTGTGCCATCTGACCATGAGGTAAAATTCCTTCCTGACCCCAAATATGGTGATTGGCCTGACCCTAAATGGAGGGGCAAGACCCTCTAGCCAAGAACCTCTGAGTTTAAGTCCCAGCAGGAACATTGGCACACTAGTCACAATCCCCAGCCTTGACTGCAAGCAACATCCATTGCTTCTGAGGAAGGGAATAAAAACCCTGACACATCTAGCAACAGAAGGGGGAAAAATTCTGTCCCAGCAGCATGTGGCAACCAGCAAAGCCCAGAAGCATTGTAGAGCATAGTCTACAGAGCATGTAGAGCATCCATTGTAGAGCATAGTCATATCTTCTCCTAGATCATCCTTGACCAATACCTGTCCAACCTCTTCTTGAATACCTCAAGTGATAATAAGTATTTTAAATTGGCTATATTTATCTTAGCCCTTTAAATAAGTTGCTACCATTTCAGGTCATGTAAGAGAGAATGTGTGGACCGTTCTCCATCTTCTTGTCTTGGAGAGCTTGCAAGGATCTGTTACATTCTTGGATCACTAAATCTGTTGCTGGAAAAGGAAGCTTCATAACCCTATCCTATTTTCTTACAGAGAAAGAAGTGAATGAACTAATGGAGGAACTATTTGAGACAGTAAGTGAAAATTCAGAGCTAAAGCTGTAGAAGTATATCTATTCTGAAGCTGACAGTCTTTTGAAGGTGTCACTTGGAGCCATACAATGGGGATCTGTACTAGATATATCGATGTACACTCAATATAAGGGATTCTGTTATGTGTGTAACTGTGAGCCTAGAGAGAAGGTTGAGAGAGTGTTCAAATGAAGGCAAGTATGTCTGCTGAGAGCACCAGTATAGGCCCACTGTGGCAAATTCGTGCCAAACCATAAGTCTTTTGTTTACCAAAGGTACTTTCCTGAAGCCTGAGCTATGTCTTGTATTCCTGACAACTGCTGAGCAACTTCTTATTTCTTGTCAGTTCCAGGATGAGATGGGTTTTTCCAACATGGAAGATGAAAGCCCAGAAGATGAAGACAGCATTGCAGAGTCGCGACCAAACTTTAATACACCACAGGCACTCAAGTAGGTTTCATTCAAAAAAAAAAAGCAAAAAGCCATAGACAGTAGAATCCATGTAGAGCATAAAGGTATTCTGAGCCATTTTGTATGCATTATGGCACAAATGATAATATTGCATAGCATTGTGACCCTTTGCCTGAGATAGAGGCAGATTTCTTTCCTTTATTGTGAGGTAATTAACTTAGTGCAATTAACTTAATGCATCTGGATTTTCTGTTAATAAGAGTACTGTCTCTGAGCAAGGCTGAACAAGTACTATAGTTCATGCTGTGTTCTCCCAAAGCATATCACTGGAATAGCAGAGTGCAATCAGCAGAGAGGCAGCTGGAAGTGTCGTGTAGCAGCATAGAACTGCAACAGCTGTAGAGAAGATGTCAGCATTTTGATAACTATTGGCATAGAATATACTTGAACCAGTGAGCTGGTGTTGAAAGGCTTTGGCTGTCATCCTCATGCACCTATGCTTAATAACTTTTTTTTTTTTTCAGCTATAGTTATCTACTATTGAAACGCTAGTAGTTAACTAGTAGGCTGACTGTGACCTGCTGTGTGGTGAAGCCTCCTTGTATGTGGGGCAGCCCAGCTCAAGACTAAGCTGTTTCTGTTTGGGAAGGGAGCTAAAGTAACTGCTGGGCTTCTGCACCTCTCTGGATAAGCAGTGCTGGAGGGGAGTGTAGAAATCTTTTACCAGCTACAGTCAAAATACAAAGAGTGTTTTATCCTTGCACGTTTTTATTTGTATCACTCACCTTTTTGGGCTCTGATTAGTTGCATCCATTTCTCATTTGTAGGTTAAATCCTCCTCCTAACTGCTGCTTCCTCTGAATTCTTGAAGAGGGTGTCTGTGTGAAGGCATTTGTTTGTTCTTTGACCCTTTCTGTTTAGTACCTTGTAATATGAATGCTGCAGAGTAGTGGGGGTCAACTTTCTGGGCTGGCATGCCATAAATTAGCCCCATGCCCTCTCTGGGTATCACTCCAATCTCTGGCTCCTGCCCAATCTGCTGCTCTTTCTTTCTGCTCCTTGCCCTGTTCTCCCTAATCATTCTGCTCTGCCCTGTCTGCCACTGCTTGCTTCCTCTCTGATCCGGTGTGTTCCCCACAGAGGGGCTTTCTGTACCACTTGTGGCCTGTGTGCCACAGATTGGCCACTCCTGTCTTGGAGAGGTTCCTGATTGTGACTATCTCTGGGCTTGATCCAGAGATAGGTTTGGTTAGAGGTGAGAGAGAGTTGACTGGGCTAGCAAGTAAGGTCTGTCCTAAATGGACTGACACCTAGCACTGTTCTTAGAAGGGTAGCAGCAAATGTGCACTGGGATAGCTGGCTGGGACACCTCCTACATTTACAAAGCACACCTGTTGCAACAAAGACCTGTAGGTGATCATATCCGGGCTGATTATGGTAATCATTGCAGTTAAAGTAGTGTGGGCTCTGTTTTTTGGATCGGGCCTGTTCAGCTTTTGATTGATCCCTCTGTTTTAGTTTTGTCTAATCTCATTCTTATGCCATGCTTATGCAGTTGTATCTGGGCACTTAAGCAAGATAATGTCCTTGTAAACTCAGAATGTAACAGAAAATGGTATAAATGATTGAATAGGGAGTGTGTTTCCCTGAATCAGTAATGAACAAATGCCATAGCATAATGTTGGAATGGATGCTGCTAAAAGGTTTGTTTCTCAGATTAAAAAGAGAAATGAAAAAACTGACTGCTCATGCTCCTCAATGATTCCATTACACTTTTCTAAGGATCAGAAGTGGTTTAGTCAAATTTCAACTGTGCAGTCAGTCCTCCTCCTAGTTTCAGCTGAATGCAGGATTTATCTTAACTCTTTGTCTAAACTGTTAATTCAAGCAAAAGTTACTATTGCAGTCTTCAGTAAGAGTGTTTCAGTGGTAGATTAATGGATTTTGTAAGTGCCACATTTCCAAAATATTTTTTGGTTTCTTAAGATGAAGACTCCTAAGAAGTACAAGTGGTAAAATGGTAGCTTGCTTTTACTTATGCTTCACAGAACACCTTAATGTTACTATCTAGAATATCTTAATAGTGATACTTTCTAGCAGAGACACCAGGATGATGTGAGCCACCTCTTTAAGTCATGGACTTGGCATAATTCTGTCTGCTTGATCTGGAACAGGTTTGAAGAGCCTCTGGCCAACTTACTGAATGAACAGCATCGGACAGTGAAAGAACAGCTTGAACAGCTGCGAATGAAGAAATCTTCAACTAAGCAACCACAGGAGGTAGAGAGGCCAAAACCTCAAAATGAAAAGCCACTCCAAACTCTGGTTTTGGATAATGCACAAAGAAAGAGGCTCCAGCAGCAAATGCAGCAGGTAAGAGGCTCTTGGAATTTATCAAACGTAAATATTATGTTCAGGTTTACTTAACTTTGCAGGGCAAATCCTCTGCTTAATATGATGGCGTGCTGCAACATAGTTGATGCTATAGAACCTTTTCCAGTACTTTTGAACATTAGTACATCTAAAAAGCTTCACTTGCCTGACTTGTTCTTGCAGCACGTCCAGCTCCTGACTCAAATTCACCTTCTTACCAGCTTCAATGCCAGTCTGAGTTCAGAAACCAGCACCACTAGGATGTTTCTGGTAAGAACCTATCTCAAATCAAGAATTCAGTTCTAGTGGGCACTGGGGATCTCATGTAAAGATGAGATGAGAAAGTGTTCCTTTAGATGTATATATTTTTTAAATACTAGTATCATGAACCATATTATTACTTTGATGCTTGCTGAAATAGTGTGTACTATGGTGGCAAGAATGTGGTGGTCTGGGTGGGCAGATTGGCAGAATAGACTTAATCAGTCATTCCATGATTGAGAGCTAATAGTTAGGAACAGAAGCAGGACTAATGACCACTGTCACCCTGCAGATTTCTGTGCCTTCCCATCTGGCAGGTTTACTTTTTTGAGTGACAGTTGTAGAGACATGCACTTACATTGAAAGCAAGTCCTTTCATCTTCTCTTTTGTATTTGATCCCTCAGACTGAGCTGAGTAACTTTGCTCACAGCTCCATCCTCCTTCGCCAGCAATTCAATTCCAAATTTCAAACAGTATTCCAACCATGTAACTTGAAGGGAGCACTGCAGCTCATTGATGACTTCCACTCCAAGGTCAAAATTGATTGGAGCCCTCGCAAACCTGGGAAGAAGACCGGTATGTAACTGAAAGGGTAACAGATTTGTAGTGTAGTAACAGCCTGTTTGGTGCTATACTTCTCCCAAAATTGGATTCTGCTTTTTTTTACTATAATAGGAAACTTTCCATTCTTGTATGGCACCCTGTCTGGCATGTCTTTATCTGGTGACCTCAGTATTACTAGCCACCTTGTTTCTTAAACCATGGGAGTATTGAGTAGTGAGCACACTTCGTAGGACTTCTCCCGTTTTTCTTAGCCTGGTAGTCCTGTAATCCCAGGGTATCTTTGCAGATGTCTTTCGAGATGTGAAAAACCCCAGCCTGTGCTGCTTTCACAAACAAGGCGCAAGGACAATGGTGGTTACAATAAGATGCTAGTGAGTAGCAATATTTGAGCTCCTACCATTGTTTGATTGCATCAGTTTATGCTGATATGTTCATTTTTTTCATAGCAAATGAATTTCCCTGTCTGCCAAAACAAGTGGCATGGATTTTGGCAACAAGAAGAGTCTTTATGTATCCAGAGTTGCTACCAATATGTTCTCTGAAGGCAAAAACCCCCCGGGACAAGATTTTCTTCACCAAGGCAGAGGACAAGTAGGTTTTAAGGGGGTAAAATACATATGAATGGAACTGCCTCCCATGGGGAAACAAGTGGGATACTATAGCTATCTTGCGGGATGCCTGGACATCCTAGAGCAGTGGTGTTCAGCCTTTTGACCTTGTGGGCCAGAGGAGTGGTGTAGGGTCAGTCCACAGGCTGCATTGGATCCCAGGTTGCCTCTGCATGCCTCCCAGTCTGGTGCCAGGATCAAGCCTTGTGGCCCTACCGGAGCCTGCATCTCGGGATCAAGCACTTTGTGCCCAGATCAAGCCCCTGGGGCTCTGGGCTGCCCCTCCCTTGCCCCTCATGCCACCCTGTGCACCTGATCTAGCACACAAGACCATTTATGTATGGGGCTTCTCATGGACCCATGGGGAGCCCGGTAGGCCAGATGACATGGTACCAAGGGCCAGATCTAACCCACAGGCTGGGGATCGAGCACCCCTGTTCTAAAGTAACATCTCCTTACAGCCATTTGGAGGGAAGGCCACAGATTTTAACAGTTTCATAGATTTCTAGGGTTGGAAGGGACCTATTAGATCATCAAGTCTGAACCCCTGCTCTGGGCAGGAAAGAGTGCTGGGGTCAAGTAACCCCAGCCATGTGCTTATCTAATCTTTTTTTTTAAACGCCTCTAAGGTAAGGGAAAGCACCACCTCCCTTGGAAGCCCACTGCATATTGTGGCAACCCTCACCGTAAAGAATTTTTTCCTGATGTTCAATCTAAATCTGCTCTTCATCAGTTTATGGCTGTTTGTTTCTAGTAACACCGAGGGGCGCCCTGGTTAACAGAATATCCCGTATTCCCTGCTGAACCCCACTGATGAGCTTGTAGACAGCCACAAGATCACTTCTCAGCCTTTTCCTGTGAAAAGGTCTCTCAATCGATCTTCATAGGATCTTACTTGCAGGCCCTCAGCTATGCGAGTAGCCCTCCTCTGAACTCTTTCCAGGTTATCCATATCCCTCTTGAAGTGCGGCGCCCAAAACTGGACACAGTACTCCAGCCTCACGAATGCTGCATAGAGGGGAAGTATAACCTTGCCAGAGCTGCTTGTGATGCACCTACTAATGCAAGAGCGTGCAGTTAGTTTTACGTATTAAAGATCATCCAGTCCAGCCCCAAAAGGGGGTCATGGCTCCAGTGAGGTTTGAACTCAGACGCCTGATTTACAAGACCAGTGCTTTAACCACTGAGCTATGTAGCCACTTTTCGAAGAGGCCAGTTGAAGAGGGCACTTTGTATTGAGAGACATTTTGAATCCAGTACGCACGCTAGTTTGGGTTTTTCACTGTGTGCCTGACTGAGTTCCATATAGCATCATTTTCAACTTCCTCCCAAATCAGTGATGCTCAACCTTTTGAACCTGCACTTGAGATGAGTGGCCTGGAGGCCATCTGCAGGCCAGATCAGGCCCTGGGGCCTGGCACAGTCCCTTTCTGCCACCCACACACAGGGATTGTCCCCCAAGGGGTCAGCTCCCCCTCCCTCTTGCACGCTGTGTGCCAGGATTGAGTTCTGGGTGTTCAGTGCTATCGCAACCCAGACCTCTACACTGAGATTGGGCCCTGGAGCCTAGTGCTGCACTTGCCTGCCTTGCATACTGAGATCAGGTGCTGGATCCAGCATGTAGGGCCCAGGGCTCCCCATGGGTCCAGAGGTTTGGCAGCAAGAGAGCAGTGCCACCTCTCTTCTGCTGCCGAATTTCCAGACCTATGGGGAGCTCTGCAGGCCAGGGGATGAGCACCTTTGTCCCAGGCCAAACCACATTTAGCAGTTGACTAGGCTGTGTTCGTTCTGTACTCTTCTTCTCAAGGACTTATTGTTGCTACAGATGACCAAAGAAAAGAACTTCAAGGGTGTTAGCAGATTATGAAGACAAATAAAGAATATTTATATCTGCTTCAGGTTGAATACTGGTCTCACAGACCTTTTTTCCCTTGCAGTTTATTGGCTTTAGGACTGAAGCATTTTGATGGGACAGAGTTTCCTAAACCTTTAATCAGCAAATATCTTATGCCGCCAAAGACCGCCCACCAATTGACAGTGAGAATCAAGAATCTCAACATGAACCGAGCCCCTGACAATATCGTCAGAGTGAGTTATGCATTATGCCATTTTCATTTTGTAAGTGGTTGTGTTGGGAGCTGTTCATGCAAAAGAGAAAACATGGACCTTATATACTGCCTATAGTGATATTTCTTAAGCAGTAATGTGAAGTTTCATTTTTGGTGGGGATAAGGACTTATTTGGAGCCCTTTCCCTTATTTTACAGCTGGTCTGTTCACTTCTTGGGGACCCAGCATCTTCTACAGAGAACAGTAATACAACTGTAAATCAGATAAATTTGAAATAATAAGATTCATCTCGGTAGATTTGCCTATGTCTGTTTTCAGGTGCAGATCTTGCTGAAATTTTTTAACATCTGTGTATTTAAAGTAGCTGTAAAGCACTGTAGCTAAAGAAAAGTACAATTTAGGTTACTTGAACTCCTAGCATGTACTTTCTAGATAATTTTTTCTGACACTTGGGCTTGAGAGATCTCCTGTACTACTTTGAATTTACTTGGAGTTTTCCCCTGTCTCCTCAGTATTACAAGAAAACAAAACAGTTGCCCATCTTGTTCAAGTGTTGCGAGGAGGTCCAGCCTCATGAGTGGAAACCCCCTGTAGAGAGGGAAGAACATCGCCTGCCCTTCTGGCTGAAGGTATGTCGCTTGCCATTTAAATTGATCTTTGCTTCCCATCCTGACCTGAGAGCTAATGAGCTGTTTAGGGTACGTGTATTAGCAAAATGAAGGTGGAACTGGCTCACAGACAGACAAAACTGATGCCAGTTTTAATAACACAGATAACAATAGTTGTGAAGGTGCATTTCTGCTGGCAGACTTCGTAATGTAAACAAGGCTTTAGTGCTGTTGGCTGTGACGTATGCTCATTTATTTCAGTGGGATGAAATACTTTGTCTGTCGCATACCTTGAGGTTGTATATATCCAAGGTTAGCCTGACCAGCAGTTCACTGTCAGAAGCATCACTACCTTCCTTGCTGCGCTCAACAGCCTGATGAGAGAAAAACATTGATCATTTTACAAGTGCTGACCTAGGAGCAAAATGCAAATCTGTAATTTGAACATTGCTTTCCTGTGATCCACCCCATGTCCTAGTAGCATCCAAATGTGTCACATTCATTAATGATTGTTTTTCCCTCAAAATCCTTTGCACTGTGCAGAAAAATGGAAGCAGAGTGATTAAGTGCCTTGCCCAATTAACACAGGAAGTTGTATAGCAGAGCCAGAAATTGAGCCCAGGTATCCCAAGACCAGTTCATCAAATGAGCCTGTTGACGTATTGATGACATTTGTGACCTCACCCTTTTTTCTGGTTTAGGCAGTCTTTGAAGCCTCCTCCCCATACCCTTATTCTTATAAAAGAAGTCTTTACAAACTAGTTTGGAAAAGAAACATGTCTTGCGCCATTTGGTCACATTCCTACTTCCAAAGAATTGCAACCTGTTAGAGTTTTTCATTTAAGTTAGAGAATAAGCAGTAAATAGAACTATCCTCTCCTCCCATGTGTGTATGTGCACGCACATCAATTTGCTTTATGCGTAACTTTCTGCCTCCAGTTCCTCACTGTTGTTTGCAAGGAGCAAGCATCTGGGTGCTGAAATAACTAGAGTGTGTGTTTTCTGTAGGCAAGTTTATCCTCCATTCAAGGAGAACTGAAACAGTTAACAGAAGATGCAAGAGAGACAACCGGTTCACCCTGTGCAGAGTCTGATTTTGTGAGGACAAGAAAAGAAACAGCAGATGCAGAATGTGATGGAAAGTACCCTCTGCTCTTGCCCAAGGGAATAGTGTTGATGCTGAAGCCCCTTGCCACCCGTTTCTCTAGGAGAGTATGGAGGAGGCAGAGGTCTGCAGCCCTCAAGCCACTCCTCATTCGACCAAGTCCTTGCATGCAGCCTAGTTCCAATACCATCAATGTCCAGAAAACTGCTGTGAAGTTATCCCAATCAGAAGCTCCTCCAAGCAAAGTTGTGGTCCACATTCCCCGGTTAATCCAGCCAGCTACTGTTATGCAGACTGTGCCTGGAATGCAGCATCTGAACATCCCGTCTGGAGTAGGAAGTGGGGAAAGCCTGGACTTTCAGAACGCTCTCTCCACTCTGCATTCTGATTCCAGAACTTGTCTTCCTGCTGGTGTACCGTCAGCACTAATAACCTCAACCTCTATGACATTTCAGCCAAAAATGGTCCTGTCAACATTGGCAGCATCAAAGATCCGCAAGCCTTGTGTCCGCAGGGGATACCAAAGGAAAAAGGGTGCAAAGCCTTCCCCTCTACTAAAAACTGCCCCTCTGATCCAGCCGGCCCCCGTCATCCTCACTGTACCAGCTGCCACAGTGAAGGTGGTTAATATCGGCAATGGGTGCAATATGATTCAGCCCATAAATACAGCAGTTGGCAGAAGCAGTCAAACTATTCCAGTAACTACTTTGTTGGTGAATCCCACCACCTTCCCATGCCCTTTGAATCAACCTCTTATGACTTCCTCAGTCCCTCCTTTGATAGTCTCTTCAAATGCTGTAGGTCTTCCTAGTTCATCTACTGCTGAAGACAAAGAGCAAGTGAATCCAATCACCTCTTGTTCTGCTGTAAATGATGAAAAGTCCTACCCTATAGTGGAGCCTAAAGTGGAACACCAAGATCTACACTCTTTGTGCCCTGCCATCTCCCCTAAGAAGGAACACAACACAAATCTGGCTACTGCCATCAGTGACAGCCAGGAGAAGACTAATGAGGGTGAGTGTTGCAGTTGGACAGCAGAAGAGAAAGCCTTGGAGCCATTACCTTTAGATCTTGTGCATTTAGGGACCTTAAGAGAAACAGTAAAAACTGAACCTGAAGATCCCAGTGATGTCCTTGAAGAAAACCCAACCCAGAAAAAGCAAGACTTTGCATGTGCTGAGATAAAAGAGGAATTTGTGTTAGATCTTAGGCAGGAGTTGGACATGGAGGCCACACCTGAACATCTAAATGAGCAGAAGGAAATTAAAAAAGAGTGTGCTGCCCAGGAGGAAAAGGGAGGAGAGGGAGAGAGAGGGATGCATCCAGCCACCCAGGATGAACAGCATTTGGAAGCAGCAGGTGCGGCTGGGGCAGAAGTGAGTGAGTCTCCCAAGAATGTTACAACAGATGCTAAAGCAGAGTCCAGTAGCTCACTGGAAAAGCCAGAGGACTTATCCAGCATGGATGGTCAGTCTGTGGGGACACCAGCCGGTCCCGAGGCAGGGGGAGAGAAGGATGGCCAGGAAGAGGAAGAAGAAGAGGATTTTGATGATTTTACTCAAGATGAGGAGGATGAAGAAATGTCATCTGCATCGGAAGAGTCTGTGCTATCTGTCCCAGAACTTCAGGTAATAAAATAGCATCCTAACAGTGAATTCCATAAATAAGAGAATTTTCTTTTTTACATTTTCTAAGAGTCATGGGTGGGGTTGGGCCAGGATAGAATCACACCTTCAAATTTAAATGAAAAATAATTTTTGTAAATGTTTGTTTGTTTGTTTGAATGCATGTGTTTTGTATGGTACCAAGAGTGTGTATGACACTTGACAGCCAAATTTAGGGAAGAGTTCTTGTCCTGAGGAGCATATGTGTTAGATCAGCATCATGACTTGCAAGTGTCCAGATCCAGATTCTGTTGCAGTTCTAAGGGCTCCATCAACTAGATGGGTTGTTTGTTAGAAGAGCAGACTTTGCAGGAAATGTATTTTCACCCTGAAGATTCCTCAGGTTAAAGTAACTCCAGTAAACATGCGAAATTGACAAAAACCGTCCTAGTGATCATTCAGTTTCAAGTTTATAAATAACTTCACTTTTGGGAGTATTCATCATATAGCTTTAGAACCTTAGGGTCCTGGCATATATTATAGCTCGTGGCAGTGTTAATCTATAGTTGGCTAGGGGATTAAAATATGAAAAATGAGCAGGGATCCTGGTTTTCCCTGGTAAAAAAATCACAAATTCTCTGATAAAAACACCAAAATCCATTATTAAAATTAAAGGCCCCCCACAACCTACCCTCACCCCCTGGCCCTGCTGGTGCCCCTCACCCTGTTCGTGCCCCTTGCCCCCCACCCACAGCCCCTGCCCCCCAGCCCTGCCAGAGGAAACCCCCAGCTGCGAGAGCTATGGGGCCAGGGCCCCAGGTCTGCAGGTCCCTGCCCCCAACAGATGGCAGCAGCTGCTGCAGCAGGAGGACCTTGGGTGGGGCTGCAAGCTTGGGTGGGGGTGGGGCCGGTGCTGGCTCCTAGTGGCAGCGCACACTCCCAGGGGGCAAGGGGGACCCATGCTCCCCAGATCTGTGCAGGAGGGTGGGGGCGTGCTGTGTGTAGCTTCCCTGAAGAGCCAATAGTGCGTCGCTCTGTACCCACTCCTGCAGGAAGCTGGCTGAGGACTCGGGGAGGTGTTGGGGGAAGCCCCACGGCAGCTCATGGACCCAGAGCGGCGTGCTATCACCAGGCCAGGCTTGTCTGGAGGCAGGGGCAGGGCCAGCTCCTGTCTGCAGCGCAGTCCCAGGGGCCATGGGAGAGCCATGCCACCTAGATCTGTGCGGGGGCTTAGGGGCAGGATGGGTGCGCACTGTGGGCTCATGCTCCCAGCCCTGCTGTGCTGCCCTGGGGCCTCCGCAGCACAGTGTATGCAACCCAGCACAGCAACGCACAGCGGGGATGCGCACAAAAGCTGCCTGCTGCTCCAAGCTCTGCACTGCCCTGGCCATGCTTTCTGCAGGCGGGGGCAGCAGTGCGGGGCACAACCCTGCGCTGCCCCTGTGCACACAGGGAGTGTGGCCAGGGCAGCGCGGAGCAGCAGGCAACTTTCATGCATGTCTTTGCTGTGTCCTGCTGTGCCGGGTCACATATGCTGCGCTGCAGAAGCTGTGGGGGAGGGTAGCAGGCCTGGGCGCACGAGCCGGCAGCGTGCATCCACCTTGCCCCCCCCCCCCCCCAGATCTGGGGGACAGAGGTCCCCCCTGCGCCATGGGACTGCACGCTTCCACCAGGAGCCAGTCCTGCCCCATCCCTGGATAAGCCTGACCTGGCAATCGTGCACCGCTCCAGGTCCACACGCTGCCAGCCAGGCGGGCACTCCATGTGGGGCTCCCCCAACACCTCCCTGCTTTCTCAGCCCCCAGCCACACAATGCCCTGTGCCCCCACCTGTCCTGCTGTCTCTTCCCCCAGCATTGGCAGTCACCCTCACCCACACCTATCCCTCTGCCATAACACACAACCCCCAGCCCCCTGCAAGCCCCACTTACCTCACAGGCTCCGGGAAGGAAAGTGAGCCTGAGCCCAGCCTTGGGTGAGTGAGCGCCTCAGGCCCACCCGTCCCCTTCTCCCTCGCCCTCCAGGTAGGGTTGGGGGTTTCCTGCCCTTTTTGCAGTTAGCTCTTGCAGGCTGGAACTCTGCCACATGCACAGCTCTTTGCAAGTGGGAGATCTGCAAGTTTCTCTGCTAAAAGGGAAAATCTGTTTTTTCTCTGATAAAATTGGGAAATCCATGATTTTCTGTTTTTCCGTGGAAAACTCAGATCCCTGAAAAAGAGGGAAGGTAGCATTTGTATGACAAGGACTAAATATATTGACAGCATTTTGTAGAAGCAGAACACTGACTATTGTGACACTCCTGCTTTCCCTGTGGCAGTTTAGGGTGTTAGGTCTACATTGTGTCAGGGTTGAGGGTAGTCTTATGTAGAGTTTAGCTTATTGGTTGTATGGGATGGTTTGGATAGGGGTGATCCTGCCTCCTGTAGTGGGTTGGACTAGATGACCTCTGGAGAATCCCTTCCAACCCTACTTCTCTATGACTAAGATTTTGATGTGGTGGCTTTGTTTTTTGATCTAAGGAAACGATGGAAAAACTTACCTGGCTTGCAACTGAGAGGCGTTTGAGCCAGGAGGGAGATTCTGAAGAAGAGAATTCTCAGGAAGAGAATTCTGAGCCAGAGGAGGAAGAAGAGGAGGAGGGAGAAGGGGAAGGAATTGAGAGTTTACAGAAAGAAGATGAAATGACAGATGATATCACTGAAGATGCAGCAATGGAGCCCAAGTCCACCTTCACTTCGACCAAAATTGCCCCAGAAGTGGAAACCAACAGAACACCACCAGGTGAGCTTATGGACTATATGGAGAAATCTGCAGCAGCAAAACAAGCCATAAGAAAGTCATGCTGTCATTTAATTTCACCCCAAATGGCTTTAACTCTGCACTCTCTTGTTTTTGAAAGGGAAGCTTTGAAAGATGGATCTCTTTACATAAGTGAAGGCCTCTGTGAGCAACCTGCTGCTATCTCTCCATCTGCCATTCTGTCACACTGAAAAGTGGTTACATATGCATGACTGCAGGGGGGCCTCACAGTCTCTCTGTCCTTTTTAGATCATGTGTCAGTTTGCCAGTCACAGGGTGAATTTTCAAATACTGGTAGCTCATTCTAGGATCTGAAAATGGGGCTCTTGATCAGTGATGTTTGAAAACGTTCTCCAGTCAGAAGGTAGCTGTTGATTGTGTGTGATTCAGAATAAGAACATAAGTGCCATTCTGGGTCAGATCAAATCTCCATCCTGCCCAATATCCTGTCTCCATCAGTGGCAGGAACGGATGTTTTAAGGGGGGAGCATATGAATAGGGTATATCTAGAGCAGCAATTGACAGTGTTTTTTATGCTGCAGGCCAGAGTGACTCAGTTTGTAGATTTAGTTAGCTGTGTTAGTCTGAAGTCAAGTAGAAAGCAGGATAGATTTGTACCTTATAGATTAACCAAATAGAGAGAGAGAGAGAGAGATCTATTTAGGTAGTCTATAAGATGCAAATCTTAAAGTATGAGGTGCAAATCTACCATGCCTTTTATTTGACACAGTTTGGGTCAGGCGGGCAGGTGCTAGGACCTGGCTCCTGCCACTTTCCTCTTCATTGCATAAGAAGAGCAACAGTGTCCAAAGCTGTGGGCTGGATCTGCCTGCTGTAGGCTGCCAGCTGTTGGTCTAGAGCAGGGGCTGGCAATTGTTTTGGGTGGAGGGCCACATGACAGGCAGCCAGAGGCAGATAAAATTAATTTTCTACATTTTTTAGGGGCCCCATGGGCCAGATAGAATGGCCTAGCGGGCTGCATCCAGCCCCCGGGCCGCATTTTGCCCAGCCCTGGTCTAGAGTGATCTATCTCCTTTCAGACCCTCTCTGATGTCCACCATCATTGGTTCAGAGATGCCAGAGGAAACATCCCTGACTGTTCTGTGTAACAGATGTTAATAACTGCTATCGTCCATGAATTTTAGTCCTTTCTTGGACCAGGCTAGAATATCTGCCTCTGCAACTTCCTGTGGTAATGAGTTGATGGCTTTTCTGTGTCCTAGAAACCTGAAATACTGGAAGAACTAATTTAATGAACTCTTGCATGGAATCTTCGACAGTGATTCATAGTTGTTAGGGGCTGGAAGGGACCTCATCAGGTCCAGTCCCCCTGCACTAGGGCAGGAAAGACTGCTGGGATCAGATGACCCCAGCAAGATGGGCATCCAAATGTTTTTTGAAGATTGCCAGGGTAGATGACTGTACCACCTCTGTGGGGAGCCTGTTCCAGACCCTGAGCAGAGGAAAGCAGCAGCATATGATTCAAGCTAGAGCAGGGGTGGGCAAAATGGTGGATCCAGCTGGTGGCCGGACTCCATTTCCCAGCAGCCATTTCCCATGTGGCTAGGGCTGGTTTCCACGGAGACCCCAGCAGCAGTTAGTGTATTTGGTAGCTCCAGCTACAATGGAGTTACTTTTTCCTTGGAGCAAGGTATCTGCATAACTATAACAACTGTATTTTCAGGTGATGCTGCAAAAGTCCCTGGAAAAAACAGAAGTTCCTACAGAGCCAGGAATAAGAGAGGACGAACTCGTGCCAGCAAGGACACCTCAAAGTTGCTGCTGCTCTTTGATGAAGACATTCTGGAGAGAGACCCTCTGCGAGAACAGAAGGATTTGGCATTTGCACAGGCCTATCTGAACAGGGTAAGCAAGCATCTACTGACCCTTAGCAGTCTTATCTTCCTGGACAGAAGGTGAATCTTGTATTTTCTTTGTTACATAGAATTAACCCTGGTGCCACTTGGCTGAAGGGATCCATCTCTCTCTCATTTTCAGAATTTGTGACACTGCTGAACTTAGTTCTTATGTCTCTAACAGTTGGGAAAGTAAAGCACTGGAGAAAAGCTGAGTAGTGGAGAGGCTATTGAATTAACTTGTCTTTGTGAGCCAGGGGGAAGTCTCTTAACTGTCCACCCCTCTTTGCAGGTACGTGAAGCCTTGCGTTCTGTTCCTGGGAAGTATGAAGACTTCCTTCGTGTTATCTATGAGTTTGAGACCAGCTCTGACAAGCGAACGGCTGTGGACCTCTACTCCACTTTGCAGAACCTTCTGCATGAGTGGCCACAACTGCTCACAGATTTTGCTGCCTTTCTTTTACCAGAACAAGCTCTGGAATGTGGACTGGTAGGCAGAAGGGGAAAAGTGCATGGGACAATTTGAACAGAAGTATGTAAGAAATGTTATAGGAGTGGAGGAAGAGTGAAAGAGCTAAGCATAGTGGGAAGGATCAATTAGAGGGGAAGTTGATGGCTTCCCCATATTCCAGGAACCTGGAATATTAGAGGAACTTATTTTTTAAGGAACTTTTGCATTAAAATTTCCAGTGCTGCAGAAAGCTTCAGCATGATACAAGCTAGAGTCATCCCCAATTTGGCATTTAATGAAGATAAAAACCTGTTGCCAGTAAACATGCTTAAGATAATTTCCCTTGTTGTACATTGTATGCCTTTAGACTTTCGAACAGTTCCCTGTCACTACTCTGTTCTGCCTGAGGTCTGCAGTGCAGAGTCCTGAGTGAGATATAAAGCACTTAACTGGAGGGGGATGCATCTTGCTTAGCTTCTCAAAGTAGGTTAGAGATGCCTGTAAAGGTAGCCTCATATGTGAAGAGTGAAAAGCTCTTGTTCTTCTTTTTGGCCAGTTTGAAGAGCAACAAGCATTTGAAAAAAGCCGGAAGTTCCTTAGGCAGCTGGAAATCTGTTTTGCTGAAAATCCTGCCCACCATCAAAAGATTATCAAAGTCCTGCAGAGTTGTGCGGACTGCCTCCCCCAGGAGATCACAGAGGTAACCAGCCTGTCCATTTGTCCCCTGCTTCCCCTGTTGAGATCATAACAGTGTTAACCAGCCTTCAAATACTTCTTCACATGGGATGACTGCAGAGCTAGATGTTCAATAAGTGCCCCAACCCCCTCTCCAAGACTATAGAGCTGACTGGCCTATGTGAATCTTCTCTCCCACCTCCACCTTCCTCAAGTTATCTTGCAGGATGGTGCTTTAGTTTAGTGCCTCTGCCTAAGGTTTTGGAGAGGTGCTTCTTTACCAGCATTATACCTGGAAGCAGAATGATCCCCAAATCAACAGTCCAGATGTTAGCACTGCAAGCTGGAGCCGTTGTGGTTCTAGCAAAGGAGTTTGATGGTAGTGCAGACTTAGAAGTAGGAATCTACTTAAATCTCTGTGATTGCCACAAAAAATGGCATTGGCTGTGATTTCCCAGGAAATCAAGCAAAAAAACCCAAAACTTAACAAAAATAAAATGCTGGCTTCCCAGTGGGAAACAGTAGTCTTCCTGCTGCTGCGGCAGGGGTGGGAACGGGCACAGGACAGGACATCACCGGCTGGTAGGGCAGTATGATAGTGGCTGCCCCCTAATGCCTCTGGCAGTCAGTGCTAAGGGGCAGGACTACACAAGAGCTGTCAAGATGGCAGCCACCCCTCTGTCCCTTCTCCATCTGGGGCCTCTCCACCAATCAGCACTGAGGGGCGGGGTTACCATTAAATGACCACAAAATTGGCTCTTTGGGCTGCCACCAGGCCACAAAATTGCTTTCTCTTGCTGTGAGTTAGGTAGGTCCCTACTTGGAAGTCCTAATTTCCCAAAAAGAAATCTGTGAGTTATTGTGTTCTCCTTTGGGGATGGAGCATTATCTTACTCTGGACCTTCTTTCTGTAGTTGAAGACCCAGATGTGGCAGCTGCTGAAAGGACATGACCACTTGCAGGATGAATTCTCTGTCTTCTTTGATCACTTACGGCCATCAGCCAGCCGCATGGGAGACTTTGAAGAGATTAATTGGACAGAGGAGAAAGAGTATGAGGTGGAGACACTTTCCCAAGACTAGGAGAGAGAAGTAGGAGGCTAGGGACTGATGGCCTAATAGGGAGGCTATGAATTTGGAGTGGAGGAGATTTGGGATTGTGGGTGCTTGGGGACATATTGGGGGTGGCCATTTCAAGCTCTGTGGCCCATTTATGTTGTTTCTAATGTGACTGTGGTCCTGCTGCCCTGAAACGGGGCTTGATGTTATGAAGCCTCTTTGTGGAAGGTGGCAAGAAAGCTTAAGTCCAGTGAAGAGCACCTCTTGCCACTCTGGTAACATAGCCTCTGTGCTTCTTTTAGTTTGATGGGTTTGAAGAGGTGTCATTGCCAGAGGTAGAAGAGGAAGACGAAGCCCCCAAGCTGCACACAACCTCGAAAAATAGAAAGAGGAAAGAGATTGGAGGCCAGAACAATGACAAGGTGGGACTGGGATGTATGATTAGCCCATAGCACGTGGCCTCTTCAAAATTCCTGGCAAATGCATGTCTAGGAGGACTGATGTGTATGTAGAGAGATGATCCCAGTCTCTAAAGTGTTAGGCAACAGAAAGGCTTCTGTCCAGACTTCACCTACTTTGATCTCTGGCAGCTTATTTGAATTCTCCTTGGGGACAACAGTCTGGCCCTTTGTCCCTCATGTCTCCTCTGATAGACTATCCATCCTGTGACATACTTCTCTTTGGTATGCATGTGCTACGTATGCAGCTATCAGCTGCCCTTTGTTATTTTTTCCAGGAGATGGAGTGGGCAGATGGGGGGAAAGAATGTTCATGCTCTTGCCATGAAGGGAGTAGTGACCTCAAACTAAAGAAGAGCAAGAGGAGGACTTGCAGCCATTGCAACAGTAAGGTCAGTTGAAGGGCAGAACACTGGATAGTGAGAGCAATGGACAGTCCCACTGCATATCCCATTGTTCAGTATTTTGATGTTCTACTGGGTCTTGTCCCTCCTGTCTCCAGACTGTTGAATAAAACAAAAACTCACAAAATATTAGGTGTCTATGAACACCTACTTCTTAAGCTCTGAGTGTTGGCAATGAGCCTCTTTCAATGAGTGTCCTGCTTGCTGTTTACTCTCCCTCACCACTGTATTAGGTAACAGATTGTTATGCTCCTCCAGGGCAGGGAGTAAAGACTCTGGAGAGGAAGCTTGCATGGTTCCTGTGTGAGCTGACCATTCATCTAAAAACCCAAGAGTAAATAAAGGAGGCTGAGTGGGAACTGGGGGATAGCGAGAGTGGTCTCCAGAGCTGTGATGCTGTGGCCTGGGCAGATTCACTCAGTGTAATAAAAAGGTTCATATTGTCATCTGCAGGTGTGTGATAACAAATTCTATAAAAATAAAGATTCCCAGGAGCTTACTGGTAGCCTTTCTCAACAAGAGTTGAGCCCTCAACCTGAAGGAAAGGATCCTGTGATGTGTAAAGAGTCTGCAGAAGAGAACCTGGAGTATAGAGATGTGGAATGTGTCCAGAGCAGAGTCAAGACCATGTCTAGGAAAGCAGACTCTCTGGCTTCAGGTTAGTGAAGGTCATATGCATGGACAATAAGTACTGCATACCTGTGCAGACTGGCTCAAGTGAAAACTAAGCAGTATAGGGCTTAAGTGTCTTCTCCAATATTAATCAGTAGCCTATCTGGGCCAAAAGCATCTGTCATCCATCCATTGTGAACTGCCCTGGTTGTTCTTGAAACACTTGCCTCTGTGGCATGCATGACAAACTTCGTATCTTCTTCGTATAAGCTACTGGTAGACTTAGGTGCCCTCTCCATCTTCATTCCATCTGTTCATGATGGCCCCTAGTTATTTCCCCCATTCTCATCTTAACACAGCAGCTCAAACCATTGTCCCTTCAGCCTTCCTCTAAAACATGGGTATTCAGCCTTTTTTCTGGGTATGCTTTGGGGGTGGGGGGAGGACAGTGATGGGTGCAAACAAAGCACAGGCGAGGTTCTCTGTGTTCTCTGGTTTATTGGTACTTTGCAACAATCTCTTCATAGAATTCTTCAGAACTTGTTCCTACTAACAGCTGGTCTAATCTTGTTGAAATTCTTGGGTAGGGTCACGCCAGGAAGGAAAGATGATCTTATGCAGAGCTGTGTCTTCTGAAGGAGGAACACTTACTGATAGTCAGCTCTCAGAAATGCAGTCTGCGAAAGCTGGTATTACTGATGCTGCAAAGGGAAGTCAGTGTGGCAGCACTCCTGGTTGGCCCCATGTACAAAGAGTTAATCTGAAGCTACCTCAGCAGACAAAGAACAGCCTTTGCACAGTAGGAAGTAATAGTGAAGTAAGACAGAATCAGAAACATCAAGGAGATGGCCCTGCCAAGGACATTTTAGGGTCTGCATCTGCTAAAAGGAGAGGCTTCACGGGGGCTGGTCCAAATCCTGGAAGGAGTTTGCAACAGAACACAGCCTCTCAGTCACATTCATCAGCAAAACCTACTGTCCTTGAAGGAAAACTTGAAGGAAGGCAGAACTGGGCTACACCAGTCACAAAACTGGAACTGAAGGCACTGGGTAGCAGCTCACACTCACAGGCCTCCAGTAACCACAGTGTTTCAGAAACAGATTATACAGTCTGTGCTGAAGAGTCTCCTGTTGATCTGAAAGCACAGGGCAGGCTCAAGTCAAATACCTGTGACTGCATTTTCGAAGTGCAGCAACAGTCTGAGGAGCTGGAGTATAGAGCAGCTCCTGCCTCCTTGGAACAGAGAGAAGAGGAGCTGCAACAGAAAGTCATGGAAGCTACTGTGTGCGCAAAAAACAGCAAAGTCAGCTCTACGGGGGAGAAGGTTGTTCTCTGGACGAGGTATGTGCTTGTTCATCAATTACATTCATGTTGTATCCAGTGTTGGTGGAAAGTCCTCTGTTAGTGAAAAACTTCCTGAATTTCCAGCTTGCTAATGTTTTCTTTGCTTCTCCCCTAGTGTTTTCAAGCCCATCAAAGGCAGCTAAAATCATGAAATATGCCTGTCCTTTCTCATTAAAAATACTATCTTCATTATGGGCAGCTATAATTGTAATACTGTGGGTAGGGGAAAAGTATGTTTCCTGCAGGATCCCCTTCCAGGGAGGAGGCTAAGCACAACTTGTGTTGGAGCTGGCCTTTCCAAGTACCAATGCCAGGTAGTGAGTCTATTTTTGCACACTAGATAGCCGCCCTCTCTGAAATAAAGGATCTTCATGTATGAAGTGCCTGAAGGGGCAGTCTCCTTTTCTTGCCCTATATTAAACTGTTAAACTTCTTCCAGGGAGGCTGACAGAGTCATCCTCACCACCTGCCAGGAGCGCGGAGCCCATCTGGAAACCTTCTGTGCCATTTCACAGAAACTGGGCAATAAAACTGCAAACGAGGTAAGAGCTGTGGGAAGAGGCTGCATACGGCAGAGTGAGCAAAAGAAGTGCTGAGAGGCAGAGTTGGTTACTGCATTAACACACCACAGTCCTGGGTTCTATTCCTCCCTTGTACCATAAGCAAAACCAGACTTAATTCCTGTCAGAGCTGCTGAGGATTACCAAGAGAACTGAAGTTGCACAAGGTGTTGCAAGTTAGGATATGCATCATCAGAAGGGGGACTGGTTCTCTAGATTTACAGTTTTACAACCCCTATAGTAATGGTTCTCAACCTTTTTAGACTCAAGGCACCCCTTGGAAAAGGTCAACTCTTAGCTTTCACTTATTGCTTGACTATGGAAAAATTGAGTTCTTGCAAAGAACTCAGAAAGCTCACAGCAGCTTATAAAGTCTTTTTACACTGGATTCCTATTTGAAATTGGTGTTTTTCTTGTATTTGCACATTTAACAGACGTAATATTGCACAGCCTCCTTATAAGGCTCTGTAATTGAAACTCACAGATCTGTAGAATTCCCCGCCATCCTATACTAGCCCTAACTTCCTTGAATTTCCCTTGTGGCTAAATACTCCCTATGGAGAATGTGTGAACTCTTCCCTTAAGAAGGAAGATGATTTTGCCCAACAAGATGAATCCTGAGACTTACAGTGGTTTGCTCTTACCACAGTCTAGCTCAGCTCCATTTCTGTAATGCAAATGCAGCCCCCTCCCCTTGTTTTCTTCACAAAAGTTTATTTAATCTTTGCTCCCACTTGCATAAATCTTTGTTTAGACTCTGTACGCTCTTACTATTATACAGACAACTTTGGGGGGCCTTACTTCTGGTCTGTCTTGTTCCTCAGGTTTCCCATCGATTTAGGGAACTAATGAGGCTCTTCCACACATCCTGCGATGGGAGCTCTGAGGATGAAGAAGATGCAACAAGCACCAGCAATGCAGACCAGCTGTCAGATAAAGATATGCTCCTTTCTGAGGAAGAACAGGATGACTGAAGCTTTAGGTTGTTAAAGAAACTACTTCAAAAAGGTAGCTGCTGGCCAGTTTGCTGCTAGATGGATGCTCTGGTGGAGGTAGGCATGAGTGTTTGCACAGGGCTGTACTTAATACGGCACCTTATTTTTTTGGGATGACACACCTGTGACAAGCTGTATGCCTACATAAGCACAGACCTGAATCTATCATGTGAAGCATTGTTGGGACAACATTATTCAGCCACCTTTCAAAGGAGAATTTTGTAAGGATTCTTTGGAAAACAGGTGATTGAGTACAGTGGCTTAGACACTGGATCCATAGCCACTCTGGGTTGTGAAGCCCTACACTAAGTAGCTCTTTGAAGTCTACTGGATTATTGTGGATAATGCAGTTAAACTTCTTGTGTAAATAGTGTATCACAACATGCCATTGCTTTCTTGGGAAGTAAATACTTTCCCAGTTTTAATTTTTTTTGTTTTGTTTTTGTAAATTTCCTTGATGTGCCCATTCCATATCTGGATAGGTTACAAACAAAAAAAACCCATATTTATTGTGAGTTTCAACATACTTTAAAGCATAACTTAACCTCCTATTCTGTGGCGATAAAGTGGCAGTATCTGTGCAAGTACAAGCTTGAAGAACCCCATATCAACTTCAAGCAGAAAAAGACTGGTACTTGTAAGAAGGTTCTCTCCTTTACACCGGAATTAAAGGTCGTTGAACAGATTGTAAGCCCCCCTTTATTACTGTAATAGAACTTTGGCCTCACAGACTAGTTCTTTTCAGAAAGCTGTTCGTTAGTGGTTATATTAATTTGACACTACTGTCTTCCCCAGCTTGGTAAAAGTAAGCAGTGTTAGTCTGAGTCAGCTTCATCCTCTGACTCATCTGGCTCCGAATTTCTTTTATAGCATTGGGATAGAGTTCTTAATTCATGCAGGGCTTCCTGAAAGTCATCAAGTTCAACTCCTGCAGCAAAAAAGCTAGCCCAGCGCCGCACATCTACCTTCTGTAGTTCCTTGTATAAATTGTAGAGTGCTGTATGCAGAACAGGTGAGGACTGCAGTGCTGTTAGTACAGGAATACTTTCAACAACTGTGGGGGAAAACATCTCCATTAAGACAACTCTGAAAGCAAAGTCCAAGTACATCACCTACCATGCTTCTTAGCCATTCCCCTTTTCATCTTTCCTTACTAGAGGATATGTTTTGATAGACTGTAAACATAAGCCATCTCCCTCCATCTACTTGTGTCTCTTTTCCTGCTAGTTTTTTTTATGTAAACTGGGAGGGAGAAGTGCATGTGCATGTTAGCATCTTACCTGCTGAATGGGAGCGAGGCTTGTCCAGGAGAAAACCTTGTTCGTTCAGAAGAGGGGAAAAAAACTGGGGATATGGGGACTGCACTTTACATGGGCTCTGGAGCAAATGTGAAATGCTGCCATGGAAACAAATTGAGCCAGTTAGCCAAAGTTTACCACTGTCAGTGCCCAGTCAGTGACCCTTTTCCTCCAACATTGTATTACCAACCTTAATGTTCCAGGGGACAGCATATTTAAGTAGTTTCCCAGAACCTCCTCTCCAGTTTCATAAACGTGGAGGGCAGAACTAGGTTGTGTCCCAGGAGGAGGATTACTGCAAATAAATGAGCATGCATTATAAAGCTGATAACTATGCCTGAGCCAGGAAGCTGATGTCCTGAAGTCAGTAGCAGCTACTTAAATAATGCAAGGGTCCTGTAATTCTTCATAATTAACAGACCCTTATTACTAAATCCCAGCCCCTCTTTTAACAGCCTGAGAGGACAGGTACATTGTCAGCTGCAGTGTCTCAAGAGCTAGACAATCCTTCCAATAAGTTCCTGTTGCCACTACCATTAAGTGCCTGAGCTCAAAAATAGACACAGGTCCAGCTCTCTCTTACCTGATGTGATTCTCTTTGCCAATTCCTCTCAGCACAACAGATTGAGCAAAACAGAAACTGTCCTTTTGCTCCCCACATGAAGACAAAGGTTTCCATGGCACTGCATGCTGATAGCTGCACAAAGCATCTGGCAGAGAATGACCATGTGATACAGAAAAGGGTACCGCAGCCCCTGCAGCCACCACCTGAGAGCCAGAGAAATAACAGGCTTGTAGAAGAGCCTGTAACAAACGGGATCCCACAGCTTCAGCTGAGGATTAAGGAGGACTTGTGCAAAACTGTGTTTGAAATAACCGGCAGACATATGACAGCAGGTTACATAATGTCCAAACACTCATAACTAAGAGGACAGGTGCTGTCACTGAGGAGGTAGGTGGACACTATTTTGATGGAACAAATTAACTTGCACCCACAGCATTAAACAGTGAGTCTAAGAGGTTGAGCAGTTATGCTTTTTAGAATGAACCCAACCTTTCTCCCAGAGAAGTTCAGTGCTTCTGCGAGCTGCATCATGGAGAGCTGAGAAGTATGGAGTCTGTAGGGAACAGTCATGGTCTCCAGTGCTGCTGCCAAGATTGCACTGCTGTGATAGTTTAGAGAGGCCTGCAGAGAAGTAATTAAACCACAGCAAAGTTACTGTATGAAAATGTTACTTAAGTAAAAAAAAAAAATTCTGTTGCTTAACCAAGGGACCAGTACTGTAGCTTCTATTAGCAGAGACAAAACAACAGAGTTGGTAAGACAAAAACTTAGATTAGTTAAAAATTTGGTTAAATTTTTACAGCATAGGTGACAGATGCTCATTGGTTCTGGTGCACTAATCTGTTTTGAGGTTTTATTCAATCAGGAGAAAGCTGTTTAATAAAAAGACTTCATACTGTTGCTCATTCCCTCATTAGCAACATTTCCGTGGACACTAGTGTAAAGATTTCATATGCTGCTACATGTGTCCAGGTGGGGAACATTTACGTTGAGCTGGGATCAGATTAAGCTTAGGCTGCTGGAATTGATCTAATGCTGATGGAGGATTGTGAATCAGACTGCAGCAAGCTACTGTCTGGCTGAGCTTAGAACTGTGACCCAGTTTGGATTTCCTCTGCAGTTGCTCACATGCACTACCTAACCACGCAGCGAGTCAGTTAAATAAGATCTGAAGCCCACAGACTGAGTTCAGCTCTGGGGCACAGCCCCTCTGGATCTGTTGTAAATAAAAGCTGCTGAAGTTTGTTCAGAAGGGATCACAGAAGAGTAGGGCTGGAAGGGACCTCATGAGGTCTTTTACTTCTGCCATCCCTGACTGAGCTATCCCAGTGGAGTGTCTTGTGTAACCCATTTTCCAGGGATGAGATTCCACAGCTTCCCTACATTCCAGTGCTCGACCATCATCATGGTCAGAAAGTTCCTCCTAGTCTTCAACCTAAATTGCCTCTGCTGCGTTTTGAGGCCATAGCTCTTAGCCTTGAGGAAAAATCCATGTCTGTTCTCTTTGTAATCACCCTTCAGGCATGTGAAGACTGTTACCAGATCTCCCCCATCTCTTCTCCAGACTGAATAGCCCTAGTTCCTTCAGCCTTTCCTCTCAAGTCATACTTCACAGGCTGTACTGGACTCTAACCTGTCCATGTCTTTCTTGAAGTGTGGGGCCCAAAAGTGGACACGATGCTCCAGGTGAGGCCTCCCCAGTGCCAAACAGAGCGGCAGGATCACATTCCTTGATTTGCAAGTCTGTTGTTCACCTTGAATTAATTCATATGGTTGAACTGGAGAGTACAGCAGAGGTGAAAGGTGAACTATAGACATGTTCAAGGAGAAGGCAGATCAGTATTTCTCTATTATCGGAGAATAACTTGCCTGTGAATAAACAAATCACCCGCACAACTTTTATAAGGTCACTGGCAAGGGGCTTTAGGTTTTAAATCGAGGGGAAATAAGCATTTAAAATGTGGGATGGCTTTGAAATATTAACGGTGGGTCAGAAGTGTTTAGAATTTGAGACTCTCTCTCTACACGGAACATCAGTTTGTTTTTATTGGTACGACACAGTATGGAACAGACTGTCAAGCTTCCCATACCGTAAGTGCTCCCGAGGGCACCCAGGGTCAGTGCACACAGCATACTTACATCATAATGTATGTATGGTAATGTAATGGGTGCTTGTGGCCTGAGGCCCAGGCTTCCATTGAGTGACAGGGGGCAAAAGAGCGAGCTGTGACTGGAGACGTGGACAGTTCCCAACACTGTGTTCATAAGCCTGTAAAAATCCTTGCAGGGATCCTGCAAAGAAAGCCAGAGATACCAAAAATCCATCTAACTTGCATGATCTCCTCATACCGCCTCACTTCCCCACTATTCACTTACTCCAGTATTAGAAATTATTGGTGTTAACCCCCAGGACAGGATTCCTCTCCCTGAATATTCATCGCAGAGCAGTTCAGTCACTTTGGCTCCAACCCCAGAGAATCCATCATGCATGTCACAGAGAATCTGAAAACCCTGTTTAGAGGGACAAGTGGAATCTAAATTTCTACTGCAGTGCAACAAGAAAAGGTTCTCAAACAGCTAAGCCTGGCATAGCTGCACATACCTGCAGATAATCACACTCCTCTATAAAGAAGTGCAGTTTATCTTCCAACTCTTCTAGGTACGTGGGCTCACTCAGGAGACTTTCACCCTGCCCAAAGGCTTCCAGGCGATTGGAATCCCTAGAAGACAGAACAAACTGCAAGTGGCATTTGCTCCTTTCAGCCTTTTGAGGCGTCCTTTAGCAGGAAGGACAGAATTCTTCCCCCACTGACCTGTATGCAATTAGCAAGGTGCTTGAACTGCAGTAAGCCCACTGTACTATCTTGGCGCTACACTTAATGTTGCCTCATTTTGCTTTTGAGATGAAAAACCTACCCATCGTGATTGTACCGCTGTATCTCAAAGATGCTCCTAGGATGTAAGTGCACTCTAAGGTAATCAGACCAAACTTGTCCTCTGCCCTCCAGATGGCAAGCGTTCTGGGACGCATCTGCAAATGAGTTATTACAGAAAATAGGCCTGCATCCCTCATGCATGAAGCCATATCTCTAATCCACACAATAGGTAGTGAGGGTTTCTGTTGCCATTTCTTTTCCTACCCCTGGTAACTAACAAATCTTGTTCCATTATTGTCTGTGCCCCTCACACTATGATGTTATTACAAACCCTTAAATCACCACCCCTCTCTCTCAGCTTGACAAGATGGCACTGAATATCTAGTACCTGTGCATAGTTGCGGCATTTTGTCCTAGAATTCTTTAGATGCGACTATAGCTACAATGCAGAGGAAAGCAGGTGCAAAAAGGGGAAGAGCATATGATGAATTTGGACTTTTAACTGGAATACTCATCTTTTTTTTTTTTTTAAATGAAATATTTTACTTCCCAGTTAATTGTTACGAAGTCCTGTCCCCATTTCACTAGTTAAAATTCTCCGAGTTGTACCTTCTGCATGCAGACACACAAGACCTACGCACCTTTATCCAGAGGAAGTGCTCCGAGACCAGTGTCTCCATCAGAAGATGTGTTTTCCTGAAATTAAAAAGACACGCACAGGTTTTGGAGGGTCTGCCATACTTCTAAGTGTTAAGTGGTGGGATGCAGCTTGTAAGTGCAATCTGTATCAGTATAAGATATGAACTCTGAGAGATCTCTGTAATACTCTTTCCCCTCCCTGAAATATTCCACAAGTAACGTGAACGGTCGCACTCGCGCAGCTACAGCTGCCGGAGAGCTGGGAGAGAGGAACGGGGAGACTTTGGCAAAGGAGCAAGTACAGTAAATCCTGGCATGCATCTTTCTGACCACTCACTGCCAGGCTGTTGCAAGGTGCGACTTGGACGGATGCTTTGGTTGTTTATTCGAGTCAGAACAGGCACAGAACATTCAAGAGAAGGAGCTGGACATTAAAGGCTGCGCTCACATGACTGCAGCAATGCCAGTGCCGCTATGTTCGCTACAAACAGCCGAATGCAGACGCCGCCCTCCCAGCGGGTCCCCCATACGGCTGGTGTGGGCTTCAGAAAGGACTTGAGAGGGAAATATCTGGGCAAATGTTCTTGCTAACGAGGGTGGATCCTGCGCCTGGACCCAAAGGAGCACGAGGCCAAGACACGAACGTCTCCCTGCCCGAGCTCACCTGTCCACCGAGACCCCGCGGGGCCGCGTCCTGGGCAGGAGGCCCCTGGTGCCGCGTCGTGCTGCCGTGCCTGCGGGGGAGAAGGGAGAGGCGGGGCGCTGCAGCGCGGCCGCCGCCGCCGCCGGACCCTCAACCCCCCCGGGTCCCGCATCCCGCTCCCCCCCGCACTGACCAGGCCGCGGCGCCGTCGCTCCCGGCGTCCCGCGATGAGCTGCCGTCGCGCCGCAAGCTGCCCAGGCTGCCTGCCACGGACACCGCGGGTCACGGGGGCCAGACGCGCCTCCGCCCCGCCGCGCCCCTCCACCCCCCGGCCCCGCTACCTCGCAGGTCCAGCAGCACGAGGCGCGGCGCGCGGGGGTCGCGGGCGCGCCCGGCCCGGTGCAGCGCGTCCGCCCGCAGCTCGGCCCCGGCCCCGGCGCGCGACTGCAGCTGCCACCAGTGCGCGCCCACGAAGCCCGCGTAGGGCCCGAGCTGCAGTGTCACCACCGCCATCCCGCTCCCGCCACCGCCCGGCCGGACGTGACGACACCTCCGTGCAAGAATCCGCCCCCCCCCATTGGTTGCGGGGTCGGGAGGTGTTGCGTCGCACGTCACTGCACTTCCGGGATCCCCTGAGAACGCCCCTCCCGCCCCAAGCACGAGCACGAGGACGAGACGCGGCGGCTTTCGATCGCTGCCTTTATTGCGCGCTACAGACGCTGCCCCGTCGCGCCCCCTCACAGCATGGCCGCCAGCCGCTCCAGCCGCCCGGGGTTGGCGTCGCTCAAGTACAGCAGCTCCGCTCTCCCGTCCGGCGTCCGCGCTGCGGAGACACGAGCCACGCGTCAGCGTCCGCGTCCGCGCCCGGCCCGCGCCGCCCCCGCCCCCGCCGCGGGACAAGGAGTCGCGACGCGCCCCTTCGCTGGAAAGGAGCTGCAAGATGCACCAAGTGCGGCTCAGCTGAACCCCCCACGTACAACCCGCCCCACTCTAAGCACAGCCCTGACAGGCATCCCGATCTGCGCCTCCACACACACCTCTGGGCCGAGAGGGCTTGTGTTTGAGAAGCGCACCTTCTCCTGACCGCCCATCTTTCAAAGAAAGCTTTACCCGCACTTAGCAACTCTAACGGTTGTTTGTCGGGGGTTTTTCTGTTTCGAAAAACAAAACCGTTTTTTTTTCTTTTGAATAAACGAGTAAAAATGGTGCGAAGGGTGCAGGGCTCATCTGTTTTGCAACAGAAATGGAGATGGGAGCTGAAAGCACTGCACCTAGCGCGTACTCTTCGTTCCCTAGCACAGATCTCACCTTTTTCATGTTGAAGCCACTTGCTGTCCAGATAATACTGGTAACAGCTCTCAAATTCCTTTTCAGTGTACTTGGCAACCTGGATGGGAAGGAACGGTTCCAAGGTACTGAAGCCCTCCTGAAGGGGAAAAAAGTGAGAGCATGAGGCATGTAACAGACCCTCTAATTTCCAGTCGTCAGACACGTTGAGCAGGAAACCTTCAGCCCAGCTGCCTGAGCTGCCAAGGGATAAGGCTCTGCTAGGCATGAGCAAGTTCAGGAAGAACTGCTTCACAACAGAAGGTATCTATTGCATGTTACCTAGATGGGAACAAAGCAAAGAGAAGTCAGATGCCTAGCTAGGTTTTTTTGTTCAGAAGGAGGCTGGTGAAAAAGAATAAAAAAGGGAGAAGCCGTTTGTCCAAGTTCTTCCTTCCATTTGGGGGAATTTACTTTGGAATATGAACAGTCGTGCACACGGGACAAACTGAAGGGGAGGTCAGTAGACACCCGGGAACAGGGAGACTGAGCCAAGAACATGCAAAAGGTTGAATGGAGCAAGGTTCAGGTAGCAGCAGACTCAAGCTAGCACATGTACTGAGATTGCTGCTTCCATATCAGCATTTTTGTTTCCATTTCTATATATGCTCCAACACCAAAGGAACCACAGGTCATGACTTACACTTCCCAGCAGCTCATGGGGTAAATAAGCAGCGTATGGTTTGTAGACGGAGCCTGTCTGGCAAACAGTAGTCACAATGGCACCTCCACTCTGAAATATGGAGATAAATTAGAAGCTTGTAGGGCACACACCTGGATATCATGTATTTTTCTCCCATGTGCTTTACCATCAGTCCCTTGTTTTGAGGTGCTGCCAATATGATAGTTGCAGCAGGCGGCCAGTGTCAGTCCCAGCCTCTTTCAGGAGGCAGTGCTGAAGGGAATGGAGCTCCTCACTGGCAGCACTGCCACTCAGTGTGGATGAGCTTGGCTATCTACAGCAGTGGTTCACAACCCTTTTTGTACCAGGACCAATTTGTAAACACCAATGGCTGACCCGGTGCCCCTCAGTCCTGACTCCCTGCCCCACCCCAGGTCCCAGCCTCCCAGTGTGTGGGGTGGGGGGGCCCAAGCAGCTCCTCACAGACTGGAACACTGCCAGCCTGCAAGGGAAAAGCTCGTTTCCCACACTTTTCTCCTTTAAAGGAGAATCTATTTTTTAAGTTTGTTCATGACCCTTTTATATATTCTTGCGATCTGCTTTTGGGTCATGACCTGCGGGCTGACAAAAGCTGCTCTACAGTGTCTCCCACTGGAGAAGCTCTCTCGTGAGGTGTACAAGAGGCTATGGCAAGATACTAGTTATTCTAGTTCTGGCCACTCCAAGCAGATATTCAACACAAGTTAGAATGGTAAGCATTGGAAACAATAAATACAGACAACTAACCAAAGCATTACATAAAGGGTTTTTTTTTCAAGAATACATCTGCCCACGAAAGAAGAAATGAAGCAAGCATAAAACTATTAAGAGTATACTTCCTAATAGTAAGCCCTAAAGATGACGGCGCTGCTCTAGGTGTCAGCTTTTAGCTGTGAGAACCCTGCACAGTAAGTTATCCGCAGGTTTGTATCAGCACTCACCCAGTCATTCATCACCATCTTCCTCAGGTTGTGGACCAGAGCCAATTCCTCTGGAGAAATCTGTTGATAACAGTGTCAGTAGCAGGTGGTTGAGGAATTGCATCCCAAGCTCCTACCCTACCCATGGGGAACAGGTCAGGGGAAGTTAGGGGCTGTCTGGTGTTTTGCTGAGTGAAAAAGGCGATGGCAGCTCCTCAGCAGCAAGACCTTTGCCCTGAGATGAACATGCCCCACTCCCCGCCCCCCATGGGTGTGTGCATCACTGTTCTAAGGGAGGAGATATTTTTAAGGGAGTACATTTTTTGTGTATGAGACTTATGGTCACACTAAATTTAGACACTAGCTCTGAGGATTAGGTAAAAGGGTGCCACTGAGCAAGATCCCTAACTTATACAGACTCTCAGTAAGCAAGCCTCACATCTTTCAACAGCCTAACCTCAGAGGTTCCCAACCACCGGGCCATGGCCCAGAAGGGTTGGCTGCCGGTCCACAGTATGCCAGTCACTTCTAGTCCTCAGCATGCTGGTCCACAATCACTTCCACTGCAGACCGCAGTATCAAAAAGGTTGGGAACTACTGGCCTAACTGGTATGTGCTCTCTTCACTGCCTCACCTTGATCATTCCTTTGCCTTTTTGGAAAATCTGGCATCACCCTTGATTCCAATCTCCTGTGTCTGCAGATCTAGTCATGTCTCACCTTCCCAAGGCCTTAACCTTTTCTCACAGGGACTACTGCATTCCTGTTAGGAATACAGATTGCATTCCTTGTCTCCAAGATCTTTCCAGATCACAGCTCTCTAAGGTACAGTATTGCCCAGAATGAAGCCATGGCTTGCCCACTATCTCCCTCCTAATGACCTGGCTCCTCTTACTTTTCAGAATCCAAATCAAGATTGCCCTCCCTGTATTTAGAACCCCTCGTACATAGTCTGCACTCTTTGCATCCTCTCCTGTAGCACTAGTTTTCCCAGGTTTGCCTCAGCACTGGTGCAAGAACCTTCTCTACAGCACTTCCAACAGATTGTGTGCTTCCTCCATCTCTGCACCTCAGGGCCTCTCAATGAATACCCTGCTGTCCCTTACTACAGGAAGTCAATTTCATGTTCTACACTATGATCTTCACTGAAGACTTTGAAAAGACCCTTTGAAATACAAAAAATGATGTCTAGCTAAACCAGCCACAGATCAGTCATCATCCAGAGGGCCAAATAAAACCTGCCCCTCAGGTCTCTCTTGCAAAAAATGTACTTAAACACACCAAAAGCAGTAATTTCTTACAAAGGTTTTGTCTCTCTTCCTCAGTGCTGTCCTTCCCCAGAGGGCATTGACTCCATCCACTGCCACCAGAAGTTTAAATGAACCAAGGGAACTCTGCCTCTTTAACTCTTTAAACACAACCCCCATAACATCAGTGGCAGTCTTCACTCGAGTTATACCCTAGAAGAGGGAAAAGTACAGCATTAGTAGAAAGATGACTACCAGCCATACCATTTGGAGCCTTTGGTACCCACCCCTCTGAGGAGCACAAAGGGAGATGAAACAAGAGGTTTCAACCTTTGTTCCCAAACAGGCACCCAGGTCTAATGGACTAAGTGCAGGGATGAAAACCAGAAACTCTCAAGTTCTAATCTGAGCGCCGACAGACTTCTTCTATGCAACTCCTGCTGAGGCCCAGGTTACTAACTTCTGTCTCAGTTTTCCCATCAATAACATGGGGACAACAAGCCCTTCCTGCTTACCAGGATTTAGACCATTAGAAGCACTAAAAATTGTTCTCATTCCCTACTCTGGCCTCAGCATCACTTTTAGTTTATCATCCTGTTCCATTAATACCAATGGCAGTTATTGTTCTCACCTGTTCTAACATTTCACTCAGTGGTGTGCCTTCTTCAGTGCTATCCCACTTGTTCCACACGTATTTTTGTTGTGTTTTTATCTGTAACAGAAAGAGGGGTCAAGGAGTTCAGGTGGCTCCAACTGATATAGTCCTGCTCCCATTTCCATGCAGGCTCAGCGAGCCTGGAAATAGAATCCTTCCCCCTTAGCGCTCCTGCTTGCACTAAACACCTATGACTTAGTGGGGCTAACAGAGACCTGGTGGGATTCATCCCATGACATGGTGGTACATATTGAGGGCTATAGATTGTACAGAAAGGACAGGTCGGGGAAGAAAGGGGGGGGGGTTGCACTTTATGTCAGTGAGCAATATACATCAACCCTCATCAAGACAGAATCCGAGGCTGAGGAAGTAGAAGGATTGTGGGTTAGGCTACATGGGGGGCAAGGAGAAAGGGATTTGGTGGTAGGGGTCTGTTACAGACCCCCACACCAAGGGGAAGAAATAGATGCGGGGCTCCTGAGGCAACTCTCGGAGACCATAAAAGCTAAAGAGGCGGTAGTCACGGGGGACCTAAACTACCCGGACATCTGCTGGGAGACGCAGACAGCAAGGTCCCATCGCTCACGCAGGTTTCTAACTTGTGTACAGGACCTCCACCTGACACAGGAGGTGTATGGTCCCACTAGGGGGAATGCCATACTGGATCTGGTATTGGCAACGGGAGATGACATGATAGCTACCGATTTGGAGGTCCCCTATCTGGGAGACAGTGATCACCTTATGATAGAATTCAACATAAGACGGCGAGTGGGTAAGGTAACTAGTAGGGTGAAAGTGCTAGACTTTAGGAAAGCTGATCTCATTGCACTCAGGCGATTAGTCAAGGAAGCACTGCAGAGTAGGAGTTTTGATGGGATGGGTGCCCAAGAAGGGTGGCTGTGCCTAAAGGAAACGATCCTTTGGGCACAAAGCAAGACGATCCCCGAGCGAGGCAAAAGAGGGAAAGGGGCCAGGAGGCTTCCATGGCTGACCAGAGAAATCCAGGGCAGCCTAAGGGCCAAAAGGGGAGCACATAAAAAGTGGAAACAGGGTGAGATCACTAAAGATGAATATACCTCCTCTGCTCGTGCTTGTAGGGAGGCAGTTAGGCGGGCCAAAGCTACCATGGAGCTGAGGATGGCAACCCAAGTAAAGGACAACAAGAAATTGTTTTTTAGATATATTGGGAGTAAAAAGAAGGCCCAGGGAGGAATAGGACCCCTGCTAAATGGGCAGCAGCAATTGGTGACAGATAGAGGGGACAAGGCTGAACTCCTCAACGAGTTCTTTGCCTCAGTGTTCCTAAGCGAGGGGCGCGACAAATCTCTCACTGGGGTTGTAGAGAGGCAGCAGCAAGGCGCCAGACTTCCATGCGTAGACCCTGAGGTGGTGCAGAGTCATTTGGAAGAACTGGATGCCTTTAAGTCGGCAGGCCCGGATGGGCTCCATCCGAGGGTGCTGAAGGCACTGGCCGACGTCATTGCAGAGCCACTGGCGGGAATATTCGAATGCTCGTGGCGCACGGGCCAAGTCCCGGAGGACTGGAAAAGGGCTAACGTGGTCCCCATTTTCAAAAAGGGGAGGAAGGAGGACCCGGGCAACTATAGGCCGGTCAGTCTCACCTCCATCCTTGGTAAAGTATTTGAAAAAATTATCAAGGCTCACATTTGTGAGAGCCCGGCAGGGCAAATTATGCTGAGGGGAAACCAGCACGGGTTTGTGGCGGGCAGATCGTGCCTGACCAACCTAGTCTCTTTTTATGACCAGGTTACGAAACGCCTGGACGCAGGAGGAGGGGTGGATGTCGTATACCTGGACTTCAGGAAGGCCTTCGATACGGTATCCCACCCCATATTGGTGAACAAATTAAGAGGCTGTGATGTGGATGACTGCACAGTTCGGTGGGTGGCGAATTGACTAGAGGGTCGCACCCAAAGAGTCGTGGTAGATGGGTCGGTCTCGACCTGGAAGGGTGTGGGTAGTGGGGTCCCGCAGGGTTCGGTCCTTGGACCGATACTCTTTAATGTCTTCATCAGCGACTTGGACGTGGGAGTGAAATGTACTCTGTCCAAGTTTGCAGATGACACAAAGCTATGGGGAGAAGTGGACACGCCGGAGGGCAGGGAACAGCTGCAGGCAGACCTGGATAGGCTGGACAAGTGGGCAGAAAACAACAGGATGCAGTTCAACAAGGAGAAATGCAAAGTGCTGCACCTAGGGAGGAAAAATGTCCAGCACACCTACAGCCTAGGGAATGACCTGCTGGGTGGCACGGAGGTGGAAAGGGATCTTGGAGTCCTAGTGGACTCCAAGTTGAACATGAGCCGGCAGTGTGACGAAGCCATCAGAAAAGCCAATGGCACTTTATCGTGCATCAGCAGATGCATGACAAATAGGTCCAGGGAGGTGATACTTCCCCTCTATCGGGCGCTGGTCAGACCGCAGTTGGAGTACTGCGTGCAATTCTGGGCGCCGCACTTCAAGAAGGATGCGGATAACCTGGAGAGGGTACAGCGAAGGGCAACTCGTATGGTCAAGGGCCTGCAGACCAAGCCCTACGAGGAGAGACTAGAGAAACTGGACCTTTTCAGCCTCCGCAAGAGAAGGTTGAGAGGCGACCTAGTGGCTGCCTATAAGTTCATCACGGGGGCACAGAAGGGAATTGGTGAGGATTTATTCACCAAGGCGCCCCCGGGGGTTACAAGAAACAATGGCCACAAGCTAGCAGAGAGCAGATTTAGATTGGACATTAGGAAGAACTTCTTCACAGTTCGAGTGGCCAAGGTCTGGAACGGGCTCCCAAGGCAGGTGGTGCTCTCCCCTACCCTGGGGGTCTTCAAGAGGAGGTTAGACGAGTATCTAGCTGGGGTCATTTAGACCCAACACTCTTTCCTGCTTATGCAGGGGGTCGGACTTGATGATCTATTGAGGTCCCTTCCGACCCTAACATCTATGAATCTATGAATCTATGTCTGCTGGGAGATAGAGGGGCAGAACAGTATCTTTGTGCAGCATCCAAGGATAGGCTAAAGAAGTCTCTAGCTTGTATTACCAAGAGCTTTTTAAAGTGTTTCCACTCCCACTGAAACCTACATCCAAATAAGTTGCAGGGGTAGAGGCATCTTAAATAACGTTAGTGTACTCTCACTCCCAACATAATAAAATGCATCTCAGAAGAATGAGGTGATCCAGGCCATCCCCACCCCATATTGGTAGTGAGAAAGCATATCTCCATATTGTCCTCTGGGGAAACTGCCCTTGTGGATTCTCATTTGGTTCTTAATGCAAACGACTTGGTCAGCTCTACCAACCTCTCTCAGTAAGTGTTCATTTGAAGTTTTGAAATTCTTGAGCCAGGAAGATGCTTCCAAAGGTTGGTCAAACCGTTCTTTTTTATAGGAAGACTTCAGAAGCTCCTTACAGTTCTTTACCAAGAGATGAGCTGTGAGGTAGAAAGAAAAAAAGGTGGCAAACAGTTATCATGTTCTGTTACTAACAAATCCTTAGGTTTTTCTCTTCTGATTTTTTTCCCTCCTTGCTTCACTGTATTCACCACAAACTCTCCACAGCATACAGTGAACATAGAAGGAGCCCCAGATCAAAACCAGGAGTTGCACAGCTTTGCCTAGAGCAAGGTCCCTACGTTGGAGTACTAGTACCTGACTCACTAGTTAGTAGCAACACATCAGAAGGCCATGTGTGTACGTGTGTTTGGCAGGGGGAGCTACACTGTTCAACTGTAGTGTATTTCATTTCTTACCTTTAATCGCCCTATCATAAGTCAAGTCTCCTACTCCATAAGGTTCTCCACCAGCAATACCTTCCCTATAGATTAGTTAGAGGCACAGATGGCATTTCCTACTCAAAAAACACTTCTAAGCTTACCATCTGGAATGTGCAGCACCACCCAGCCCTGCTTTACACAGTAATGAACAGCATAGCACAGCGTCATTGTTTTTCCAGTTCCCCTCTCTCCATCTTCAACACAATCGATTAAGGAAAACCTCAGGGCTGCATCCAGATGCCTGGACACCTTGTGCTGCCACTAGCTGCCACCAGGGAACGCCTGTGCCATGTGTGTTCTGGCACGTGGCAGGTTACCCAGGTGGGGTAGGGGAGCACTGGGCTGGTCCCAGCAGCCTTACCTGGGTTGCTCCCAGGACTGCAGCAGTGGTGACTCTGCAGTGCGGAGCCTGGCTGGCTGGCAGTGGAGTGTGGCTCCAGCTGGTCAGGCTCTGACTCTGGGCACTGCATGCTGGTGCCGCGTGCACCACTCCACTTTTTTTTCCCCACACCGCTCTCTTGCAGCATGGAGAACAACTGAATGTGCAGACATGTCTGTGGCACCACATATCGCATGGCCGTGCTTGTCTGGATGTGGCCGAGAAAGGCAAGAAATGGGGAAGCTGAGGCTATTCCACATCTACACCCAACCCAACAGGAGGCTAGAATCCCACCAATGCTTTCAGTTTGCTGGAAGCTCTATTGAATTCCAGCACAGAGAAAAGCAAAGGATACAGAGGACATATCTGATGGCTGGCTGGGCAAAGTTGGTGCTTTTTAGGTAACCGAGAAGCTCTAGAGCTGGTTTCCGCACCATCAGACAGGCTTCTCTGAAGGTCCCAATCTGAAAGAGAAAAATGTGAACAAAGAGTAGCTTGTTAGCATCCACTAGCAGCTGCTACCCTGCAGTTTCACATGCAGAGCTGCTAGCATGCACTAGCAGCTCTACCCCTGCAGGTCTTTTTAGGCTCCATAGCACCATCTGTGACAAAATTAGCCTCTTCCTCTCTCTGCCTCAATTGCTTAGGCTTGTAGTTTAATGGTAGAATTCTTGCCTGCTATGCAGGAGAACTGGGTTCAATTTTCAGGCTTGTATATATTTCTCGCCTCAGGCAGGGTGTTGGACTAGAGAACCTCTAGAGGTCCTTTCTAGCTCTTTGACTCTGGTCTAACCTTCCTTCATAGGAAGATTTTTACTTTCAAGCATATTTTAACAATACTTGTAGCAGCAGGACACTGGTTGCTTTTGTGTCCATGCTTTGTGTCACAGGTTAGGGTGCTACACCCTGTGACAGGGTTGACTGTAGTTTTAGTAATAGGTTAGACAAGGATGTGTATGGGATGGTTTGGACAGAAGTGATCCTGCCTCTGGCAGGGGGTTGGACTTCCAGAGGTCCCTTCCAGCCCTACTTTCCTTTGTTTCTGTGGTAACTAATCTTCACTGGCCAGATGACACGTTCAACTCATAAAATCTGACAGATAACAACAGATCAGTGTATTTTGATTTATAATACATACAAGAGCATGATATTACTTGAATGCTAAGTCCTTTTGGTTGACCTCACTGTCACATTGGAAAGTAACCTGCTATTCTGAATATCAAACCCAAACAATACTCCTTGCTATTCAGTGTCTGGGTAAATGCATAGCAGTCTTAAGGATGTGTCCCAAGCTGTATCCAATGGCCAACACCTAAAGGTGCAAAGAAAGAAACCAGACAACCCTTCCTCCTACTGTAACACATTTAAGCCAGTTGGCCTTGTTTTTCATGGATCACATCAGAACCAGGTGTAAATTCCCCTTTAGAAATACAGAGGCTTCATTCAGGCTTCATTTATGTCTTGTTATTAATGGGTGAAACATTAGTCTGAAAAGACTTTGGGGCAAGTAGACAACAGCAGTGTTTCAGTCTTAATCTCCCCGCATGCCTTCAGGAACTACAAAGGTCCAGTCATAGCCAGGAAGCTGATGGCACTGTGTGGTAAGACCAAGGTGAAGAGGAAAGAGCCATGGAAGACTTCAGAGAGATTGCTCCACTGCTGACAAGCACTGGACCTCTAAAGAATTTTAGATTGCCAATTTCCTTTTTTGATTCATTTGTATCTGAGTTCAGGAACTGATAAAGGTGGCATTTGTATCTACTGACTAAACTTTTGATGAACAGCAAGAGCAAGTTCTCTGTTGCTGGTCTGAAACCATTGCATGAGACAGTCTCTTTGACCCAAGGTGAGTAAGGGCTGTGATTTGGAACAGTTTAGCTCTGTAACATTTTGGATTTGAAATGGAGAGATTTAGGCAACATCCCACTGATCTCCACCCCCTTGCCTGAAAAAGCTCTGCTCTGGCTCACGTACAGCTGCACATTATCATTTCCAAAAAACCCAAAGCAATCTTTCTTTTCAATTTACAGGCTGCTTAAACATGCCTGTATGTAGCCCTTCTACCCCAGAATAAAAGAATTCCAGTCTCAATTCCCTTCCCAATCCAACCTCCAAACCTTCATTGAGACAGTTACCTGCTGTTTGAACCGGCGGGGCAGTCCATGGGGAAACACCACCTTCACCTCCTCTAGTGGGATGCTATAGTGCTGACCGTCATGTTGCTCTGTATGGTTGGCCTGTGAGCAAAATACAAAACACTAACAAACAGGAGAACTGGACTGTGCTGCTGTGCAGAGAGGCCCCTGAAGGAACTGGGGGTGGGGGTAGTGGGGGAGGGCAAAATAAGGGATCACCCTGGCGGAATAACTATTGTATTCTGTAAGGTTAGAACCGTCTTGCTTCCAAGCTTCATTTATTTAGCATGGGAGTGGTACACAATGTCCTTTGAAGTGGTAAAGCAGGTTAGTCAGCAGGCTATGTTGCTTCCTGCTGGCTATAGCATTGTCCAGCTCCCTTGCAGGTTTTCCAGATGCTTTTTGCTAACTAAGATTTGGACACCCCCATACCCCATAGAGCTAGGGCTTGGGGACGGATACAGGAGGAGGGCCATGGCACCTTACCCTTCCATTTCTCCGGTTTGTAAAATGGGAATAAAGATGTGGAACTCCTTTATAAGGCACTTTAGGATTGACTGATGAAGACAGCTGTTTTATCTAGTCTCCTCAGCATTGGTTTAATGAAGCTTTCCTATAACTAGACACTGGTGCTACCAGAAGCGATTCTATACCTTAAAATATTATCTACAATATGGACAAATATTGTAGGGATTTGATGCACTAAGCAGTGTTGATTGTTGTTGTCAAATATATTTCAGTGAAATGTGCAGTGAAAATGCTAAATAAAATTCAATTGTCTAGCAACATAAATCCTAGGTACAGGCCAGTAGAGACTATTCTTGCCATCTGGACTCTTCTGTGCCATCTATAGAGATGCTCTGATCACATGACTAGATCATCTGCATGCTGCTGTTTCCATAGAGACCCCAGAGGAATCAGTGGAGAAAGGAAACTCCAATTATAGCAGCTGCAGAAAAGCACCTCAAAGGTTTATTCCATTCATTTATTCTGCTTCACTTTGTGCTTGAGAGAGATGCAGGCTAGAATTGTGAAGCCTGTGCAGTGGGGAGACATTTTGGATAATGAAGTTACAGTACCATCCCCCCTCCCTCACAATTTGTGGTGGTTAGTTGGGAAAGACTGATCCTGAACTTGAAATTAATGGTGTCTGGTACCAAGTTTGCCCTCCTCTCCAGCTGCACAGCATGCCTGTCTGGACCCACGATAACAGGTCTGCCTATTCCCTTCATTCCTACTTAAGAAGAATGGTCCAGTGAGCACTGATATCCAGGGTACTTAAGGATAGACTGACAATCTTAGGGTGTTAGCTGTGTGGCACGACAGTAAATATGGTAGTAACTCACCGGGTCGCGCTCACTAGTACGGAAAATTGCCCGGGGTTTCTCTTCAGGGATTTGGACATCCTGAGTAACAGTAGCATTTAAGCAAATCCTGGCAGTGATGTGGAGAAAACGTCCAGCATACAACTAGGGAGAGAGAAAAAATGCTTTTCGGTCACCAAAAATTATAGGCAAAGTTCAGCGACATACCCACTATAGACACGTTAAGAAAGGGTCAGTGTAATGCACCCTGCTCAGGAAGTAAGTTACAATAGAGTTCGGTGTGGAAATGAGTAGTAATGTTGTTATAGCCATAGTGCAAGTTCAGTTGCATCTTTCTAAACCCTTTTAGTTTGCTTAAGTCTGTCTGCTGCCACTACAGAGCTGAGCCTTTGCCTAAAGGAGTGATCCCATTAAAGGGCTGCTCAAGAGCACAAAGCAGCCATTAGAAGTCTTATTGCTGGGAAGTTCCTGTAATGTTTCTACTTATGTGATGAATGGCACCAATACTGTGCAAATGACAGCTGTTTAGTAATCCATAATCACCTCAGTTACTACAGGATTAGTGTGGCAGCTAGTTTATATTTACAACTGCATTTCCTGCATTGGTTTCCCCCCTGCCCCCACCACTGTTCTGACATATAGAATCTTCCCTAGGAATAGAGGAGTCGTGGAAACAAACAGCTGCTTATGCTAATGCAGGCTCCTAGGTAGGAAGCTCACATGCCTGAAAGTGGGTAGGGGTGTAAGAGGTAAAGGGACAACAATTTTAGTAGGCCAAGGTGAAAGAAAGCATGGATGGTGTATCTAGAAGCTGCGCCTGGATCAGTGATTCTCAACTAGGGTGATGTTGGGTGTATAAACATAAATCACAAGATAAAACGAGAGATTTCGAAGAGGAATCCATACTGTCAAAACATTCCAACCTGTTGTGTTCTTTCTGAGTTCTTTGCAACAGAATTGCCATACTACAGCATCTGAAAACTAAGCACTGTTTTTTTCAAGGAGTGCCTCAACTCTAACGAGGCTGAAAACTGTTAGTCTAAATATTGTTCACTGACAGAGGAACAAACTATCCTACACGCTCCAGGCAGAGGCTGAGGGGAGACCACAGCATACAGCTCTACAGACTGCAACAGCCACCATCTCCAACTTTAATTCAGCCCCAGTGAAGGCTGGATTATCCATGAAGCACAAGGCATCCTTTTAGTCCCCAGACAGCTGATCCAAAAAAGAAGATAGCAGCATAGAAATGTAAGATAGAGCTGTGAGTGGGGTCAGCTACCCATCAAGCATAGCCCCTGGTTCTCGTAGGCAACCTCCTCTTCTTATTGCCTTGGGAAAAGCGATCTAGTTATTTTTTGAAGCCAGTTAAGTTTCTTGTTACCCACCGTTCTGGAACTATACCATAGTAATCCTCAGAGGAGTGATGGTCTCTCACGATCATCAGTGTAAACTAATCTATGCAAGATTCTGCTTTTGCAGTTTCCCTTTGGGATCTCTGGTTTGCACCCTCCTAGAAGTAGGGCATGAAATCCATCTACACATGCTAAAACAGGCACGGAACCAAGACAAGCTTTTGGGTGATGGGTAACAAGCTGTTGTCTAACAACTGTCCTGGAGCTTTATAGATAACACCCACACTTTCTGAATTCATTCAAGTTCATGGATCCATTTCATTTGGCAAAACCCCTGAGTAGGTGGTTCATTGAATTAAAAATATTCCCAGTAGACTGATAATTCAACAGGACACATTTCTTAAACAGTTTTTCTGGCACTGCAGGGTGATTTGCATGTTCAGAGGGAGCTGCCCTTTGCAATGAAAAGCAAAGACTCAGCAATTCACCAGAGCACTGGACTTTTGTCCCCAGCTCTATAGCTAGAACTGTTCTTGCACAGGACTGACAGGAGTCACAGCTCTTGGAATCAACATATCATCATGTTAGAAAGGGTGACTGGGTAAGGAAGAACACCGCATTTTGCCGGTCATTGTTTAACAGATCTTCAGCTTATTTCCATTTTATACCCACAAAAGGGTATATCAAGAACACTTTAATTAAGTAAAAAGTCAACCTAAAGTAATGCGGTACAGTTTGTTCCTTGTTAGCAGAGAAGGGAAAAGACAGTGGTTTACAATTGATCCTCAAGACTAAGGTTAGTCAGAGGCTTCCCATGCCATTCTGTGCACTTCTCTAGTTCACCTTACAATTCCATTTATTTAACCTCAGGGAATGAGTATATAAAAAAGCAGCAAGTATTTGAAATGTGACCTGAAAACAAATTATCACAATCCTAGAGACAGCCTCCTGCGTGGCAGGAGGGCTTGAGTCATAAGCTAGTAACCAAAAAGCTGGCAGTTCAAGTCTGGGTGTGGGCAAGTGATCTTAAGTCTCAAATTATAGAGCAGAGGTGGGCAAAACGCAGCCTGCCAAGCCATTCTATCCAGCCTAAATAAACAAATTCAGAAAATCAATATTTATCTGCCCCTGGCTGCCTGTCATACAGCCTTGACAGCTTGCCAAAATTCAGTAAGTGGACCTCCACCCAAAACCATTGCCTGCCACTGTTATAGAGGGTTTGGTTCTTTGCCCTGTGCTGTTCAACATCTTTATCAAGAAAAGCATGCTGGCCAATTTTGTGGACTACACTAAGTTATGGGGAAAATGCTGTAGTCAACAGAGCTAATAATATATTGGGATGCATTTACCCAAAGCATCTCTGCTCAGTGCTAGTGAGACCCCAGCTGGAGTACCATGTCCAATTCCCCCCAAAAATGTGGAGAACCTTGGAAGGGTGCAGAAAGGGCCAGAAGAATAATCAAGGTTTGTCCCCCAGGCCCTTACAAGGAAAATCTAAGGGACCTGGGACTGCTCAGCCTGGGGAAGAGAAGACTGAGGGGGCACTTGGTGGCCATTTAAGTATATAAGGGGTGAATATCAGGAGCTGGGAGAAAAACTGCTCACTACGGTGGCCCCAGGGGAGGACAAGGAACAATGGCCATAAACTGTTAGACAATAGTTTCATGTCAGATGTAAGGGTGAACTTCTCTGTGGTAAGGGTGACCAACATCTGGAATAGATTTCCCAAGGCGGTGGTGCAGCTCCAAAGCTTGGAAGTCTCCAAGAGACACACCTTGCTGGGATCATTTGATCTCAGCAGTATTCCTTCCCAGAGAAGGGGGGTTAGATTCAATGATCTCTCAAGGTCCCTTCCAGCCCTTCATTTCTATGATTCTACGATATGATACAAAGTGCCATTTACATTCCATTTCCATCTGCCAGAGGAAATCAGCCTGACTCAAACCCCTTAAATGGCAACAACTATCATATGGTAAATTTAAGACTTGTCAGGAGAACAAAAACCATAAGGTGGAGCTGTTTCCAAAGGAATCCATGCCACATTAGCCACAAGCTGATTAACAAGTCATTAGAAAAGATTCTCTGTTCTTCATAGGGCTCAATGATGAATGGGGTTTTGTACAGCAAGTGTATGGTCTCCTGAAACAAGCAGAAGAATAATGATCTAGTTCTTAACGAAAGAAAATTCAGATATCAGTTCAAAAGTTTAGCTTGCGTAACATAGCAAAAGAAACAACTAGATGACTCTGTTTGCTATTAGTGATCCACTCTAGACATGCAAAGCAAATACATGAGACACTCTACCAATATAAAAATGCAGTATGTTCTACTTGCAAAGCATGCCTTTGTGTGCATGATACAGAGCTGTGCCTTGTACCCATACAGTAAAAGCACCCTGGTTTTCTGCAAAACAGGCTATACTACTAAAAATGCAGTTTTGCAGGTATAACCATTTACATTAGGGGCTTCTGCCAGGACAGTATGTTAGAGATCACACCCCCACAGAAAACAGGATCAGCAAAAGTCTGTAGTATAGATCAACCCTTAGCCTTCTGCTTTTTCTGATCAGAGTTGTGGATTTTATGTCATGCACAGCTCTTTAAAGCCTATATATGGTTTACATGTCAAGACCACTGCCTGACATGTAGAGTTTGCTAGCATAATCACTGGGTTAATGATACACTGAAATATTCTGTGCTCAGTGGACCAATTGAACCCAGGGTAGGTTTAAGCAGGGCTAAATTACAACAATCTTCTCCTGCTACACAAGAGTTCTCTGTTGAGGTGGTGTTGGCCAACGCTCCCACTGCCCAGTCACAACAGGTCTTGGAGTTGGCACCCAGCAAAAGCAGACAGCAGGAACACAGTACTGCCTGGGCTACATTTAGCCCATATTTTAAAAATGTCCTTTCTAAATCCCACCAGTTAGAAGTTTTGACTTGGCCTGCATGTACAGAGTTTTATAGTTATGAAAATGCCTCCTATTTTATTCCTGTAAATCTACAGGAATTAACTATAATGGTAGAAATCACATTAATGAAATTAAAATTGGATCCATGCTTGCGGGTTATATCCATTTTAACTACGTTTGTTCCAGATAGATGTAGATGTCAGTGCAAGCTCTACCTCAAAAAGCCCTTGCTTTTCTCAATTAATAGCTTAGATTTTGACATAACAAGCAACTCAAGAGCCTGAAGCAACTATGCCTTAATCCAGCATTTGGTTTGAGGTTTCTAGTTTTTAGGGGAGGGGTTGATATAATGTTGCAGTTCAAAGCACTAATAAGAAGAGCTTCTACAGATAGCTAAAGCTTTACAGCAGCTTGCAAACAGGCCAGGTGAGGTTCTAGTATAGTCCACTGGTGCTCAGAAAACAGGAGCCCAATTGCTCCTTTGGAACCACTGAGATGGCAGGTTTGTTGACAGAGATTAAGCGATTCCTCTCTCACTGAATGTCTGCAGCTTAAAGGACATACAGGCTAGAGGTGGATCAGACTCGCAGGTAAAAGGACGTTGTTCTGATAGGTAATACTTTTTTTGAACCGGAGGCTGCGGCAAAGGAACCACAACATCAATTTTACCCAGAGCAGAATGGGTTCCTATCAGGCATAGATAGGGTCATTGTAACAGCTCCGTGCTTCCCCTTCCCTCGCAACCCCCCAACAGGAGCATCTGAGAGCAGGGCACGACCGCAGGCTCTTCCCCAGGTATTTCTGGGCAGCCAGGAGGTCTGTTCTTGACTCCTGGAGTTGCTCTGATCTATGCTGGAGTCTGCCAAGAGGTGCAAAGAGTAGATGAAGTCCCCTTTACCCCCGCTCCAGCCCTCCCGGACCCTGTCTCGGAGCAAACTCGCACGACAGCTTCTCCCAAAGAGCGCCCGGCGCGTGGGGAGCGGCCCCTTGGCACCGCCCCGCAGGTCCGCTTCCCCAGTGACACGCGGCTAGAGGTGTCGTGCGAGTGCCACAGCACCCCGCTCCCCCCCTGTGCTGGGACGAAGGCCTGGCAGCGGGACTCACCTTCGGCCCGCGGCGCACCGCGCTGCTCAGGCCTCTCAGCATCGCGCCCCCTGCCGCGCACGCACAGCCGCGGGGTCGCGACGGCTCCGAGAGCAGTCGGACTCGCTGCGGCCAAAGCAGGTGCCTACGAGCCCGTGGCAGGGTCTCGGCGGCTGCAGCAAGGCCGCACGCTCACAGCGGCGCCATGTTGGAGAGGGCAGAGGTCACGTTGCGGCTCTCTACGGGTGCGGCGGAGGGACAAGCCGCGCCAGCGACAGCGCCGCGCTGCCCAGCCCAGCCCCGCCCCCTGCCCGCGGCATCCCGGCCCCGGGGGGGCGGGGCCCGGCGCGCGGGAGGGGCGTGGTCACGCGCCAGGAGGGCGGGGCCCGGCGCTCGCTCGCGCTGAGGCAGGAGCCGCCGCCATTTTGGTTTCGCTGCCTCCGTCAGAGCGGGCCGAAGCGGCGGTCGCAGCGGTGCCGCCGGGCCCGTGCGTGCGGGGCCGGCCGGGGGGATGCGGCGCGGAGGAGCGCGGCCCCGGCCTCGGCCCCGGCCGTAGTGCCGCTGACACGGTGAGCGGGGCCGGAGCGGCCGCGGCCCAGAGCCGGGAGGGGGTCGGGCTGGCGGGCCCGCCCCGGCCGCACCTCCCGCGACGCCCGGGCCGCGGCGCCTGTGGCGGGCCTGACAGCCGGGCCTGGGCCGGGCCGGGGAGGCCGGCGCCTGGCGGGAGCGGGAGCGGCCGGGTCCGCCGCCCTGCGGGCCCCCGGGGCGCATCCCCGCAGCCAGGCCCGCGCCTGGGGATTGGGCCGGGGGCGTCCCTGCGAGGGGGGATCCCTGACAGCTGGGCCTTTGCCTTGCAGGCATTTGGGAAATCCTTGACAGCCGGGCTGGGGAGCACAGGATCCCTGGCAAAGGAGGGGAGGTGGGATCTGACAATGGGGCGGGTGGATCAGGAAGCAGGAAAGCGGTGGAAGCCGCGGGGTTTCTGCCCAGGGGGTTGCACGCAGGCCGGTGGCATCCCCCCCCCGCCTGTCGGAGTTGGTGGTGGTAAGGGAGCGCCCATAGCCCCCGGCGCCTGACGGGGTACATGTCCCGCAGTCAGACCCAATTGTTCTTAACTTTTTTTCCCCCCGTGGGGATGCTGTATTTCTCTGCCTTCTTGCCGAGACCCAAAACGTTTACAACACGCTGGGTTCAATTTCACCTTGTTCTCCACTTAGCAGAGTGACAGGATGCTTGGGGGGAGGGTTACCATCAGGTGGCTGCAGGTCAGATGTTCACTTTCAGCTTGAGTGTTATGAGAGCAAGGGGAGGTATTGGGGGACTGCCTGTTGCCTCCATCCTGAGTGCAAGCCTCTCGGGAGCAGAGGGGGAAGGCAGGCAGCTTTCAAGCAAGTGTACCTGGCCACAGGAACGCGTACTGCAACGTGCTGGTCTCCCCACTGGCAAAACACCGATTGGTCTTTTCTCCTCCTTTAATTTATCCGGTTTTCCCAGGGGCTCTGACCACAGCTTGGGAAATGTTGCCGTTATAATCAAGATGTCAGGATTAGGACATCCTCGACTTGGAGGCCTCTGGGTGATCGGAGGATTGTTAAGGGTCAGGTCTATAGTCTGAGGCTGTGGCAGAGGGGAAGGAGTCCTTGACATACCTATCTATGAGGCGTGATAATGGGGAACTTGTGGAAGTGAGGTGCATGTGTGAAGAGTTGGTGGTTCTTGACAGTGTCATTTGTGTTTGTGGGAGTGTGCGCGGTGGTGAGATGTTCAGCCCGGCCTGTGCCTCAGTGACTTCGGTGACTGCTTGATGTTCAAGCCTTTGTTGAGCATGGCAGTTTGTTGTGGGGTTGTAGAGGGGAAATCCCTAAAAGCCAAGCATGTGTGTAGGTCCTCAGCAGACCTGTTTGGTTTTTTTTTTATGGACAGATATAGGAGCTTGCCTGACACTTTCTATCTTGCAGTTCTCTGGGGCTTGGAGGTAGCCTCATCATATGGCTTTGGTTTGTGTTCAGAGAAACCCTAACAGTTCATCCTGTGCTTTAGGTGAAGAAGCAGAGGACCTTCTGAGAACTTCACCAGGCTTGGAGATTGGTAGCATCATAGATTTGAAAGGCCATTTTGCCATCCAGATCAATGATTCTCCATTGCTGAGTTTCATATTCCTCTAAGTTTGTTATGCTGCCATAGCCCATGACTCTGTGTCACGGTTAATAAAAAAATTAATAAATTCCTTACTGCACTGTCATTGCAACTGCAATGTAACCTCTCCAGCAACCTACAAGATACCATAGTATTATTATTTTTTTTTTTATTTGCTCCTTTCTTTATGTGTATATTTCTCCTTTCCCTCTGTCTGCTTTCCTTTTCCTTCCTGTTGTGTACCCTCTTGAAGTTCAGTGCAGATATCAAGGAGCACATGTACCCAGCTTGAGAAACTCTGACCCGTGTAAGACAAGCCATAAAATACAAAATCCCTGGCAGCCCAGCACTGAAGACATGTATGGACCCTTTGCCTTGTATTTGAAGTGCAGAAAAGGGGACCCCTGGAATCAGGCTATGGCATGTTCTTCAATGGGATGGGCAAAAGCATGATCAGAGAGATTTTGGGCTGACTAACATAACTTGCTTGGGAGGTAGACCTAGTCTATGAGCTCTTCCTAAGGAAAGAAAAATGACTACAATTATCACTGCTCTCAGAACTCAATGCACAATTCATGTCTTTGGCTTGGCTTTCCTCTACAAGTTCTTTATGTGCAGAGATATAGTCACTCAGCACCTGCTGACTTAAGTGCCTGGGGGGTCTTTAGGATTGGGCCTGTTTGAAGATGGTCAGGGTTCTGTTTGAACAGGGGTGGACAGGGAAACTAAGTGAGGGAAACATGTTTCCCGGTGTTTTTCATTAGCAGATACTAGAAGAAAGAGAGAGTAGAGTTTTTGTGTTGGTTTTTTATCTGTCTCTGGTGAGGGGAGAATCCCGGGCAACTTATCCCATAAGGGTTTTGTGCAAGTTCAGGGTTGTGTGCAAGCAAACAAACTTCTTAATATGTTTGGTAGTTCAGTTTTGACTAGCAGGTCTTTGCCTCCCCTTGACATGGTGAAAGGACTCTTTTAGAGTGGAGGCACTTCAGTAGTCTGTGCAGTAAGTGGTTGTTGGGGTTGCAGTAGACTCCTTAACAGTTGAGCCCAAATCTAATGAGGTTGGGGGACTCCTCAGATTCTCTTGAGTTATGGAAAATAGAAGACATTCTTTCTGTATCCCAGTGGGGACAATCAGTGGGGAAAAATGAATTCTCTCTTGCTAGCCACTGGAAAATGTCCCTTTATTCATCCTCCAAATAAATCTTCATTCTTTGAGAGAGTTTTGGAACTGTATAATTGCATGTTTTATTTACTGACAGGATACTCTCACTAAACCAGGGTGACCAACCTATGGCATGGGTGCCACAAGTGGCATGGGCAGCTTCTGTGTGTGGCACATAGCTGACTAAGGAAAGGTCAGGCAGCAAAATGACAAGGCATGGAGCAGAAGGCAGAGCATCAGACCAGATGGGGCACACAGGAAAGGAAGCAGAGCAGCAGCTTGGGCAGGGAGCAGAAAGCTGAGCAGCAGGCTGGGTAAAGAAAACAGATCAGAGTGGCAGTTGGGAGGGTGCAGGGCTAATTTGTGGAACACCTGCCAAAGAAGGTTGATCCCCACTGCTCTATGCTGTCCAATTCAAGGAAAATACTACATCTTTTTAAATGCACATGGAATAGGGCAAATGGCTCTCTTTTGAAGGATTAAGACATGTTCCACATAAATCTAGGCCTGTGGTTTGTGTAGGTGAAGGGAATGAGGCTCTTGCAGCAGGGATGGTTTCGTGTTACCTGCTTGCATGGTGCCTGGCTGCAAAGAAATGCTAATGCTAAGGCTGTGCCTGCTCCTTCAACTTTGCATTAGTCTTAAGCATGCATTCACACCTGAAGGTTAAGTTCTTGAATAATACTGAGGTGAGTACATGGAACAGGCCTAAATTTGTACAAGTACTTCCTACAGTTTTGGATGTGTACATGTAGCCTCTTCTATTGCTGCCTATTAATTTACGTGCCACAGAGATGCGAGATAAAAGTCCTTTATGAACTTGCTTTCAGAGGAATTTAGATTTTTTTCTCTAAATCAAGGTTGTATATATTCTGTTATAAAGTAAATAAACCCAAAGACAGCTACAGCTAGCCAGATGGCACTCCTGTTTCCTTAAAACTAATAAAGAGTCTGTTTTCGCTTATTATAAATATATTTCTTTTACAATCTAACAATCTGTGAGATGAGTGAAAACCAAGAGTTAATGTTGTAGATGCTAGCATAGAAAATTGAGTAGGCTGGTTTGTTTCTATGGGTTTTTATACAGGCTAATTTTTAAATCCTTTTGGTTTTCTAAAATGTTAAAGTATCACTTGCTGGTAATACCTTTTTAGTTTTTAAATGTAAAGTTATTCTAATTTTTTATTTCAGTTGTACTTGATTTGCCACATAGTGCCAACAGTTCTCTAAACATTGCATATTATAGTAATACTGAACAACAGAATACATTCAGTTGTGTATAAAAGGAAGACATTTTTACTATGTTTTCACTTGCTGAAATTGGAACCTTTCACGTGTAGGACTCTTATGTCTGTATAGAAATCATCTTAGACCATGGGTGCTCAACCCCTGGCCCACAGGACCATGTCCTCTGGCTTGTGGGGCTCTGCACAGGTCTAGAAATTTGGTGGTGAGGGAGCAGTGCTGCCAACTTTCCAGGCCCATAGAGAGCTCCAGGCCTTGGATGCTGGCCAATCCCAGTGCTCAGGGCTGGATGCTAGCAGTGCTGGGCCCCCATGTCCCAGTCCCTCTGTGGGAGTGTGGGGGCCCATGGCGCCCAATTCTGGCATGTAGGGGCAGAAGAGGGCAGTGCTGGACCCCAGGGCCCAATCCAGAACTGAGAAGGGGTGACACCAGGCCCTCCAGGGCCCAGTCCTGGCATGAGCAGCATGGAGGGGTTCACCTTGCCCCTCTGCTCAGGATCAGACCAGTTGCTATATTTGAGGTCAGGAAGGAATTTTACCTCATAGTCAGATTGGTCTGGGCTGTGGAGAATTTGCCTTTCTGTGTGGGGGACACGACCCTCTTCCTGGGATCTCTCAAGCTTATTTTAACAACCTTTGCAATACCAGGATGTTGGTCTCTGTGGTCCCTCTGCTTTACCTGTGGCAGATTAGGATGTTATATCTTGGGTTTTGTGTCAGGGTTGACTGTAGTTTTGCAAAGAATGGATTGGTATAGGATAGTTTGGATAAGGATGATTCTGCATCAGGAAGGGGTTTGGATTAGATGACCTATGGTGGTCCCTTCCAGCCCCACTTCTGTATAATTCTAGATTCCATGCTGTATAATATACTACTGTACTACTAGCCCTACTTCTGTGTAATTCTGTGATTTTAAGAACACAACACTAACTTTTTGTTCATCTGCTATAAATCTATCTAACCTCTACTATAGTATTACTTTGTTCTTGTAGCAATTACTTGTTTTACACACACTGTCTTTGGCACAGCCAGATAACACTGGGATGTCAAATGGCTTGGTGATCTCAACTGGTTCATCGTGCCTCTTATAGCTGATATAGTGGAGAATCATTTTGTATAGTGTTCTATCTCTAGTTGAAAGAACTGAGTAGAGAGGTTCATGAGAGAGAAATGCAGTAGCTTCCAAATCAAAGTAGTGATGGTGAAGGCTGTAATGCTGAGAGAGATTAGAAGAGGCAAGAAAATCAACAGTAATACCTGATTCCTTCAAGCATTCAGGAGTTAATGGAACATCCCACTGAGATGCAGTTTAAAGGAACATTGTCTTAATACTGTAAACTGGTTCTTCTTGAAATAATGGCAGAAGGCGGTGTCTAGATGTACCTTATAGACTGAATCAGAGGTATATAAGCTTTCTTGAGCCAGAGCTTACTTCATCAGATGCAATCAAAGGACATGCATAGAATAGTCTATCAAATAGAGTGATATGAAAGGGAAGGTGGTGGGGGGAAAGGGAGGCAGTGCTGTGGGAGGTAAATAGTACTTAATAAACCCATCCAGTCAAAGGCATCACAAAAGCTAATCCAGATAAAGGGATAAACACCTGTGGTCCCGGTTAGATTGTACTTAATGCAATCCAGTCCATGGATGATTGTGTTTCTGCAGTTTCCCATTCAGGTTGGCTTTTAAAGTTTTGCTGTTTGAGAACAGCTACTCTCAAGTCAGCAGTGGAATGTCGGGACGTTTGTGTGTTTTCGGGCTTGATGCCAGATAGGCGTTCCCCTCAGTCTTTAAACGTGCCAAGGGGCACTGTAACAGGTGATGGCACATATGATGTTGTCACCGGTGCAGGTGAATGAATCTTGGATGTTATACTGTGTGTTATTTGGTGCAGCTATGTGGTCTGCATTGATTGGGGGTCACATCTTGCATCTGGTGTCCCTGTAAGAGCTCAGGAGTTAGGTTGCCTGTTGCTAAAGAGACCTGTTTGAAGTTGCGGAGCTGTCTGTAATCCAGGACAGGCTTGTTTTCCATGGCTACATTGAGATAGTTGCCATTTTCCTAGTGAAAGGTCATTAATTATATGTTCAAGCTGGGGGTCATAGATAACAACCTGAGGGATTCTCTTGTCCTTGTCTCAGGTTGGTATCGCAGCAGGTCAGAGTGGGGTCTGCGTCTGACTTTGTTAATTTTAGTAGCTGTGGTTTTGGGATTGTATTGTAAATGTAGGAATCTGTGCTTCAGATCATTAAGGTATGTGTCCCAATTGGTGAAATTAAAGCACACACAGTTGTAACACAGAGCTTGGCTGCACACAGTGGATGCAGTGGAGTGCTTAGGATGAAAGCTGGTGGTGTGAAGGTAAATGTTGTGATTAGTAGGTTTCTGATGCAATGTGGTAGTGACCTGGCCATTGCAAATGTTCACCATGGTGTCTAAGAAATGAATTTGCTCAGTGGAATATCCCAGAATCAGTTTGATGGAGGACTGGAAGTTACTGGAAGTTGTTAAAGCCTCAGGGGAATTTATGCAGAGCTTCATTCCCATGTGTCCACACAATGAAGATGTCATCAATGTACTTCAGTTTTATCAGGGGGATAAGAGGGCAGCTGCAAAGGAAGTGGACTTCAAGGTCTTCAAATAAAGCTACCTTTTGCTTTTATTTTATAAATAAAAATTCCTTAAATTTACAGAAACTATATACACCTTTTAAAAAAAAATATATATGGTTGCATTTAAACACCATGTTATTTATTACAGCTAAAGGCAAAAATCATACCTCTAGGAACTGGTCTCCCTTTTGTGCTCAGGGCACCATCTCCTAGAAAACTGTGACAAAAAAACTTAGAAGTCTGAATGGATAGCTGGAGCAAAACAGTTAGCTTGATCCTTGGATGTGTAAACAGGGGATCATAAAGTAGAGAGATTACTATTGTATGTACTATTACAGAGACCATTACTAGGTAGTGTGTCCAGTCCTGGTGTCCTTACTTTAAAATGACTGTTAAAAATTGGAAGGTATTTAGAATAAAAGCTACAAGAACAATTTGAATCTAGAATGAGAGACTAATGGAGCTCTAATAAATGAAATGGATAAAGCAGTGGCAAAGAGGCAACTTGAATATAGTCTGTAAGGACCTACATAGGAAAAAACATGATGGTAGGTGGCGCTTAATCTCACAAAGGCGGAATAAGATCCAGTAATTAAAACTGAATTTATAAAAATTCAAATTTGAATGATAGAATGATTAGCAGAGTTTAGTTTCCATAAGTTGGAATTTTGAAAGAAATAGCTGTTTGTCCAGTTGCCTCTTCATCGTGGCTGTCATCAGTTAGCTGGCTTCTCATAGGTGTCATGATAAAGGTTGATCTTAAGGAGCAATTTGAAATAAATGCTTCTGTGGACTGGTTTAGGGAAAGTGCCCTGCATATAAGGGTCAGCACAGAAGAAAGCACGCAAGTGTTAATCATGAAGTGAGCCAAGAGGTATAAGAAGGTTATCATTATTCATGAAGCAGAAAGCACAAAGGTACAAGTCTCAGAGGCAGGAGAAGGGTTACATAGGGCTTTGAGAGCAACAGCAAGAAGCTTGAATTTTATAAGGGGCTGGGAAGAGGAGATGTCACTACTCGAAGAGATGAGGTATGATCACATCAAGCTATGGAAATGATCTACTTGGCAGAAGCATTTTCGATGAATTAGAGCGGTGTAGAGTAAGGTGAATGTGAAAGCATACTCTGGGCAGAAGTTAGCTGGTTACCGAAAGGGGAAGGTGAAAGAGGAGGAGACTCCAAAAGATTATCTTGCCTAAATGAACATTTTTGTTATCTGGACAGAGAAGAATTAATGAGTAAATTAAATAGTACTGAACATGTTCATGAGTGCCATCCATCTGTAATCTAACTCTTAGGATAGTTACCAATTTCTTGTTATTGAAGAATCAGATTTTCACCTAGTTTCCTTTCAGTCTTTAAATCTGACCATAAACGTTGTCCTGATCTTTTACATTGCAAAATTAGCATGAGTGAGCTTGATTTGGCCTTTCCTTTAGAAGTCCTGCTGTTGTGAGTAAATGTGCAGCCAGATGCAGCAGCAGGATTCAGAGGGTGGTAGTATGCAACCGTCGATCCTTCTGGATCATGGGGGGGGGAAGAGGGGTGTCATCAGGACCATTGACATGTACACCTAGGCAGGAGTATGGAGGAGTGGAGGCTGCCCTGACCTTCCATCCCCTCCTTTAGACCACTGAGACTGTCTAGCCTTCGGACATTAAGTCCAGTGCCTCTGCCTGTAGTTTTATGCATGTCCAGGGTCCCCCACATGGCAGACAAGGACTTTACCACTGAACCACAACCTATGCGCTGCCATGCTATGCATCCAGTTGATCTCCACATAGCGTGCTTCACATTCAGCTTAATCTACAGTGTAGTGTAGCTAGTTAGCACTTTAGAGGTGATTCTTTTGCCAGCTGGTGGGTTCAGTAAATTTCATTTGTAAGAAAATGGCTGAAAGAGTTGGAGGTATTTTGTGTAGTATTCGCTAGGGGAGCTGAGCAGAGGAGAAAAAACACTAGCATGAGCAGAGGTCTAAAGAGGTGTGTGTTATATGTCAGTCCATAGGATTTCTTCCTTTTCTTTATAGTTGAAAGTCGTGCTGTATGAAACCACTTAGTTTCTGACCAAGTTTTTCTTTGTAGGTTACTTTTAACACTGCAGTATTATCTACTTCATTGGGCCCACACATAGGACCTCCTGAGTTCTTTAATCTGCCAGTAACTTAATGTGGCCCCACACTTACTAATGTGCTTCTCAGTATTTTTTTAATTGATTTGCAAATTTTCTATTTTCTGAGAGAGAGAACCTTTTATATAGGCTATGTGGAACATTGCTGTGGAAGGGGGGAGGGAGGAGGGAATACAAGGTGCTTTCCACTTCCTTGATAATAATTATAAGGATCTTTTCTTAGAATGGCAGCATCAAGGTGGTATGTTTGGAAAATGACTTGGGACTCTAGATGTCTAGCTGATTAAAGACTTGCATGAGGGGAAAAAAATCATCTGGTCCTCTCTCTTAATAATACTTCTTCTGAATAGCTATTGAGAGCAATTATAAAGGCAATAAGAAAAGGGAAGTGTAAACCAATATCTTGTATTAGTTCTCCATCTGTACTACCTTTCCTTTTACGTATGTAAGATTCTTTTCAATATGTAAATTGAGGCAACGACTTGTTTCTGGCACATTTGCAAAGTACCTTGCACTTGTGGGTGCTATTTGGGGGGAAAAAAGACATATTTAAACTTTTTTTGTAGACTGTTCCATCTCCCAATACAAATATTACATGTATGTAGAATGCTGCTTTGTAAGATTAAGTCTTATAGTGTTTGTATTTAAAGCAATAATTCCACTGGAGATTGGATTCACATATGTCATGGGTTGTGTCTACCATGGCCCAAACAGGCTTTCATAGGTTGTCATACTGAAGACTTGTATGTTTTACTTGAAGTTATGTATCTTCCATATGTCAGTGTACAGTGAAGAAATTGTATGCTGGTCTCCATCTGGGCAGTTGGCAGCAGTGACCCATTGGTTAGCGAGACTTACACCACTCTTTAGAATTTTGTTTTCTCCTGCAGACATTTGCAGCAAATGGGCCTCGGAGAGCAGATTTCCAAATATGTATGAGATATCTGTAAAGTGAATAAGATATTCTAACTTAGTCTCAGGCCTAGTGATAAAGCTCCAGAAAGTTTTGTGTTAAGGACTTCCTGCCATATCAGTAGCAGAGACTTACTTTTCTTTTCACATTATCCTTCCTTTTTCATGACCCATTAAACCTTTTATGTCTGCCATCTGGTCTAGGCCACTGCAGTGTTTCATAGAAGATTTCTTTTTATAGGCCAGGCTTATGCAGTTCATGACCTATGTTCCTGTTTTTTGCAAACCTCCCCCACCCTCCTTTCTCTGCATGTGCACGTGAGTACACACATGCATGCATGTGCACATGCACACATGTTTTTGAGAAGGCTGTTTCCCTCTCAGGTTGGTAGAAGGTAGGACAGGGTGGCATCTAAATAGTCTCTAAGGTGCAGCCCTGCTCTGCCTTCTGCCTGATTTAAGACTAACAGGATGGACTACCTCTCGCTGCACTCTAAATTGTGGACATTAACAAACTGTCAAGTAATTTTTTCATTTCTCAAGCTGAAGATAGAAACCATCCTTGGACAGCAACAGGGAACTAAAGGTCCCACTAAACAGTTTAGATTTTTTTTAAAAATTGGAAAATGTTAGTTTTTAAGCACTTTTTTCCAGCTCTATTGCTGGAAATCTAGATGCAGAAATTGGAAGCTTATCTAAAAGCTATCCTGTACTTTAAACAATAATCCAGGAAAGTCTGCTGCAATACTAGCTGGTCAGGATGTTCCCTTGCACTCCTATAATCTATTATGTCTATTGCCTGTCTCTTTAAATTGAAAAGAGTTTAAGAGCTGAAATCTGAGATACCATAGGGTCAGTCTTTCAGTGGGTAGCTCACCTACATTAGCAGCTTATCCACAGCATCTGCCAAGAGCTTTCAGGAATGTATCATCTGGATATCAGGACTGAATTGGTAGGAAAAGTTGCATATGCATGCTATTTAATAGTCCTGGCTGAATTTTCCTAGGTCATTGAAATTGTCTGTGGTTTATCCATTTTTTTTATCAGTATAGGAGTGCATACTGCAGTTGAGGTGTTGATGCTCAGATTGATTTGTTGTAAAATAATAGAGAGAGAGTGTTGCAATAGATATTTTACCTGCGAACTGCATTCAGTATTGGAGAGTTGCAAATTCAGAATAGCCCATCCTGGAAAGAACAGCAGTGTGGTATTGTGCACATCTTGGTTTTAGGCTCCTATATGACTTGCATCTTTTATAGAAGTTTGTAGTTTGCAACTCAGTTCAAAGGAGTTAAAAGAGTTTAAAGTGTTTATTTTTTGAAGAAGAAATATTTGTGTCAACAGGAGGAAACTAGTCCAAGAAAGAGTTCACCACTAGAGGGCCTCCGAAAGGTCCTGTGCGTCATCTGCTTGCCTTTTGAAATGGCTTAAACATTGCATTTGTTCATGGCCTCAGTCACTTGCTTGACTACTGAACTAGCAATTCAGCCAGTCATACCTTTTCCCAATGCAGAAAGACAGTTGGCAGATGCATTTCTTTTTTATTGTATTTGGAGCAGCTGTGGGGGAAGTGCAATAGAATTATTAAAACTGTATCCACTGGTAAATTTGAATGTGCTCTTAAGTTCTGGGTAAACTTCAGTGATATGAAAATGCAGTGTGCTAATTCATGTTTAGTGAAGAGTTTGATATGCTACTAGTTGCTATGTGTTATTTATATTATAGTAGCACTTAGTAGTTAGAATACGAGATTCCATTTTGATAGGTGCAGTACAGTGAAAAGATGGCTCTGCCCCAAGGTTTTCACCATAACAAGATACATTATTTTGGGTAAGTAACTTTAAAGATGAGGAAAGACAAGGGAAATATTAATGCAAACTGAATTTATGTAGGTCAGATGCACTTTGCCAGATATTTTTCAGATTGGCTAAATTTTATTTTTAAATAAAAATTCCCCTGGGATTTTGCTAGTATTCCAAGACGTGGAAAATCAGCTTTCACACTCTATGGTGCCCCCCCCCCTTCCCCCCCCTTGCAGCTCTCTTAAAGCTGGGATGCAAGCTTTCTGGAGTTATTCATTTTGCACTTATCTACTATTACTAGCTTTTTGATACAAATACAGTGCCCCTCTCTCCCACTGCCTAGATTTAGGGCAGAAGTATTCTTTTAGTACTTCTGCCTTTTCTGTATTATTATTGATATTGTTATCATTTCAGTTAATAGTAATTCACCAATACAATTGTTAGGATTATTTTTGTTCCTGGTAAAGTTTATTTTAACCCTTCCAACTGCAGACTTCTTTGTGTCCTCTTGCTTCCCTTACCAGATTTCCACTGTTCTCATGTTATGGTTTGTATCAATTGTTATCACTTCCCCACTTTTCCATTTGCTACCTATATATTTTTTCCTTTAATTACTTGCGCTTCTCTAAACCATGGTTTTTTATTTTTAACCTGTGAAGCCTTTTTTCTCAGTTGTTAGTTTTTGACTTTCTTTCAATCTAAAATACTCTTAAACTTTTACTAATTATCTTTCATATTTTTTCTACTTCTATGCTCATAATTATTTTTAGCTTTGTATAATAAATATTGGGCTTTTTGAAATATGTACACATTTATTGGACTTTACTCTCTTTATGCTCAACGAATGTAGTCAGGTTTTGATCACCTGTGGCATAAGGGACCACTATGTTTTAATTCTGCCATCAATTTTATTCCAACCATAGAATCATAGAGAAGTATGGCCGGAAGAGATTTCAATAAGTCATCTAGTCCAACTCCTTGCCTGAGGCAGGATCATCACTATCCAAACCAACCTATACTGATCCACAATCTAACCTCTTAGTAACACTGCTCTGTCAACTCTGATGCAACTCAAGACATAACATCCTAACCTGCCACAGATAAAGGGGACCATGGCAGCAAACATCCTGATCCTGCAGAGGTAGTTTAAATGCTCAGTAAATCCCAGGAAGAGGGCCATGCCCCCCTGCTACAGAGAAAGGCAAAACCCACCACAGGCTGTACCAGTTTGGTCATGGTAAAATTTCTTCCTGACCCCAGACATGCCAATCAGTCTAACCTGAGTGGAGAGGCAAGACTCTCTAGCCAGGAACATCCAGGGTTAAGTCCCAACAGGAGCATTGGTACACCCATTAAAATCCCCAGCCTTGGCTGCAGCTGACACCCAGTGCCTCTAACATGTGTAACAGCAAGGGGGGTTGAGTGGGGGTGGAATTCCATCCCAGTTCTACCAGCCCAGGAGCATGGGAAGTCCCCCCATTAGAAGGTAGGTATAGCAATGCCTAGATCATCCCCAACTAATGGCTGTCCAGCCTCTTCTGGAACACTGCCAGTGATGGAACATCTACAACTTCCCTAGGTATCTATTCCATGCTTCACTGTTCTAAAAGTGAAGAAGTTTTTCCTGATATCCAATCTAAACCTATTTTGCTGCAACTTCAGGCCATTAGTCTGCATCCTACACTCTGCAGCAAGAAAAAAAAAGGGGGGTTTTCTCTTTTCCTTACGGCAGCCCTTCAAGTATTTGAAGATTGCTATCAAGTCTACTCTTAAGCACCTTTTCTTGAATATGCCTAGTACCTTCAGCCTCTCCTCATATGACTTGCTTTCCAAGCCCTTTATCCTCTTTGTTGCCACCTCTGGAACCTTCTCTAGCTTCTCTATGTCCCTTTTACAGTGTGGATCCCAGAACTGCACACAGTCTTCCAGATGAAGCCCAACCAGTGCAGAGTAGAGAGGCACAGTCACTTCCCACATCTTGCACCTAATGCTTCTATTACTGCATTCCAAGACCACATTTGCCTTTTGTGCAGCTGCATCATACTGCAAACTTGTATTGAGTCTTTCTACCAAGACTCACCTGGCAGTGTGCCCATCGCCAGGCAGCAGGAGGCCTGGGGGTGGGTGTTAGAGGCAGCTCCGGTGCCGTGTCTCTCCACCTGCCTCCTCCCTGCAGTGATAGTGGTGATGATAATGGTAGCGGCAGAGCAGGACCCCTCAAAAGGTGGCGGCGGGCAGAACCATGGCGGTGGGCAGCAGGTGGAGGGCAAGCTGCGCACTAGCATGGAGAATGGGGTAGGGACTAGGTGCTGCACAGCAGCTTGGGCACCCCCATGGCTCCCGAGGAGTAGGCTGCCAGGTGGGAGGAACCTGCCCACGCTGGGTGCCTCACCTAAGTGTCTAGCAGCAGGTCTGCCTGAGCCTTGGCAGGGCTAAGCCCCCCTGAGCTTCCTCTCAAACAGCCCCTCCCCTACCCAGTGCCATCTTGGTGGTACTGGGAAGTGGAGGGGCTATTTGAAAGGAAATTCAGGGGGTCAGCCCCCCTGAGGCTTAGGCAGTCACATGTGCAAATTGCATTTTTCATGAAAATTGCTTAAAACTTTGTGATTTTTATGAAAAATGCAAAATCAGGATTTAAACCAGGCCCTATATATAAGTAGAAAGATATACTAGACCCTACTGGGAAATAATTGTTCCATAACAGTATAGTAGAACACAGTTGGAGATCTCTCTACTTCAGAGTAGATACTTCACAGCCTCTGTACTGGCTGCATTGATCTTTAGTGAATTTGTGGTTGCTGAGTAGAGATGTTTTATTAGCTATTTCTGTTGAAACTTAGGTAGAGGAGAGTGCAGGAAACTGGTTATCTCCAATTATAATTATAGTTGGGGGGGTTTTCAAATGAATGATTTGAGCTCCCTCAAACTGGAAACAAGTTAAAAGTAATATATAATTGGGGGGGGCAGTAAAAAGGGTGAAAACGTTTAGAGACATTTTTGGATAAATGTGTGCTTCTTGTTTTGCACTGTTACAACATGGAAGTAAATGCAACTGACAGACAATCTAGAAGTGCTCTCACATTAGTAATGAGATTAATTTTATCAGTCAGTACTTAAAGATGTATGGCCTTACAAAAAAAGAATTGCTAGGTTTCTTTTACGAATCAGGGTAGGGCTCACGGTGTTGGAATGACAACTGCATGATTCTTACGTTTGTTGTTTGTAACTTACTGTTTAGAAATAAACTTGCTAAGTTTTCTTTCTGGTTATTTAAGATAAAATGTTTTTGTTTTAACAAGGTTTATTTTCTTCACCTAATTAGGCAATTTATTCTTTTTCCTGCTTTCTTACAGTGTAAAAAATGCTGGATGCAAATTGTAGAAGACATTTTCCTGTGGAACTTATCCGTGTAAATCTTCTCTAAAATTCCTTGAAGGTATATACCGCACTTGTGATGGACCCTCTGAATACTGCTATGTTAGGTTTGGGTTCTGATTCCGAAGGGTTTTCTGAGAAAAGCCCGTCTGCAGTAAATACAGGCACAGTGGCAGGCAAAAGAGAAGCAGAGCTAGAAAGTTGCACTAGGGAAGAAGAAGAAGAAAAGAAGAACCAAGAGGGGACCAACAGTGAGGCTGGAAAGAATGAGGGCTTGACTGATGAACAGCAACAATTTTCAGTGAAGGAAACAAACTTTTCAGAGGGAAATTTAAAATTGAAAATTGGTCTTCAAGCTAAGAGAACTAAAAAACCCCCAAAGAATCTTGAGAATTATGTGTGCCGGCCTGCCATAAAAACCACCATCAAGCAACCCAGAAGGGCACCAAAAAGTGGGAAGATGACAGATGAAAAGAATGAACACTGTCCTTCAAAACAAGTGAGTAGTATGAAACATTTTTTAATTTCCACATTATTCTAAAACAGGTTGCATGTATTGTTGGCCAAATTACATACCTACAGAAAATGTAACACAGCCTTCTAAAGTGCAGTTACAATAAAAAAAGCAGTCTCTCCCAGAATTCATGGTACATATCCATTGATAAGTTTATGGTCTGAGTTAGCTTACAAATCTAAAAGTTTTTTTTGTCTTCACTGCAAGATCATGCTCTATTTAGACTGCTCTGTATGTTATCATCCACAATGAAGATTCTGGCTTCATAACTTAACTGGACTGTCTGTTAACGTTGGCAGAAAATTCATTTTGTTCTTCCACTTCTTAATTGACTTTGACAAAGTGTATTGCATCCTAAATGGATAACCTGAGGAAAGTACTTGAACAGTATCAAAATGATTTTTAGTCTCTTACATGAAAGTTTGCTCTTCCCTCTATTTGAACTAACATGATGTATTTATAATATCACTATCATAGATGGATTTATACCGCTACTTAATAGTTGTGTTAATGCCTTGCTGCTAACCATTTCCCTTGCTACCCATCTATGCCCTTTTACATTGTCTCTGTCTACTACCTAAGGCCTTGATTCAGCAAAGTATTTAACATGCGTCTAAATCCTGTGGAAGCCAAAGCTTAAAGTTACCAATGTGCTTTACTGAGTTAAGGCTGAAAATCCCTGCTCCCAACCAACTGTTCTTGAAAACCCATCTTCCTTTATTCCTGAATCCTTCTAGCTCTCCACCTCTCTCCTTGTGCTTCCCCAGGATTTATTCTATAACTGCCCTCACTTGATATGGCAGCCCCCAGGCAGTTTGTCCTAAGACAGGGTTGACAACCTGGGTCTGCAGGCTGGTGGACTTTGGGAGCTTCAGCTGCCCTGTGCCACAGCTAAGTGGTGGGGGGCTTTGTTTGCATTATATTGCAGCTGGCTGGCCGGGATTTACCTGCATTGCACCGCTGCCAAACATCCGGGAGAAATAGCAGTGACCAGGGCCTAACACTAACCTGCCTTGCACCTAAGCCAGGTCAGCTTGGCTTACCGCTACAAAAAGGTCGCTGTCCTTAGTGTGCGGGCCGGGGGCGAGCCGAGCCCGTCTTTGCGCACGCGGGCTGTGGCCAGCAGCCTGGGCACGCGGGGCCGGAGGAGACCGGGGGCAAGCTAGAATTAGTCATGGAGATTATCATATAAAGATTATTTACTTACACCCAAGATGGTCGCGGTGTAGGCTGGACAGTTTCCAGGTGCAGCTCCGCTTAAATCCTCGTTGGAGGACTACGACAAATTCAGTTCTTTGGCCCCGGAGTTGTTAAGGCTCCGCGGGTTCGGTAATTTCTTTCCCACGGAGTTGTCGAAGCTCCATGGGTTCGGTTCAGCTCTCTGGCCCCGGAGTTGTTAAAGCTCCGTGGGTTCAAATCTTTAGTATACAGGAAAGGGATATTTCTAGGATTGCGCTCGGCAATGGGGAGAGGCCAGAGGCTGTTTAGACCTCTGATGCCTTCTTAAGAAATGCATTGGGTCCGTAAGGATCCGCAGCGCTTAGAGATCTTCACACAGCGCGAAGTCTCCTTCTCCTGGTAAGTTCTCTAATTCCTCCTCTTGGTGTTCGTGGAGTCCTCCAACTTGGGCGGAAACCATTCAAGCTCTTTATACGGCTAGCAAGCCAATCGCTAGCCGCTACGTTTGCATGTAGTAGAATCGGCCAATAACATGGCACAAATCTTCATACAAATGGCGGGAACTCCTTTGCACTGTGCATTTCTGAGATGCAGAAGAAATGCACCATGCAAAGAAAGCTACAAATTGGCGGGAAATTCTCAGTTGCACCGGGGTTCTCTTCTGCAGCAGAGAACTCCACCGTGCAAGGAAGCTGCAATTTAGCGGGAACATAATTTATCAGGGCCGAAGCGCACACAAACAAAAAATCACAACTTTGGGTTGTGACACTTAGAGGATACCATGCCTACCCCTGTCAGTCAGTTCCCCCTTTAGCGCGAGTCTCTCTGCTTGCCATATGGCTCTGGATGTCAGAGGTTCCCAAAATGGAAGGCTACTCCATTTCCCAAGCCTGCAACTTTTCCAACGCAACTGCCTGCATAAACACACGTTTGGCAATGTTTGTAGAGTCCACATACAAAAGGTGGCGAAATGATGATTCACTGATCATGTAATGACAAAGGTCTGTTTTTCTGCTGTCTACTGTACATAGTACACACAGAGCTTACTGTCCAAATATTGGATTGGACAGACAAGTGAGGATAATGAACCAGGCAGGACGCTGATAATGGAGAACAGATTCCCCACTTAGTTTAAGCAGACATATCTTAAGAGGTTTAAACATTTTTTTTACCCATATGTAAATATATTTAAAACTTTTATATAAAAAAAAGTTTTATTCCTAAACTTTCTGGTTGCAAAGATGACCTTTCTGTTATGAGACAGTATTATTTTCCTGAACTAGTAGGCAAGCAGAAACAAAAGCCTTGAGAAATATGTGCTTGTTGTGTTTCTGTGATGGATTTAAGGTCTGAAAGCTTTCTTTAAAAAAAGAATTCTGTTTATTTTATTTTAGTAACATCAGGAATATCAGCTATAGATTTTTCTTTGTGTTGTTTGAAAGTTTTTTATCAGAGATATTGAAGATAACTCTTGCACCTTAATTCAGTGATTCTTAACCAGGGTGCTGCGAGATCCTTCTAAGGATCTACAGTGCCACACTAGAGCAGTATTAGTGCTATTAGGTGTGTAAACATCCAAACACGATTCACCAGAAAAACCCAGTGATTTCAGATAAAAAGACCACAGCAGGTCAAAACATTTTTGGCATTTTGGCTTCCTGAGTTCTCTGCAACAGAAGAACAGATTGACTTTTATTAGTAGATGTTTACGATTGTGAATCCAAAAAAGATGACAAAGCCGGTAGGGAAATAAAGATCGCCCGAGCAAGGGACTAACATTAGAGGGATAGGTGTGAGGAGGGGAAGGCAACTAGGTTACAGGAGATGCAATGTTAGTCAACTAAGCCTGGTGGGGGGGAAGGGGAGGGAGGAGGTTCACGACGCTGAGAGAGAAAGAAGATAGATACACGCAATCTCGTTACAATGGTCCACAATGGTGGAAGAAGTGGTTCGAAGAAAAGTGTCTCAGCCCATATGGAGTCTCCTCGCAGGGGTCCTCTTCGGGTGGAGCGGGATCATCCGTTGCTGAAGAACCCTCTCAAAGTGAAGGTCCAACTGGTGCAGAGGAGGGGGTTCAGGCGGTCCCCCCTGGGTCCGGTCCAGCGGCGGTTCGTCTGGTGGGCTGGGAGTACTGGCAGTTGCCCGTGATGTATTCCACGTAGATGTCCCAGGACCAGCAGATGGTGTCAGACACCATGAGGCAGCGCATCAGTTTGGCATAGTGGCGGGAGACGTAGCAGGCACGCAGGACGCTCTCGTTGCTGGGGTCCCAGTCTCCGAGCATGCCCACGATGAGCACGTTGACCGTCACGTCGTAGCCAAGGCCCCTCAGGATGTCGGCCAGCGGGGCATGCTTCTCCCACTTGCAAGCCCGGGCGTCAGTGAAGGTTTGGTGCCGGTTCTCGAAGGGGATGGTTACGTCCACGATCACGACCTTCTTGGCCTCTTCTTTAGTGATGACTATGTTGGGTTTCCGTAGCCAAAAAAACCAGTGAAAATGAAGAGCTGATCTCTTCCAAGGGTGTGCCTTGAGTCTAAGGAGCTATGCTCTGAATCTGATGAGGTGTGCCTTGAGTCTAAAAAGGTTGAGCACTACTGCTCTAGCTGAAGCTGTAGGAATGCCAGATCTTTTAACAAAATTATCTTTTTACAAAATTCTGGTAACTTGAATTAAGCAAATGACCCCCAAGAATTGTACGCAGTCTGATTTTAAAAATTACATTTCCTCATAATTGTGTATCAATTTCTTGTTGATCAAATTCTTCAAAAATCATATAATTTTTCAGGCTGTACAGATTTTGAACCCTGCTATATATGGTTTTGTATATAAAAAGAGCCACTGCTACTCTTTTAGATTTTATTAATTAAAAAGAAGCAAAAGAGGAATCGCCTGTTTGTTTTCATTCAGTTCAAAACCCTTATTTCAGTTTAACTTTCCATGTCTTCTTTTTTTTTTTACCTTTGAGACTAGAGTGCCTCTTAGGCTACCTCTACACATAACAGGTATGGCACAATTAACTTGTTAGCTGTGCAGTTACCTTAAGACCAGCTACACATGCAAAGTAGCAGTTGCACCATAAAAAACACCATTCGGATATAAAGTTAGACCTCAAAAATATGTATTAACTTTATAGCTGGTTGCTGTTGCATTTTAATTTGCCTGTACAGCAGGGTTTTAGCTGATAGGGCTCGTAGCTGTAGGGGTGCAGAAGGCTCAGCAGGTAAGGGGACTCAGCCCCAACAGCTGCTGACTCTGAGTCCTGTGGTTGGGGTCCCCCTGCACTGGCAATAAGGTACAGTGGGATCTAATATGCGATCCCACAGTCATGCCTTCTGCCGTGCACATGTGCACATGTAGAGGGAGCCTTAGTGTATCTGAAAGAGAAATTATGTTTGCTTTTTCTGGACTAATCCCAATCAAGAGAGTGAGATGGGGAAATCTACATCTGCCAGATGCTTTCTGATAATTGGTTGAAAGGTTGACTTTATCATTGTCTAAAGGTACCTACAGAGGAAGGAAATTTATGAGAATAGATGGTTCTTTAATGTAGCAGAAAAAGGCGTAATGAGAGATTTAGTGTTTGGGAGCCAAATCTAGGCAAATTCAGGCTTGAAATGAGGCATAAATTGTTAATGGCCTGAGTTTAAATCTTTCGTATACCATTGGATGTTGCTTAGGGCGTGACCAGGAATCTGCTGTTCTCATTTTTCTGCTGTTGACTGAAACAGAATAATTATTACAAAATATCTATTACTTAGCATTTTAATAAGGTTGAGTTTTTGGCCTAGTGTTCAACCTCCAATTTGGAGGATGGTTTGACATGCTTTGTTTGCTTTCTCCTTTTGATCAGTTGGAGCATCACTATCTCTAAAACTACTGCTGTACTTCTCAGAGTCATTGGAACAAGCAGGCTATTTCACTACATAAAAATATAGCTAACTTTCTGGCAGTTTTTAACAATGGACTTAATTAAACACTGGAATTTAACCACTCATGCAGTGGATTCCCTATCATTTAATCTTTTCATTTAAGTACCGCGTAGCTTTTTTAAAGATGTAGTAGTGTGTAGCTCGGACAAGAAATACAGGCTGAAGTTATCAAGTGAGTTTTCTGACCTCTTTTATAGCACAAAGTATATGATTGAAATAGTCATCTTGGCCTACACTAACTGTATTAAACTCTCTCTCACTTTTTTCAAATAATTTTCATTTTTTTTATATTTTTCTCCTGCTGCTGCAGTTACATTGCAGAGTTGCCAAAGCCATTTGGCTGATGATGTACCTGAATGTATGGCCTAGAGAAAAGTATTGATATAATTTTCTCCTACAATTTTGCTCACCACTGACCAAAAATAGTTCATTTTAAATCTCATATACTTAGGAACCTACATAAATTACAGTAGAAGTTTGCGGTGCAGTGGCGCCTTTAATCTCACTTTTTTTGCCAGTTTCCCCCCACCCCACTGAGTGGCTGAGAGGTACATAATGTTGTGGTTTTTGCCTTGGCCACACAACAGGGGCAGGTTGTGTGACGAAAAGAGTGACATTAAAGGCATTGCTATGCAGCAAACTTCTGCTGCAATTTAGGTAAGTCCCTACATATATGAAAAACTGTACTGAACGCTATTTTTAAATGAGTTTTACTATGCACAGTCCCCACTCCCGTTTCATGTTTTGGCATTCTGACTGGATTAGAATGGTCTGCTTTTCTGTCTCATGGTATTTCTAGCAAGATGGTTCAAATGCACCTTTTAAAATAAACGCTCAGCATGATTTCAGATAAATAATGGGTTTGATGTCTGAGCAATTTCTGCAGTCTCTGTGGTGAAATACAGTAATACCTTTTCCCTTTGTAGCTATGCTTCAGAAAATGAAAGTGAACACTGAATACCTACAACTCCTTTTCTTTCTACAAAAAGGTAAAGGCACTTTGCCACATTCCAAAATACCTGTACTTTGAAGGGGAATTTAGTCCTTGTCATGTGCTCAGCTGATCAACAGGGACCACAGAGAAGTAGATGAAATGCTCTCTTGTTAGCCTCTTCAGGAAAATTAGAATCCTTCTTAAGAAAAATTGCATTTCTTACCATGTTATGTGTCTTAGTTCAGTTTGCCCATGAAATCAGTTTGGGAACTTGGGCAGTGAGATTTCAGTCAGATTCTCCAAAGGTGATTCAGATTTTTGTGAAAGATGAATGGATTTAATGAAAATAATGAGTTTCATGCTTAGAATTTCTCCCTCAAAACATATTACTTGCTTGCATAATACTTATGCAGACTAACTCACTGCTCAACAAACAATTGTTTGAAAAAATTTTTGGTATACCTCTGTAATGTTCATGGTTAAAACAGTGAAACAGAATGGAACCTGCCTGTGTTCTTCCACCTTGTTGTTTCTCTGTTAAACTGCTGAATGAAGATATTTTGTGGCTCCTTTATTGTCCTTGGTTGAATAGGTGAACACTGCAGGAAATTTTGCTGATGAAATCACAGCTAGCTGCTGAAAAATTCACAAGCAAAAGGTGGCAAACCTGAAAAGAGTTCCTCATTTTAGCTTTTCCAGCCTTTGTGGTAATTTAGGGGGAAAAAGCATGAAATCATTTCATTCTTTGAAGAAAGCTCACTTCCTCTTGAACAAAAATATTACACTTTTTTCCTATTTGGTTATGGTAGCTAGTTAAGACTGACTCTGAAACAGGAGTATGTGACATGTGTGTATGAATAATTTAGCTTAGAGATACTTTCACATGGTATTTGAGAAGTTTTGCAGAGTATGTTGATGGCAACATTTAGTGTGCTTATTCAGAACATTTGTTTGTATCATATGATATGTAGTACAAAGAACAAGTTGAGCAAAAGCATACAAGTGTAAAGAATATGTAATATGGATTGTTGCTTGCTAGTAATTCCCAGGAATGTAAAAACTTTCTGCTCAGCAGAGTACATTGTTACCAGCAGATATTTTCAGAATATCTGCTTGCTTTGGGCACCTCTACTTCTGGGGGCTAAACTTGACATCCTGCACTTGGTTGGTGGCCCCTTTTTGAGCATTTTGGCTTTAGTGCGAACCATTCAAGGTCCACACAGAGGTGAACACACTTGATAATTCTGATGATTTTGCCTGCAAATAAATATAAAGGCAAAACTTTGAAGTTTCATTTCGATGTCTAGTTTCATAATGTAGCCAAGAAAATTATTTTAGCACTTTTTACCAGTATTGAAATTAATGTAGCTATGAGCATGTGCCCATACGTGACTACACCTGCCAAACAGAGGTATATGTTATAAGCACATACTGGATGAGGCATTGCTTCCCAGAAACAATTGTGAGTTTGGTCAGTGATGCTTATTCCCAAATCTTATTAATAAATTGATGATTTTTGGTCATTTAAAAATGTCTTCATTTGAAAGGTAGAGCAGGGGGAATTCTTGAGCAATTATTTCCTCCGTTGATAGAATCCTGTGCGCATCTGTCAAAAGCAAACCACGGTGCAGAGCTGTTGAACCTTTTGTACCACATCAAAAGAAAGAAAAATGCCTATTCAGCTGCATATAGACCAGCTTGGAGCAGCAGAAACAAAGTGAAAGCAAGAGGATGGATATACAGTGTAGGGCTGTGGATAAACATGGATAAAAGTACACCTTACAATGTCATGGTTGTTCATTGCAAGGGAAGTGAAGTTCATTCCCTTTCCATTTAAGCAAACATGCTTCAACAGAAGATATTGTGTTGGAGAAGAGTGGCATCTTGCTGTACCTCTGAGGCTGTAGGACAGATATTGGCTGCCCTCTCAGCTGTCTCTTTTGTTTATACAACAGGAAAAAGTTCATCTGAAGTATGAAGCCCTAGCCACAATTTACGCAAGATTATGGCTGCCATAGACAAGCTGGGCTCTAAGCCAAACTTTTTTCAAAACTAAAAAAACCTTTTAGCACTAACAACTTCAAAGTTAGTAACAGAGAGGAGCTAAAGACATCATCCCTCTGAAACATCTGGGGCTGGAGAGACCTGGCCACAGGTGTCTGCTTTAAATATTATTTTAATCAACAACCTTTCATTTGGGGGAAACTTGTTTAATTTCTGGAGTCACTCCTGGGACCACAGGCAATGAGCATTGTTGAAAGCAACATTCAATTGCAGGGGCCCTGCCCTACACTGAAAATTTTAGTGTAGATTAGTGAAAACGTTAGTCAAGATCTGAACTCTAGCACAGTCTGGACACAAGCATATTTATACTGATCTATTGTTTCCCCTACTTTGAGCTGTGTTAGGTGACACTTAAAACCTGTGGCTGGCAATCATACCATGGCTAGCACTGCCAGAATTGCACTGATAGTAGATGAATGGTAGGAGACATCCCTAAAATTCTCAGTGTTGACCCAGCCCGGAGGTAGTTTGAAGTTATATCAGCAGCCAAGTGCTTAGCCAAAATGGAATATGAGCCTGACTGAGTAAAAATAAATTAGAATTGGAACTAGAAATTACATATACTCTAAGAAGCTAACAAAAGCAAAGCTTTGGGGCAGTATTTGAAAATAATTTTACTTTGTGTGCATCAGCCTTGAATTCCAAAGTCAAAGGGCTGTCAGCAGCTTTCTGAGAATCTCCTATTTTTAAATCAGGCAGCTGAGCTCAGCTTATGGCAGGGTGGGGGTTGCCATCTTCTGCCCCGAAACAGCTGAAGGAACTTGAACTACTGATGCTAGAAGAATGTGAAATCAGGACCTTTTCCCTGTACTTTCTGTATTGCCACTGGCAGTTGTTCCATTTCAGTCCAGGTGCCGTCCCTGTTTTTATAATATAAACAGTTTAAAACAGCTTCAAACAGAGCAACTAAAGTCCATTAAGATGACTGCAATGCTCCCCGTGCAGTTGGACTTTTTATTGTAATTCTTGTCCTCGTCTTTCCTTCCCCAGCCCCATTGCGTGTTTAATCAGATTGGAAGCACTTCAAGGCAGAGCCCATGTGTTTCCTTGGCAATGTACTACTTTTGGCTGCTGTCAAATAGTATTAGATGTTGTAAGAAATTAATAACAATAAAATTTAGGTGATTGTTGTAACACTAATGTGATATCTTCCTCAGTGGAAGGAGGACTCCTTGGATGGTGAAACCAATGAAGTAAAATGTTGGCCAAAAGCCTTAGCAATTTCCCACTCATCCAGGAACATTTAGTGGTCATTATCATTTTTTTGAATACCAGAATTGCTTTATAACTTTCACTCTTAGCTTTCTTTGTACATTTGATACTATTACTGCAAAAAAAAAAGCCTGAGGCACATGAAATGTTTTGATTGCTGAGCTCTTAGTAACTTATAATGGGAAAAGGTAGCAATATATTGCTTTTGCAGTCCAGTTGATTGGTTAAATGCATCTGTAAATTAATCTGATAGTTGGACAACAGCATATGAATAACTTATTTTTATTTAGAAAAGTCACTTAATACCACCAACCTTCAATTACTTAATATTTCAGAATGTAGTAAACAAACAGTTGTTCAACTGATCTGCTTTATAAATGTTGCCTCTCATATGCCTTGTAAATACAGCAGCAGCCTGTTGATGCAATAGTCTCTGAGAAACAAAATGTTCTCATTGAGATGTACCTATTTATTGGGCTTGGGGGGGGGGGGGGGGGTTAGTATCCAGTTGGCAAAATAAAATTGGTTCTCCAGAATTGTTCATTAAACCGATTTGCTTCCATTCACAGTCCCTATAGTAAAGTGACTTTCTGAAAAAAATCTAAATATCTGCCCTTCACTAGGAAAGGTACTTGTTCACTGAAGTTGTAGGCCAAAATACAGATTTTTTTTCAGCTTCCTGTGTTTAACTTCAGTAGTGGTTTTAGTTTGTTTTCTATATAACTGCCAGTTATTTTCAATGGGCTTTACAAATTCATTTGCTCAGAAGTGGAAGGAAAAGAGTGTCTTCACCTTCTGTAGAACTTCCGTTTATTTAAAAACAAATTAAGATACAAGATCTGGGTCTTTCATCCAGTCCAGGATTTGCTGTGTCTGCATTTTTCTGAAAGCATGTCTTTTACTTATTTAGATATTGGCCCAAATTTAGTGCCTGATTTGAGAAAGAGAATACCTGTGCTTATTATGTGGGAAGGAGCTTTCAAATGTTATCTGAGCTTAAACTAATGCAGTGCTATTTTTCTGAATCTTCTCATTCTAAACAAGTCTTTCTGCTGTTTCATTCGCATACTACTTGGAGCTTTCAAAGTTGAGCAGTGGCAGAGGCACTAGAACTATGCATTGAGACCAGAATTCAGAGGGTACACCTGTACATTGTAAGACAGGACTGTAGTGAGACTAATGAACAAGCTCTTGAACCAGAAGCAGAATATCCATGTCATTGGCCTGTATGGATTACTGCACTAAGCTCTCCATTCTAAAGCTGATTGGCTGTTGCAGAGTACTGCACTAAAGCTGCTTTACTGTTTCTGGCTTGTGGTATGTGCCAACACAGTGCTTCCACATCCCATACAGAGGCATTCAGAAACAGTTGGGGGAAGGGTTTGAGTAGCTGAGACCACTTTTGAAGAAAACAAGAGAGCCTAGAGTTGGAAGAAGGTGATTATCATGTTTGAGAAGAGCTGGTTGAGGTGGGAAGGCCTTCAGTAATTATCACTGTTACCTACCATAGTTTTTTAAAACGATGATGTGAATTGAGCAGGATCCAGGGACCTGTACCTAACTTAGATTCTTTCCCAGAAGCTTGGGACGACAGAAACTGCCTCATCTTGGTCTTGGCCTTGTCCCTGGGCAGATGGTCTTTTAATGTCTAGTAAAATTTCAAAAAGTGGACTTACTGATAGTAGGTTAGAGATGTTCAACACTCTGAGAAATATGGGAGAAGAAAAGAGAAACAGAAAAATATATGATGGGGAGATGGAATATGCAGTGTAAGGAAGGGGGAAGAAAGAACTGTACTGAGTGGGGAGAAAAAGAAAAGAGTAAATAGACCAGTAGCCCACATCTTCTAAATTTGGGACCCAGAAATTAGGCTTCCCAAATCCATGTTTTGGTGTCTTAACAGTGGGATTTTTCAAAGTGCCTAAACAATTTAAGGCACATCCCATTGACTTTCCAAGAACAGGGAAACCCAAAGTTAAGCTCTGAGTTTTAAAAAATGTTTGGTCCCTGAAAACCATAGAAAACTGAGTGTAAAGCCAGGAAGGAAAGAAGGTCTAACAAAAGGATGAAGTAACTAAAGCTGCTTAAAAAGAATAGTGTTAATATTCTAGCAGTGCTGCTCATTCATACAACAACTTATTCAACAAATATTTTTATATTGTAGTTGAGCAGCTCCAGAGCTTTCTAGATGCTATTTGAGAAATAACTGCAAATGAATTCTGGTGTTATTTGTTCAGTATATTCAACTTCCTTCTGCTATTTGACCAGCTTGGTTAATTTTTTTGTAAACTATGTTGAATATAAAATTGCTTGCTATTAAGTACAGTAGAAAAAGCAGTTTTCTTATTAATTTAATTTGCAGAAGGTTATAACATTACATGGATTTGGTGCTAATATCTTTCACTCTGCCTATTAGACTTAACCCTCAAACAAGTAGATGACATAAGTTTACAAAGGCCTGTACAGTTAATTGCCTAACAGTTATAAGGGACAACAGTCTGTTGCATCCCTATGCCCCTGTAGAAGTTATTTTGTCCAGTGTGTTTCAAAAGTTTCTGATGGGAGTTGCACTTAAAAGATGAAGATTCTTTAAAGGCAAAGATTAATCTTTTGAAACACTCTCATAGAAATGCTTTGGTTTGTCTGCCTATGTCCTTAGACCAACACGGCTACAACCTATACGCCTGTAACACTGGTTTACCATAGCATTTGAGCTCAGAAAACTTGGATTTTAAATATGGTTGAGCTATAACTGAAAGTAATGATTGTTTATTATATTATACCTTTTCCTTTTCACAGACCAACAGAGTTTGGCTTATTTTAGCATGTTTAACAGTCTACTTTGGAAAGAGCCCCTGGCTGCAATAGTAGGAAGAGTTGTGGGACAGATTTGATGAGAATAGACTAAAGCTGCGTGTGAATAACTTTACACTAGCGGTTCCCAGTCTTTTTGAGCTGCAACCCAACTGCCAGCTATTTCATGACTGAGTGTGACCCCACTTCTCATCTGAGCCCATCAGGGTAATTCAGTGTCTGTGGCACTTGTGTCCCCACTCATAATGGCCATGACCTCTTTTGGAAATCACTGGTTTACACATTGCCTGTCCACACTCGGGATAGTGTTCAGAGTCTAACTCCATATAGTCTGATATCAGGTGGGGCTTCTTGGTATTACTTTATTATTCAGTTAATTATTCAGCTTGGTCTTGTTAGTGAACACTAATTTTTGTGAACACTAAATATAATCTGTCTTTTTAAAATATATATATATATATATATATATATATATATATATATACACACACACACATATATATCCTATGATTAAAACAGAATAAAAGGTTTGTATTTGGTGATGCATTGTGTGCTTTTGTATGTTTTCTATAAAAAGCCTCTGCATATTCATTGCAATGTATTTGATAAAAAAAAATAAGGTATGAGACTAAGCGTTTCATTTACAGGCTTTTTAAATTACTAGACAGCATGGATTAAAGTACATCAGCATTACAGGATAGCATGGTAAGAGGGAAATAACTTCTCTGGTTTTACTCAATTCCTAAAGTATTTTTCTTTTTGTAAACTTTTAGGACCCTGCAAAATTGTACAAGAAATCTGGAGAAGTTGCAACAGTTGAATTTCATGCTGAGGAAAGTGTACAAGGAGAAACAAATCCTGCCTCTAAGAAGTTCTCTCCACTACAGTCTGAAATGACAGATTATATAAAGTCAGTTCCTCCTGCTTTTGTTGGTAGCCGTGATCCTGACTTGAAGGATCGAACACAAATTAATGGAGCAACAACCGTAACAGAAAAACTGGCTCAACTTATTGCCACTTGCCCTCCCTCAAAGTCTTCCAAAACAAAGCATAAGAAACTAGGAACTGGGACTGCAGCTGTACTGGGTAATAAGGACTTTGTAAAGAAACTGCCAGGAACTGGGACTGCAGCTGGACTGGGTGATAAAGATTTGGTGAAGAAACTGTCAGTAACTGGCATTGCTGCTGGATTGGTTAACAAGGACTCAGGGAAGAAGCCACTGGGGACTGGCAGTGCAGCCATATTGGTTAACAGAGATTCTGGGAAGAAGCCAGCAGGGATTGGCCCTTTAGCTGGATTGGTTAACAAGGACCCTGGAAAGAGGCCACCAGGGATTAGCACTTCAACTGGGTTAGTTAACAAGGACTCTGGGAAGAAGCAGCCAATGACAAGTTCTGTAGTAGTTGGATTAATTAACAAGGACTTTGGGAAGAAACCACCTGGGGTTGGCACTCAAACTGGATTGACCAATAAGGAGTCTGGGAAGAAGCCACCAGGGATAGGCACTCCAGTGGGACTGCTTAACAGGGACTCTGGGAAAAAATCACCGGGGACTGGCACTCCAGCAGGGTCAGTTAACAGGGACTCTGGGAGGAAGCCGCCAGGGATTGGCACTCCAGTGGGACTGGTTAACAGGGATTCTGGAAAGAAGCTGCCAGGGATTGGCACTCCAGTGGGACTGGTTAACAGGGACTCTGGGAAGAAGCTGCCAGGGTTTGGCACTCCAGTAGGACTGGTTAACAGGGACTCTGGGAAGAAGTCACCAGGGATTGGCACTCCAGTGGGACTGGTTAACAGGGACTCTGGGAAGAAGTCACCAGGGATTGGCACTCCAGTGGGACTGGTTAACAGGGACTCTGGGAAGAAGTCACCAGGGATTGGCACTCCAGTGGGACTGGTTAACAAGGACTCTGGGAAGAAGCCGATGACCCTTGGGAGTTCAACGGTATTGGTTAACAAGGACTCTGGGAAGAAGCCACCAGGGATTGGCACTCCAGTGGGATTAGTAGTTAACAAGGACTCTGGGAAGAAGCCACTGGGGATTGGCAGTCCAGTAGGGTTAGTAGTTAACAAGGACTCTGGGACTCTGAAAGCTGACACATGCCTTTCTCACATGCCTTCTACAGAGCCCTTCAAGCTTTCTTGCAGTTCAAACCTCAGTAGCCTTGAAAGCCATGAGACTACAGATTTACTGAAAGACAATAACAACAGTAAAACATTTGAAAAGCATATTATAAGACAAAATAAAGAAAGTGTCCTGGAAAAATTTTCTCTTCGGAAAGAGGTCGCTGATGTAGATACAGAAAAATGTAAGGAAGGAACTTGCATTCCCCAAGACTGTTTCTCATCCAATGAAAAGGGGACTTTTGAGGCATCTAAGCATGAAAAGCAGCCTCCAGTATATTGCACTTCACCAGACTTCAGGACAGGAGGAGCTTCAGATGTATCTACAGCAAAGTCCCCATTTAGTGCAGTAGGGGAGGGAAACCTCCCATCACCCTCACCCACCGTGTCTGTTACTACCTTAAGTAGGAGTCTCACAGCATCTTCCTCTCAGTTAACTTCAAATCCTTTGCATTTAAGTACCACAGCAGATCTGTTAGAAGGAATTTCTGAGCAGAGTGGAAAGACCCATTTTTCTTCTGACAGTACACTTCTGAACCTGAACAGAACATTAAATCACAGTGTGAGTACTGACAAAGATTTAAACGATTCAAAAGGCACACATGTAGAAGCCCCAAGAACTGTTCCTGCTATAGGGAAGAAATCCAGCCTGGTAACTGAATCGAGCATTCATGCTCCTCTCACCCCTTCGGTAGTTAGTTTCACAAGTTTGTTTAATAGCAAACAGTTTCTAAAGATTGGCGCAATAACTGCATCGGAGAAATCCTGCCAAGGCGCTGAAAGTCTAAGCACTAGTCAGCAGTCAAAACCATTAAAGAAAAGAAAAGGAAGAAAACCACGATGGACTAAAGTGGTGTCTAGAAATGCATGTCGGTCTCCAAAGGGTCTAGAATTAGAAAGGTCAGAGCTTTTTAAAAACATTTCATACAGTACATTGTCAAGCAGTAATCTGGAACAGGCCAAGTTCTTGAAAAATATAGGGTCATCATCATTTATAGAACATGAATTTGTCAAGCATCAGTTGCCAAAACTGAGCAAGTCTAGTAGTGGACAGTCTCTTGCACTACTGACAGAGGCTGACAAACAGGCTCATAAGTTCTATAGTACCCACAAACAGCCCTCCAGCATGTGTATAGCAGATGACCTCTTACCTGAAATGTATAAGCCCAAAAGAGGAAGGCCAAAATCAAAGGAGATGCCTGAGCTTGAAGGTCCCCCAAAGAGAACCCTAAAAATCCCAGCATCAAAAGTTTTCTCTGTGCAGTCAAAGGAGGAGCAGGAGCCACCTGTTCTGCAGCCAGAGGTAGAAATTCCCTCCCTAAAACAAAGCCTAACAGGCCAGGCTTTTCCAAAGAAGAGAGGGAGACCCAAAAGGCAGATCAGATCATCAGTTAAAATGAAACCACCTGTTCTTTCTGTAGCACCTTTTGTTGCTACAGATAATTCAAATAAGATGGAGTCTGAAAGTGACCAGCACCGGAGTGGGGATTTCTTTGAGAGAAAGGAACAGCTCAGAGGCCCAGAGGAAGTTCAGCAAACTGTATGCAGCATGTCTGACCTTGAGGTAGAATCAGACAGAAAAGTTACCAAGAGAAATAATGGGCAATTAATGAAAACAATTATCCGAAAAATAAATAAAATGAAAAGTTTGAAGCGAAAGAAACTTTTGAATCAAATCCTCTCTAGCACAGTGGAACCAAATAACAAAGGGAAAGTGCAATCAAAACTCCACAACACAGTGTCAACTCTTGCTGCCACATTTGGTTCTAAATTAGGGCAGCAGATAAATGTCAGCAAGAAAGGAACCATTTATATAGGAAAGAGGAGAGGTAGGAAGCCTAAAACTGTCCTAAATGGTATTTTAAGTAGTAATTCTGCCGGTTTAACTGTTCTTGAGAAGTCTGCCCAGCAAACAAATGGGACGTCACTAGGTCAAGTACTTCCCCCACTGCTGCCTTCAGCCGCTAATAATTCAGAGGTTCTTCCATCTCCAGTTTGCTCTCAGTCTTCTGCAGCGAGTGGGGGGCAGAGCCCTGTCAGTAGTGATACAGGTTTTGTTGAGCCGAGTTCAGTGCCATATTTACACATACACGCTAGACAGGGAGGAGTGGTTCAGACCCTAGCAATGAAAAAGGCCTCCAAGGGCCGGAGGAGATTATCTCCTCCTACTTTATTGCCAAACTCTCCTTCTCACTTAAGTGAGCTGACATCTCTGAAGGAAGCCACTCCTTCACCAATCAGTGAGTCTCATAGTGACGAGACCATTCCTAGTGACAGTGGGATTGGGACAGATAATAACAGTACTTCAGACAGAGCAGAGAAGTTCTGTGGACAGAAGAAGAAAAGGCATTCATTTGATCACGTATCCCTCATTCCCCCCGAAACATCAACAGTTTTAAGTAGCCTAAAAGAAAAACACAAACACAAATGTAAGCGCCGGAGTCATGATTACCTCAGCTATGACAAAATGAAAAGACAGAAGCGAAAAAGGAAAAAGAAATACCCCCAGCTCCGAGGTAGGCAGGATCCTGATTTCCTTGCTGAGTTGGAGGAACTAATAAGTCGCCTGAGTGAAATAAGAATTACCCACAGAAGTCATCATTTTATACCCCGAGACTTACTGCCTACTATTTTCAGAATAAATTTCAATAGCTTCTATACCCACCCCACTTTTCCTTTAGATCCTTTGCACTATATTCGAAAACCTGATTTAAAGAAGAAAAGAGGCAGACCCCCCAAAATGCGAGAAGCTATGGCAGAAATGCCTTTTATGCATAGCCTTAGCTTTCCTCTTTCCAGTACTGGCTTCTATCCTTCTTATGGCATGCCTTATTCTCCTTCTCCCCTTGCAGCTGCTCCTATAGGCTTAGGCTATTATGGAAGGTACCCTCCAACTCTTTATCCTCCACCACCTTCTCCTTCTTTCACTACCCCGCTGCCACCACCTTCTTACATGCATACAGGCCACTTACTTCTTAATCCTGCCAAATACCACAAGAAGAAACATAAGCTTCTGCGTCAGGAGGCCTTCCTTACAACCAGCAGGACTCCACTCCTGTCGATGAGCACCTATCCCAGTGTTCCACCTGAAATGGCTTATGGCTGGATGCTTGAACATAAGCATAGACATCGTCATAAACACCGAGAACATCGTTCTTCAGAACAACCGCAGGTTTCTATGGACACTATAACAGCAAACAGTTCTTCTAGAACAGTCCTAGAATCCTTGAAGCGCTATAGATTTGGGAAGGAGGCTGTTGGCGAGAGATACAAACATAAAGAGAAACACAGATGTCATATGTCTTGTCCGCACCTTTCACCTTCAAAGGGTTTGCTCAGCAGAGAGGAGCAGTGGGTCAGGAGAGAGCCTTCGGAATCGAATACGTTAGCATTGGGATTACAGACACCATTACAAATAGACTGTTCTGACAACTCCCCAGGTCTGTCCTTAGGAGGATTTACTCCTAGCTCTGAAACAGCCAGCAGTGACGAACATACAAATCTTTTCACAAGTGCAATAGGCAGCTGCAGGGTGACCACCTCTACCAACACCAGTGGACGTAAAAAGTTGAACGACAGCCCTGGACTCTTCAGTGCACAGGACATTTCTCTCAGTCGACCTCTTAGGAAGGAGCCATTGCCTTCTATTGAAAAGTCACTACAGCCACTGGCAGGTAGGAGAGCTCTTCTTGGTACATCCCTTCTTGTAAGGCATGCTATTACTTTATCATATTTCAAAGGTAATAAAATAATTTTTGTGAAGTGTGGCAAAGGTAACATTGGGTTTATAGGCAGCCCTAAGTACTATTATAAAACAATTTGAAATGAAGGTACAGTAAAAGCTCCATTATCCAGCATCCCCCAGGAATGGGGGATGCTGATTAATCAAATGTGCACCGTCTGGTGTACTCCCTGGCATCACTGTGCCAGAGGACAGGGCGGGGGGACCCACGCAGGCTGCTTTTCCCTGGGCCATGGGCCAAAGAAGTGGCAAAGAAAAACTTGGCTTGTGACAGCAAAACAGGAAGTCCCGCAGAAGTGGTACTTCTGTTTCACTTTTGCTGTATCACTGTGATGCTAGTTAATACAGTTTTCCAGCTAATAAAGTGCTGGTTAACACAGCTTTTGCTGTAGTAGCATTGTGTGACCCAAAGGGAACACAGGAATTTTTAAAATTTTATACCAGTTGATCTTTATTAACTGTAATTAGGGAATTCATATTTTTACTTATAAACTGAATAAAGCAAAAAAAAGGAAACTAAGGGTTATTTGAAGACCCGAATATATTTTAACGGAATTATTTTTCAGAAGGTTAACCTGCATTCTGTTATTTCCTAGCTAGATTAGACACAGTGTCAGTGAAGAATGTGGGCTTTAAAATCCCAAAGTTGATTTCCTTCCCTCCGCCCAAACAACTAAAAAATATTCTGCACAAGTGTTCTACAGAATTTTGTGTACTAATTTAGGTGTCACTATGTGCAGTATTTCCTTTGTTTTTTAGAAATTTGTATTGGAATAAATGTTTCTCGTCTTAGCCATTTCTGTCATAATTCCTGCAGGCATCCTGGTAACATCACAAAGCAAAGGTAACCCACAAAAGAACAAAATAGTACTTATGCTCTTATTTGCTTCTTTATGACATATAAAGAAGCCGTAATGGTTTTTTTTTTCTGCTTGAAATTCAAGTCTTGTTTGTCCTTAAAAGATTGTCTGATGATTGGACAACTAGTTAATAATGATTCCACAAGAGTTAAGAGAGTGAAAGCTGAGTTCTTTAAATTGCTGTTAGTAAAATTGTTTTAAGACAGGTAATTTTTGGATGCTTTTATTAATATGATCTGTCTTCAGTTAGGCAGCTGTCCATCTTCTGGATCACGATGTACAAGTGGTCTTGTCAGGAGCCTGATGAACAGAGATCCTGGTTTTCTCTAATAAAAAATAGTAAATTTTCTGATAAAAATAACAAATTCTCTGATAGAACCCCTCAAATCCACGATTAAAATGGAACGCTGCTGTATATATAGGTATCAGTTGAACACAATGTTTTATTGATATATTTATAATTTTAAAGCAGTTTGGAAGTCTGCCAGCGCCTCTGTCATTACAGTAAAATAAATTCTAAATATATATTTTGGCGTTTGATATTGTTTTCCATCATGGAAAATTAGAGTTCCCCCTGCCCCTTTAGCTCACCAGGACACAGATCCAGGCCCCTCACTCCCCCACACAGCCTCCCAGCCCTGCTACACTGGGTCCTGCCTGCTGGGCTGCAGAGGCCCTGGGGGAGGGCAGCAGGGCAGGGAGCCTGATCCTACAGTGGGCAGCCACCCCCATCCCACACAGAGCTGGGGGGCACTTGTCCCCATTGCCCCTCCTCAGGAGTGTGTGCAGCACCAGCCACTCACTCCCCCCCCCGACAAGCCTCCCATGGTCCCATCCTGCTCCCTGCTGGGGCTCTGTGGCTGCACGTGGCCCTGGGCTCCAAGCCCCACACACCTCCCAGCTGGGCAGCAGCTGCAGCCTCAGCCACAGCCCTGCCCAACTCCCTCCCTCTGGGGGCTTCGATCCCTGCCCCCCCCCCCCCCAACTTACCTGCAGGAGCTGCTCTCCAGGCTGCCTGGCAGCCATGTCATATACATGCACATGGCGACCCCTGCCTGACTGCCCTCCTGCCATTCCCCCCAGCCCCTTGCAGGCTGGAACTCTGCCAGCCTGCAGAGAGCTCTTTACAAAAGTGTTTCTCCATCAAAAATGAGAAATCTGTGTTTTTCTCAGGCAAAGGAGGAAATTTGCGTTTTTCTCCATTTTCCCATGGGAAATGGAAAACCCAGATCCTTTATGGTGAATCCACTTGTGGCTGACTAGCCCTATTTGAGAGTGATACAGCTTGTTATAAATTTCACAGTTCCTTGTGTTGTCTGAGTTAGAGTCCAAGTTTACAGCACACTGATTCCTCCTCTCTTGCCTGGCTTCCATCTTGGGATCAGAGCCCACTTCACATTGGGCTGCATGTAGTGCCAGATGTTCCCTCCAGATTGGACAGGATCATGCTGGGGATATGGTCTCCCTTCCATTCTTCTGACATGGTCAAACCATTGCAACCTCCTCCTCTTGGTAGTGGTTTGTAAGTGTGTTAGTCCTTGTGCGCTCCAGCACTTTGTGTTTGGCATTTTGTCTTCCCACTTTTTATTTTCAGGATCTTGTACAGGCATCTCATATGAAAGCTGTTAAGTCTCTTGATGCATCTGGCATATGTAGTCCATGTTTCTGAACCATAAAGCCAGGATGACAACACACAAGTTTTGTACATGTGCAGCTTCACCTTAGTTGATAGTTTGTTGTTATTCCAAGATTCACTGTGGTTATCTACAACCAGGAAATCTCTCAGAATCAGCTCTTTCACCTTGGTTTTTGCTCTAAACCTTATGATGTTAAACAAGCCTCCATGTAGTCTGGTGTGAGATTAAACCATCATTGCTGTCCTTGAATGCATGAAGAAGTGGGAATGAAAAGTAGATGTTAAAAGAGCACGGGGGCTAAGACACACCCCTGTTTCACCCCATTGTTGATTTCAGAAGCATTTGATTCTTTGTTTTTGTACTCTACAGTTGCCTTCATACCTTGATGTAGTGAGTGAATGGTGTTCAGCAGTTTGGGGAAAGAACCCCATTTCTTCAGAACAGTAAAAAGGCCCTGTCTCTTAGGGCTGTGCGAAGCTTTGGTTCCCGGTTTGATTTGGTGGAGATTCGGCCTGATTTGGTGGCCAAATCTCTGACTCCGAATCAAATCGGGAGACCCTTTAATCTCTCCAAATTGAACTGGAACCCTCCAAATCAATTTGGAGAGATTTGGAAAGATTTGGCGATTCAGACACGGACACAGCTTTAAATGTTTTTTCTACGTACCTCAAGGTACCAGGTGGCTCGTGAATGCTGGAGCATCCCACAGAAGTGGGGGGGGGGCCTCCCCAGTGTGCTCAGCAGTGGACCCGGAAGCGGACCAGAAGGTCAGCCAAGGAACACACTGTGGGGGCTGCCCCGCACCTCCCCCAGCTCAGCGACTGGTTCCTCCTGGGTCTGGGGGGCACCCAGGGTTCCCCCACAGCCAGTTGCTGAGCTGGAGGGGGAGTGGGGGCCGCACACCCCTCGGCAGACCCAGAAGTGGACCGGAAGTAGTTCCAGTCCACTTCCAGGTTCACTGCCAAGCACACGAAAGGGCCCCCCGCGCTCCTGTGGGACACTCCATCTGTCCCAGCATTGCAACGCTCACGAGCCGCACCTGGTACCTCAAGGTATGTAGAAAAAACATTTAAAGCTGAGTCTATGGCCAAATCGCTGATTCTCCGAATCAGCATCGAATCTTTAGATTTAGCCAAATCGAATCGGGGACAGTGATCCAAATCAACAAATCAAATCACTGCCCCCAATTCAGGTCAAATCCAAATTGAATACGGCCTGTTTTGCACACCCCTACTGTCTGTTGACCATATTGAAGGCCTTCATCAGATTGACGAAGGCTATGTTTCATAGTTGTTAGGGTCAGAAGGGACCTATTAGATCATCAAGTCCGATGCCTGCCCTGGGCAGGAATGAGTGCCGGGGTCAGATGACCCCAGCCAGGTGTCTGTCCAATCTCCTTTTAAATACCTCCAAAGAAGGGGACAGTACCCACCTCCCTTGGAAGCGTATTCCGTATTTTGACAACCCTCACCGTAAAGAATTTTTTCCTGATGTCCAATCTGAATTTGCTCTCTTTCAGTTTGTGGCCATTATTTCTAGTTACCTTGACAGGTGCCCTGGTAACCATTGTATCCCCTATTTCTTGTTGGCCTCCCCAGTGAGTTTGTAGGCGGCCACAAGATCACCTCTCATCCTCCTCTTGCGGAGGCTGAAGAGGTTCAGGTCTCCCAATTGGTCCACATAGGGTTTTTTCTGTAGGCCTTTAACCAGACAAGTGGCCCTCCTCTGAACCCTCTCCAGGCCATCCACATTCCTCCTGAAGTGCATGCCCAAAACTGGACACAGTACTCCAGCTGTGGCCTGACCAATGCTGCATAGAAGGGAAGTATCACCTCCCTAGACCTGTTTGTGATGCACCTACTTATGCTAGGAAGGGTGCGGTTAGCTTTACTTATTACTTCATCACGCTGGTGACTCATGTTCATTTTGGAGTCGACTGCTACTCTGAGATCCCTTTCTACAATTGTGCTACTCAGAATGGTACCTCCTAGGGTATAGGAGTGTTGATGATTCTTCCTCCCCAGGTGACATGACACTTATCCTTGTTAAACTGCATCCTATTCTGTTTGGCCCATTTCCCTTGCCTGTCCAAATCAGCCTGGATTCGCTCCCTGCCATCTAGTTTTTGTACCACCCCCATAGTTTGATGTTGTCAGCAAACTTGGACAGGGTGCTTTCTACTCCCTCATCCAAGTCACTAATGAAGATACTGAATAGTACCAGTCCCAGGACAGCCTTGGGGGACTCTGCTGCCTACATTTCTCCAGATAGAAACCAACCTGTCCATCACCACTCTCTGGGTGCATCCCATAAGCCAATTTTCTACCCACCGAACTGTGTAATAATCTACATTGCAACTGTTTAGTTTATTTATAAGAATTGGGTGTGTCAAAGGCCTTTTTAAAATCTAAGTAACTAACATCTACCTCTGTTCCTTCATCCAAGCATTTTGTGACCCGGTCATAAAATGAAACCAGGTTAGTCAGGTAAGAGCTGCCTGCTATGAACCCATGCTGACTGTACAGTGGTATTCATTTTTCTCCATACTTCTCTTGCAGTTGCTTCACCAAAAATATCGTATCGATGGTAAAGCATCCTGGGTACAGCTACACATGCAATTAAACCAGAGCAATAACTGGCGCAATTGGCGCTGGAGTTGACTGCTCCCAAGTAGAGTACCTACACATGCAGCCAGGACCACAGCACTTTGAGCCAGGGCAGAGCAGCCCCAAACTGGCAGGGGGTCCTGGGCAGCAGAGGGGCAAGCTGGGGCGCAAGGGTGCTGAAGTGTGGGGCTAGGTGGTAGGCAGACGATGCACTTTAGCACCTTCATGCTCCAGCCAGCCCCTGTCTCATCTGCATGTGCATTTCATTGCATATAGGTACTCAGCCATAAGATGACAGTACTATCTTACATCAGAGTTAATTAATTTACGTTGTCCTAATACTGGCATGCGTGCCGATGGTGATGATTTACTGCAGACCTACTTAGTCTACTCTGCAGTAAAACGCATGTGTAGATGCACCCCCTGAGTGAAAACCTCATTGACTTTCAGGATAGATTCTTTCACGTAGAGATTGCAACCTAGGGAGCATAATGCGAGTGACCACCTTTCCAACAGTGTTTGACAGGGAGATACCTCTGTAGTTGTCTCGGTTGATTCTATCCCCCTTGTTTTTGTATAATTGTACACACCAAGCATCTTTGAAATCTTTTGGTACCATTTTGTCTTTCTAACAGCAGTATAACTTCATGGCGCTTTTGAAGTAATTCATTGTTGGCACGTGTAGATTTCAGCAGGCAAGCAATCTTGCCAGATGCCTTGTTCCCAGGAATTGATTTAATGGCTTTCTACAAATCTTCTAATGTAGGCTTGTTGTCCAAATCCATCATAACTTCAAACAGTAGTAATCCTTCAAGCTCTTCGTGTTTGATTTCAGTCTCACTGCAGTATACTACTCCATGGTGTTCGGTCCAGCACTTGAATTATTTTGTTTATCAGCGATGCCATTTCCATTTAAGTTTTTCATTGGAGTTGCTTTCTTTTTAACTGGACCAACTGATCATTTGATGCCTTTGTACATTCCACAGCTATCACCTGGGTCAGCTGCTTTCTGCATATCATCATAGAGTTTCAGCCAAAAATCTTGGGCACACCTCCTAGCCTCCTCTTGCATTTCTCTTCAAGCCTTTCTCAAATTTTCCAGGGTCATGGTGTTGGGAGATTTCTTGTATATGATTAGCGCTATCCTTTTGTTCTCAACCAGTGGTAGTAAAAGGGGTTTTAGAGTGCTCTTCAAACCAGTCTGCATTTTTCTTGCATTTTTTGCCAAATGCTGTTACAGCGGAATTGCATATGTTAGTTTAAAGCTTTCCCAAGCCTTGTTGGCCGAGCCATTAGATAAACTTGCTTTCACAACTTCTTCATTGGATAGTCAGCATCTCTATATCTTTATTTTGGATTATGTCAATTTGAGGATGACTGGTAGTTTCTCTACAGTGGATCTTTGGGCATTGATTCTGACTTTGCATCTGACTAAGGCATGGTCAGTGTCACAGTCGGCACTGTTGTAAGACCTTGTGTGCAGGATTTCTCTCTTCAGTGAGATACTAATAGTTTGGATAAATTAAACCCTTTTTAAAGATCCAGTATCCTAACCCTTTTGATAGTGTTTAAAGCTCACAATATGCAAGTTCTGAGATGTGAAACCAGGGAAGAAAATGTTGTAAATCATTTATAATTCTAAGGTAATTTAACCAATATTAAAAAGTTGGGCATTTGTTCTATGTGTTTATTTTAAACCTTTTTGGGCCTTTTTATACACCATAAAAAAGCAAAGAGGGCAGAGATGCAATTAAAAAGAATCCTTTTCAGGCCACCATTCTGTGTTCTGATATATACCACCAGAGGGTTATATAAGAGTGACTTGGAAGGGCTACATTAATCACAAAGGTATTATAAAATAAGCAAGTTGGACAATAGTAACAATTAATCAGTTGTACAGGTTTACATTTTTCTCCATTGTGGAAGCTCCTCTTTAAAACTTGAAACCATTTGCTGTGTTCAAGTGTTGAGGTCTCTAAAATTAAAGTAGTACAATAAAAAAAATGATGCAACAGGTTAAAGTGAGAGTGTAGTTTAACTTGAGTTTCCTTTCTACCATCAATTTAAATAAAGGTTAAGATCTAAGAAACTTTTATTTTTATCTAGATTTCTTTGGTCTTTTTTTATTGTGTAACTCTTTAGTTTTTCTTTTATAAAATGATGTTCTGTGGTAGGACAGTGATGCAGCCCTCAATCAATCAGTCATACATTTGGAATCAGCACTTCAAGAATTCTGATGGAAAATATTACCAAATAAAGCTAAGGTGTAACTACTTTACATGTGTTAATTTTTCAACCTCGATAATGTCTGCCATTAATCAAGTGTATATTTTTCAAGGTCTTTATTTAAAAACTTACATTGCAGAGATTTTGTTCTTACATCACCTGTATATGTGTGTGTGCGCGCGATTTAACATAGCTCATTTGTAAGGTTTTACTTTAACAAATAAGATTCCTGGATTAGTGTGAAGACAGAGGCTAAAGTGATAGGAAATCATGGCCAGCCTTCCAGTACAAAACATAAGATTATGAAAAATCTTAGAAGAATTGTGTTGACTAGCTGTGGGATGCTAAAATAGTGTAACTCACTTACATCCAGGAAGAGCACACACCAACTGCTGAAACTTCCTTAGCCTGACGAAGGGTTTTTGAACCCAAAAGCTTGCTTAATAACTATTCTCCAACCATTTGGGTTGGTCTAATAAAAGATATCAAATTCACCCAAGGAACCTTGTCCACCTATGTCCTTAGACCAACACGGCTACAACCCAAACCCCTGTAACTCAGGTACTTTGAAAATATTACCCTTTAATCTACAGTGCAGTTGGCAGCAGGTAAGTTGACTAACATGATACTGAACTCAACTTTTTCTGTTCAACTTGATTCAACAGTGACAGGGGCATGTTCTGCTAGCTACTGCACAAATATAGATAAAGACAATCCCTGCCCTGAAAGGTCTGAAAAAACCAAAATAAAGGAAGGGAAAGGGCTAAGGATGCAAGGAGTAGGGTGAAGAGTTGACACAGCTTTATTGGTTGCTGCTTCTTTTGTGTTTTTTTAATTGTGGGATAAGGTGCAGTTCATGGAGAAGTTAGCAAAAATAAGGGACTAGTAAAGTAAAATATAGGGGTGCACTGATAGAGATTTTTGGGGCTGATACCAATAGCTGATTTTTAAGGAGGCATATTGGCCACTACCGCTCTGATTTCCAATACCAGCCTGGCAGCTTGGAGAGCTGCGTGCAGGTGGTAAGTCTAGTGTGGTGGAAGGGGAGTGGGCTGCATGGGACTGTTCCTGGTCCACCCCACGCAGATCAGGGAGCACACCGGCCCCCCCCCATGCCCTTCCGGATGAGCAGCAGGAGCCACTGGACAAGTAGGCAAGCACCAGGCCAGTAGCTCCTGGATGAGCAGCGTACAGCGACAGGAGCTGCCCCCCTCTCCCACGCCAACCAGGTGAGCCGCAGCTCCATCCCACACCTGCCCCGCCCTGGCGGGGCTGCGCTTGCCCCTAGCCCCTGCCCCAGTCCTACTCCCCCATAACCACAGGGGCCTTGATCTGCACCCCCACACCTCTTCCCTCCCCCCTCCCCTTCCACCACACCAGACTTACCAGCTGCACACAGCTCTCCAAGGTTCTGGGCTGTGCTCCTCGCTGCCTGCGTGCTGCACTGCGACTGCACATGCACAGGCATTTATCAGCCAAATTATCAGACAAGTCATACCAATTTCTGATGCAATCAATTTTCTTTATATTGGTGCCAATCCAATATCCGACTGATGTATCAGTGCACCTCTAGTCAAATATTACTTCGATCTTCATGCTACCTATCTTATCCATAAATAACTGAGTTCACACTTACATTCAGAGGATTGGCCTTAGCTAGAGGGCTGAGGTCTCATCTACCTAAGACCAGTCCTCTGATTGTAAGTGCCCATATTTAAGAAAGGGAAAAAAGGAGAATCCAAGGAACTACAGATCAGTCAGCCTCACCTCAGTCCCTGCAAAAATCATGGAGCAGGTCCTCTAGGAATCTATTTCTAAGCACTTGGAGAAGAAAAAGGTGATTAGGAACAGTCAGCATGGATTGACATGGGGCAAGTCATGCCTGACCAACCTGATTGCCTTCTATGATGAGGTGACTGGCTCTGTGGATAATGGGGAGATTGGTGGATGTGATGTACCTTGATTTTTAGCAAGGCTTTTGATACAGTCTCCCACAATATTCGTGCAGGCAAGCTAAGAAAATATGGGCTGGATGAATGGACTAAGATAGAAAACTGGCTGGAGCATTGGGCTCAGAGAGTAGTAATCAATAATGTGATGTCTAGTTGGCAGCTGGTATCAAGTGGAGTGCCCCAGGGGTTGGTCCTGGGTCCAGTTTTGTTCAATGTTGTCATCAGTGACCTAGAAGATAGCATAGAGTACACCCTCAGCAAGTTTACAGAAGACAACAAGCTGAGGGAGGAGTAGATGCACTGGAGGGTAGGACTAGGATTCAGAGTGACTTCAACAAATTGGAGGATTGGGCCAAAAGAAATATCATGAGGTTCAACAAGGACAAGTGCGAAGTCCTGCACTTAGGACAGAACAGTCCCATGCACCGGTACAGGCTGGGGGCTGACTGTCTGGGCATCATCTCTGCAGAAAAGGACCTGGCAGTTACAGTGGACAAGAAGCTGAATATAAGCCAGCTGCGTGCCCTTGTTGCCAAGAAGGCTAATGGCATCCTGGGCTGCATTAGTAGGAGCATTGCCAGCAGATCGAGGAAAGTGATTTTTCCCTCTATTCAGCACTAGGGGGGCCACATCTGGAGTTCTATGTTCAGTTTTGGGCCCCCACTATAGAAAGGATGTGGAAATGTTAGAGTTCAGTGAAGGGCAACAAAAATGGTTCAGGTGCTGGGACACATGACTTGTGAGGAGAGGCTGAGGAAACTGGGCTTATTTAGTTTACAGAAGAGAAGACTGAGAAGGGGTTTAATAGTAGCCTTCAACTCCCTGAAGTGGGGTTTGAAAAAGGATGGAGCTAGACTGTTCTCGCTGGTGGCGAATGACAGAACAGGAAGCAACTGTTTCAAGTTGCAGCAGGGGAAGTTGAGGTTAGATATTAGGAAGAATTTTCTCACTAGGAGGGTAGTAAAGTACTGGAACAGGTTACCCAGAAAGGTGGTGCAATCTCCATCCTTGGAGGTGTTTAAGACCTGGGTAGCCAACTCCTTGGCTGGGATGATCTAGTTGGGGATGGTCCTGCTTTGAGCAGAGGGTTAGACTAGATGTGACCTCCTGAGATCCCTTCCAGCCCTACTTTTTCTGTGATTTCTTTCTTTCTCTAGGATTCTATCTCCATTCACCTCTGATTTTGTTTTTTAAAGACATACGGTTAACGCATGCATTTAGGAATACCTGGTAAAAACAACAACCTCTTACACACATTTCCCTGAGAGCATTTTCTGCATCACACATGGTCCACCCTAGGACAGTAGCACTTAAGAGCTACATAACATCAGTACACTGACTTGTTGCTATAAGCAGGTATTGACTGTATTTCATTATTGCTTGTGAGGCATATATTTGTGCCATGACCTAATGGCTCCATTTTAAGTTATGATGCTTAAAATGCACTGCATACCACACTAATAGAAATACGTACTCAGGTGTAATTAAAATTGTGGTGTTTCTGTCTCTTTTGCAGACTACTGAAACTTTTTAGTTTTAGAAACTAATCATTTTAAAACTCGGCTGCTTGTTAAAAAAAAGCTTCAAACTATTAAGTCATCCTCAAGGAGTTAAGTTTGACTAAGAGGAACAGAAAATTGGTTGTGGTGGTTAGTGTAGGTCTGGGAATTTCCTGAGGAATTCCTTTACAGTGAATGGTTTGACTTGGGTTTTATGAGAAACAGCCTAATTAGAGGAAAAACAGAGATGTTTTAGGCTAAAAACCTGCTGGTGCAGGCTCTGAATCACGCTCCCTCTTGTAGTGCATTTAATTGGTGAGTCAGATGAAATGCATTACATTCAGTAAGTGTATTTCCCACAATTGAAAACAGCTGTTTGCATTGTGGAAGCAGCTTTTAGTTCAGCATTGACTTGATTCACAAGAATCTTCTAGTGCTGCATATAAACTGTGCAATACATTGGAAGACTAAGAACAAGAAACCTGATCATAACCCTTTTGAAAAATATAAGTGGCCGTTTCACGTGTGCTTTTACCTCCATTTGGTAGGATTTCAGATTCACAATCTGTGTTCCTGAAAGTTTTAATATATGCATAATTTACAAAACAGTGTGGAAGAAAAGGACCTTGTAGGCCAGTAAAGAAGGTTCATTTTATTAAATTACATGTTAGTTATATGCACGGTGGAGAGAAGGACTGAATCAATATAATTAAATTACCTAGTGTGAAGGGAGACTGGCAAAAGGGAGTGCCTTCTACAATTGTTTTAATGGTCCGTAGAGGCCACCCACAATATTATAAACTGTCCCATCCACATGCTGCCCTTTGTACAGCAATAGTCTTCTCATCAATCACAAAAAGTTTGTGTCCAGCATGGTACATTATTGAGAGGTGTTTGCATCATTCCCAGATATCTCTAATACCAGAAATCTCACAGAACAGCTAGTAACTGTCATCACTGAAACATGGATTCTGGGACAGGTACAGAAAGTCAGGATTTTACAGAGGATGAGAAGATTTTGGAAAGGAAGTCAGTTTTGTGTGTTCAGTGCTACTTATGGCTAGCAGCAGCAGGTAGGACATGACTTAAAATCACCAAACCTTTGCAGGCCACCTTTAAATGGCAAGACTGGACTGTACCTTGGACACTTATTATCCATAAACTCATTGTTCTCATTAGCTGCTTGGGCTTTTCAGTGATATAGCAGCTATGCAGCAGTTCTTATCAGCAGGGAATATATCACAGAAAAGGTATGGAAGCAAATCAAATGACAGAGTTTAGTCTTGCTTTCAGCAAATATATATCTAAGATTTCTCATAGACTCTCTTCATAGTCACTTTTTACATCAGAGGAAGAGGTAGCAGGTTGAGCAATTCATCACTGTTTTTAGGATCCTGAAGATTAATGGGTTTCTAAAATACCAATGAAAGGTATGTAATGAGGATCTCCCAATCACTAAATTCAACCTTCTTATTTTTCACCTCTCTAAAATAAGGTTCTTTCAAAATATTTCCACCTCCATCTCCCTATCTGATGACTGTTGAAAGACTGCTCTCCCCTTCCCAAAGGGCAGAGAGCTTCACACTCCCCAGCTTGCTGGCACACATCTGGCTTGCCTCAACATAAAGGAAATTTGGCTCTCCTTTTTACCTTGCTGCTTCCAGTTTTTGCTTTCAATAAAGCCTACTTACTTTTGCAAGCAGACTGGAGCTGGTGAAAGAGAAAGTACCAGTAAGTAGAGTAAGCTAGAGGGTGCAGTTCCTGCCATTGTTGGATACAGATAACTTGGATTCACACTGTGACTGAAACATAGCCTGTTACTTTTGCAAAACAGTTTCATCCCATGTCCTCCCTATATCCTGAAGAAGCAGGTAAGTCGTTAGTGACGTCCTCCAGGAATTCTCTTGCTTTTCTAAACTAAGCAGTCTAATGGCAGCTATTATATTTCTCCTATAGCCTTCTTTTAACATATTTGGATATATTTTATTTCTCTAGAAGTTATTCTTATATTTAGAAAATTCCCTTTCTCTCCCCCTCTCTCCATAATGGTTCATTTTTGATCAGTCTAAGTTTAAACATATTTGATACAAGCCATTGTCAGCCAAAAGTAATGGGCATATTTGCATCTAAAAATAGTGACATTCTTTTACACCAAACCCTGCTTTTTCTCTTAGGAGTAGTTGATTCAGGCTTGTAAACAACAGTTTAATGTGTAAAAGAGGCACAAATTGCAGTAACCAACATTTCTCTTTGATGTTTCCCATCCAAATAGAAATATCTTGTCCACCTGATATTTTAAAATAATGAGATAAAGTAAATTCAAATTGGCAAGCCCTGCTTTTCAAGCATAGACTGACTGCCTGTATTTGTAATTTCCCATGACTCCAACAACATATTGCTATCCAGTTGTATTTTTTTTTTAATTGCAGTTCACTGTGCTCCCCACACATTATAATCCAGTATCAAAGCAGGGGAAAGGACTGCTGAATGCCTGAATATGCACAGCATTAGAACCTCAGTGCCGTTCATTGAAGATGTGTCTTCTTAGTAAAGGACCTGATGAAGAATACATTGCATTTTAAAACTTTACTCCGACCATGCAGCTGGGCCAGTGAAATATATCGCCTTAAAATCCTTTTCTCTTGCATAAGTCCTCGAACATTGTGGCTACATCATCACTCTGACACTGTCACTCTTCTCCATAAAGGATTGTTCAGCAATTTCAGGTGCCACTTTATTGGGCTGGGTCTGTTTTCCTGGGTCTTCAAGTCAGCCCGCAGCAGCTGGCCAGAAAGGATCCTGAAGAGCTTGGGCTCCCCCTGCTGGACTTGACAATAATCCTTCCCAGTTTGGGGTAGCATGTGGCTTACATGTTGGAGCCCCACTTCCCCGCCATAGTAGATCCCATCTGTTATACATGCCCATGTTTAGAATATTCAGAAAGAGAACACTTTAATCGCTCTTTATTAGCTTCTTTTCAAGGGAAGAGCTAGCAGAGAATATGCTTTTAACACTTGGGCCATGAAAGCAAACACAGCACATACTGGCTAGGACCTGGAAATAAGGGCAATGAGGTAGCAAGGCAAGTGAATCTTCATTAGTAGTATTTGAGCCCAAAAAATTAATAGGCAGGTAATAGCAGCTCCACTTGGGGTATGCACTGAGGGCTAACTGCGTGCTTCGATCATTCGGGGTCAGTAAAACAAAGGTGTGGGTGACCTGTGATGTTAGGGAAACTGCCAGGATGAGGAGTCTAATGGCTGTCAGCAACCACAAACAGCCTTGCAAACTAGACAGCACTCAATTTCTCCAACCAGTTATGCCTACAGATTTGCAATTCTTTCTAGTAATCATTCCTTCTAAGTCCTTTTACTGTGGGAGAAGAGGTGGAGAATCATTCTCTACTCGTCTACTCTGCAGGTTTCTCTAAGGTAGGAACATTCTGATGTGAGCTCATGGCAATACCTTTTGAGTCCTATAAACTTCTCAAGGAAAAGCAGTTCACATGGAGTTGGTATTGAGTTCAGGTTGGATTAATATTCCCTCTGTAGAGACTAATGACTTTAAAATGGTCACTAGGCTAGAACCTTAGCAGACTACACCCAAGATTTGTACAGTTTCTTCTCACTACTGACACCTCCATGATCCTGAAGGGCAGACAAGCGTTCAATAAATGGCCATTTCCGCTTTTGTTTTGTTTCCCTACCATGACACTGCTTGGGACAGTCTAAGAATCTTCCCGGGAGTGCAGTATGCAGCAAAGTGCCATATCAAGCTTTATGGCATTTAATTCTCCTCAACAAATTAACAGGAAATGTAGTGTAATTTCTGTGCCCCCTAAAGAAGGACATACTTTGGATATACATTAATTGCAATCCCAAATAACTTGTCTGATAGTGAAATTCTCTCCCAAAGAAATGCCAGAATTTCTCCTCCATGAGCCGGCATTCTAGATGTCGTCATACAAAAGAGAACCCTTGAGATTCAGAGCTCTTGGAGATGAGACGAGAAGTATGCATTTAGATGAAAGGTTTTGGTAGGAAGTAAAGTGTGTTCTGCGTTTGAATTAATGATTTCCCCTAGGTCCCAGGATTCTCCTATTTCCTGATCTCTCAAACACATGCAAGTCTTGAGGCAGCATGTCTGACTTTGGCACAGATTCCTGGTCCTGGTTTAGAGTGTAAGTGGTGTGCTCTCTTTGTAGCCTGCTAATTAGGGATGAAAAGACCAATATGAAATCTCTAATGCTAAATTTGTTCACTCAGAGAGACTGTTCACATTGGAATAGCCAGTCTTCTTCTAAGCACTACATCCATAAGGTACCTTCCAGAAGCTTCCAAGATCTTTACTGACACACACTCATTGTAGATTGTCACCAGCAATGCTATATCGAAGTTTTTCCAGGGCACTCATCTCGCTAGTATCTGCATGCTTCCCATGCCAGCCAAGCTGTCAGGACTAAGGTGAAAGTTGCTTGAGGTGTTGCATTTTGTTTTGCTTTGTGTTGAGATAAATCTATAAAGCACAAGGATCTTGCTGGTATGACTGAGCCATTGTGGGTAAACTAGTCCAAAGAAAGCACTTGTTGGCATGGCCACCTCTAATGACTACCTGGTAAAAGCAAACATATACAGTAAAGCAAGTTTGGACAAAAGGTTAAAAAGCACCCTGTTCAAATTTGCAGACAACACTAAGAAGTGGGAGGAAGTGGGCACTCTAGAAGGGAGGAATAGGCTGCAGTTGGACCTAGACAGGTTACAGGGGTGGGCAGATGAGAACAGGATGGGTTTCAACACTGACAAGTGCAAGGTGCTGCACCTGGGGAGGAAGAACCAGCAGCATACCTACAGGCTGGGGAACTCCCTTCTCGTCAGTGCAGAGGCAGAAAAGGGTCTTGGAGTCATTATTGATGCCAAAATGAACATGGGCCAACAGTGTGGGGACGCAGTCAGGAAGGCCAACCACACCTTGTCATGCATCCACAGATGCATCTCGAGCAGGTCCAAGGAGGTGATCCTCCCCCTCTATGCAACACTGGTCAGGCCGCAGTTGGAGTACTGCATCCAGTTCTGGGCGCTGCACTTCAGGAGGGATGTGGACAACATGGAGAGGGTCCAGAGGAGGGCCACCTGCATGATCAGGGGGCAGCAGGGCAGGCCCTACAAGGAGAGGCTACGGGACCTGAACCTGTTCACCCTCCACAAGAGAAGGCTGAGGGGGGCCTCAGCCCCTTGATTTGATTTTTTTTCTAAAATCAACAATGCCATTCAACTGCCTGCTTTTAAAGCACGGGGGGCCACATGCAGCCAGGGGCTATAAAGCCCCCCCTTGAAGGCTGAGGGGGGCCTAGTGGCCGTTTACAGACTAGTCAGAGGGGGCCAGCAGGCATTGGGGGAGTCCCTGTTCCCCTGAACACTACCAGGAGTGACAAAAAATAGCAGTCACAAGCTGGCAGAGGGTAGATTCAGGCTAGATATCAGGAGGTGCTACTTAACTGTCAGGGCAGCTAGGAGCTGGAACCAACTTCCAAGAGAAGTGGTGCTGGCTCCTACCCCGGGGGTCTTTAAGAGGAGGCTAGATGAACAACTTGCTGGGGTCGTTTGACCCCAGTACTCTTTCCTGCCATGGCAGGGGGTTGGACTTGATGATCTGCTCAGGTCCCTTCTGACCCTACCAACTATGAAGCTCTGCAACTAATTGACTACTTATTTTTTATCAGCTACTAAAATATCCTGGTACTCTTGTCTCAGACCTTGGAGCCTCTGGGGTCCTTCTCACTGCTGCTCAGGGAAGAACTTTTCTTCTTAGAGGAACTGAAAAAGTAGGCACCATAGATGTCAAACCCATATGCCTCCTGGTGCTGGTGTTCTGTGATATGGCAGTTGCAGCAGCTTGAGTGGAGCGATCCTGCCTAGAGAGAAGAACCTGGGTTAGATTTATATAACCAATACCTGCCTGTCAAGGATGGAAATTTTCATGGAGTTCACCTAGCAACTGGGCCACATTTTCATTGAGACTTTTAGCCACACATCAACATTTTAGAAATGAGAGTAGGGGTCTAAAGGATCATTTTTGCTTTCTCTTTATGCCCATAACTCATAAACAATTCTTTGTGGAGAGGAAAAGGGTTGGATCTTCCTAATGTCTACAGACTGTTTCTGTAGGGCAGAACTGAGGGCTTTTTTTAAGGGAGAGAGCCACTGAAAAGATGCACTTGTATAGTCTAGACCTGCATCAAACAGTAGCAGGCACTTGCTTCAGATCAAATGAAGAAAGATGTTAATGTTGTCATGCTGTTAGAGTACAATCCATCTTTCTTATGGCGTAAAGCTAGAGACAAGACCCAGTGAATTTCTTCTGAAATGTGTATTTGTTTTTTCCTTTCAAGACTAGATGTCTGGATTCATAGATTGCATAGACATTAGGGCTGGAAGAGACCTTGGGAGATCATCGAGTCCAGCCCCCTGCCCCAGAGGCAGGAAGTCAGCTGGGGTCCAAGAATCCCAGCAAGATAAATGTTCAACTGTTTCTTAAAGGAAACTAGAGTAGGTGTTTGCACCACCTCTAGAGGCAGTCTATTCCAGGCCTTGGGGGCTCGGACAGTTAAGTTTTTCCTTATGTCCAGCCTGAAACAGTCTTGGAGGAGTTTGTGATCATGAATGTAGAAGACAAATTGACTGTCTGTATATCCAGGTTTCACAGAGCTGCTTTCCTTCAAAACTATCCAGAGCACTGTATGTTCTCCAGGTTTAGGCCAGGGTTTTCCACCTTCAGGGCCAGTTTTTCATTTGGGTCTCAACTCCTTTGCTCATACATACAAGTGTTGCACTTTGCAGGTGCAGATATTTGTATGTGTACATGTTTTTAAAAAACAAAAACTTGTCTGTACGCAGATATAATTAATGTAATGCTGTTTAGTGTCCTGCAAAGTGAAGGGTAGTGTACACTGTGTTTGATATGCAAGTTGACGCTATGCCCTTAAAAAACTGAACTTTGATATACATGTAGTAAAAAATAAAGGTTCAGATGTAAAATAATCCACTCTTTCTTGGGGGCTTGTGTTTGCTAGTATATTTTTAGCTAGTTATTGGACTTGGAATGTGAAAAGTTCTGCCCTGGTTGACCCAATTCTGCCTTTCCACACCTGGATGCCCAATATGGGCAATTGTTATCAATGTTAGCACATATAGTCCTGCTTTGAACGTTTGGCATCTGGAATGTGTTTCCTTGGAATTGCTCGATTTAAGCGAATTTAAGTTCTTGTGGTTTATTCTTCACTTTTGTGCTTTTCAGGCACTCTGCCAACACAAGACAAGCCCTCTCAGAGACAGTCAGAGAGCACAAATTGCAGCCCTTCCAGAAAGAGATCAGCGTCTGAGAGCACATCTTCTACAGGCAAGTAATATTTGGGCTTTAAGTGTTTCAGGCTACTATGATTATAGCTGCTTTACAATGTCTAGCCAAAGCAGAAGTGCCCCAAGAGCCCTCAGGGTGCTGTAGCATAGACATGAGGATGCCATGTTCTCCTACCCCTAAAAAAGGCATGTCTATACTGCAGATATACCTGAGCTAGCTTTCAGTGAAGGAGCTTGGGTGCCAGAAGCAGTTTAACCATGGTAACGGGAGTTCAATGCAGGGTAGATAAGCCCAGGGGAAGATTCATTCTTCTGTAGCTAGAATTTTTCCATCCTTTTAAGCTAACTCAAATCTCTGTGCTGCACTGTAGTCAGTATTGTAGACATGTCCTAAAGCTTGGTTGTGTACTATGCCTTTCTTAAAGTAACAGTGACTGTCACAGTTAATTTTGCTAAATAGTAGCCTTGTTTCCTGTTCACCCCAATTTTAACTGGTTGTATCTTTTGACATAGTCAACTTTTGAACTGGAATTAGCCATGTCTATTCCCTTTCCTGAGGCTGTTTCTTTCCCTCGCCTCCCTAGGAATCACGCAGATCCCATTGTGTTTCTACCCTGTTTCCCCATTCTTTTATTTTTGGCCTGTTTGTCTCTTGTAGAATTACAGGGTTGGGAGGGATCTCAATGGTCATCTTTCAACTCTCATGTCTCTCAAGCATCATCTTTTTATTATTATTTAAGAATATTAGGACTTCAGGTCATATTACTATAATTTATTTTAAGTTTATACTGTTCCTACCACAATTGAGACCAGTTTATTTGTAGCTTTGGGACATTACCGCATATAGTGGTTCAAACTAATAATACAGCAAGGGATGCCTTAAAATGCAAGGATGAGTTGTGTCGCTATGCAGTTTAGATTAGTAATATGCCTGTTTTCCACTGTGTAAATAGAATATCAGTTGTCATTCAACTACTAGTGCAGTAGTTGAAGGGCTACATAAAATGGTAAACCTTCAACAGATAACATACGTGATCATCTCGTACAACAGAAATTAGATAAGTGGTGTAACTATCAGCCATTTCAAAAGTTTTTTATTGTCATTTTGTTGTGGCTTCCATGACAAGTGTCCAGGAGTATGCCAAGATTGTTGAACTCCTTTTCAGTCTGAACAAGGGTGTTTGACAGATTCATTTGTGAGCATGGCCACATATTAAAGCAGAGATGTCCTATCCAGCTGGTGGATCAAGTTGTAGATGGAAGAACATTAGAAGTTCAGATTATTTCTAATACAAGAAAAGCACTGGGAGAAGACTGAAGGTCAGTTTTATCAGCACCAAAAAGAACAAGCCCCTGGTATTGCTGGTATTACCATTTCTGCTTTTAGAGTCTTTTAGGTCCTGAGCATATTGTGTGTTTCAATGGTTTTTGTCATAGAAGGCTGCTTTGTTACAAAGTGCTCCAGGCATGCATGACCAGGGCTGCAGCTGTCATTAGGATCATACAGTTTATTTGTCTGATCCCTTGGGGTCAGTTTCAAACCAAGAATACCAGTTCAAGGACAGGCCATCAGACTCCATGTCCTAAAATGTGTAGGGTTGTGTGGTTTGGTTATCACTGGTTAGTGCAGCTGTTTACAAAACTCAAGTTTACAAAACAGATGGTGTTTCTACAAGGAATCCCAGAGATGTTCCTATTTCCTTAATGTTTATCTCAAGGGCTGTAAGAAAGCTGAGGTTAAGTTTTTTGTCTGTAATATTACATCTCAAATTGAAAGCAGAAAGTGTGAATCTTCCCATTGCTTCCAGTGAGAGTGAATTGTGCTGTGTTTTCCATTTGCTTCTAACTGCTGTGACCTAGCATAAGTTAACTTTGATTTCTTTCCAGAGGCCTTTAGGAAGTGATTTTCCCATAGAAAGATTTTTAGAACTTGAAGTGCTGATTCCTTCTTATTTAAATTGTCTTGTGGTCTGAAAACCATTGTCACTTTTCCTTGTAGATTTGTTACTTGGAAGCTCTGCAGTAAGTCATATGTTTTCATTAATGTTCTTTTTCTTGTCTCCAGAGTACTTGATTTGGACTGGTGAACACAAATATTTATCTTAAACTGTCTGTGCCTTATCTTTGTCAGCTAATATGCAGTCTTCCTCCTGCAGCAAGATGCAAGCCTTGTTGACAGTGGTGCTTCCTGGTGTCTTCCTGTAAAAGTTAGTCCTACACCAAAACACCACAGCTCTTTACCATTTGCTGCCTTACAGTTAGCAGTTTAAGTAGATTTGATCTCAGTAGTTGCCAGTAATTCTTTTCAGATTTTGTAAATGCACATTTGTAATTGGTATTTCTGCTAATCCATCTATCCACCTTCTGAAAGTTCCATCCTGGGAATAGTCTGGATGGTGTGGGTTGAAAAATCATAGCAGCGCTGATAAGTGAGGGTATGAGCTGAGATGATGGAAACTTGTCAAGTATTTTTCTTCTCAGTATTTTAGTAAAGTTGCCAGGCAAGATCTGGGTTTGTCTGAATGTTCCAGTGTCCAGAGTGGAAGGTACATGGCTCCTTCAGCTCATATATGAGGGTTATGTCGTTGAGGCTTGCCCAGAGACAAAGATTGTCTCCATTACTGCTGTTAATGGAGCATCCCCAGCTTTAGTGTTGGCAGTTGAAGTCACCTGTATGTAAAGCTGTCTGGTTGTAAATAGGCAGGGATACGAATGACAGCGCAGCAGAGGGTGGCTTGTATATATTAACAGTGATAATATAATTGACCTGGACAGCGCTATGTTCTGTTGCATTCTGGGAGGTGTTATGTCCCTTGGTAGTGTATGGCAAGTCATTTCTGATAAAGGTAGCAAGGCCACGGATCCTGCTGTCTACAGAGTCTGCAAGCCTGTCACTCAAGAGCATCTTCCGCAGGTGCTCTGCATGTGTTTCTTGTAGAAGAACTGCATGTGGTTTCATTTCCCTTGTGATGCATTCCAGCACTGATTGCTTGAGTGAGGTATAGCCTTCAGCACTAAGGTGAAGAACAGTCGAGCTTTCCCTTGTAGATCAGAGTGGTCTGGCTCATCCTGTACTTAGCATATCAAAATTGGAAAGTATAGTGTATTGAAATTGGAAAAAATCAAAAGTCCAGTTGCCTTAGTAGTGACTTGTAGTTTTGCTTTATAGCTATTCATGGGAGGCACCACAAGAAAGACTGAGCACATCTGTTTAATTCCAGAGAGCTAATAAATCTTATCTTTAAGAACCAACAGGCCAACCTTGGGGAAAAAATGTTCACTTGGAAATCCCTTCTTACACTGCCTATCGGTATAGCCAATCTGAAAACTGTCTTCCAAATGCGTGTGCACCTGAAGATACACAGCACGTAATATTTATGTTGTAGAAAATGAGCTAAAATTGTTTCAGCTAGGTATTCCAGGTTAGAGAAGTGTTATCAGTAGTGTCTATACCAGGGCAGGCAAAGTTCAGCCTGCGGGCCAAATTCGGCTCACGGCAGACTCCATTTCCCAGCAGCCCCATCCCGTATCACTGTGGTCGGTTTCCGTGGAGACCCCAGGAGGCCTGGGTTTCTATGGAGACCTGCCCAAGCAGCGCTGGCAGGGCACATGGCTAGATGGGGAGCTGCTCCAGGGCTGGGGCTGGGATTTTCCAGCGGTAACAGCATGGTCCAGAGCTGGGGCAGAGTCATGATCCACTGCCTGCCTGCCCCTGCCTGGGGCATGCAGGAAGCGGGGCAGAGCCATGGTCTGCTGCCTGAACGCCCCTGCCCACAGCACGCAGGCAATGGATTGCGTACCACTCTGTCACCACTGCAGAATCCCGGCCCTAGCCCTGGAGCAGCTCCCTGCTTAGCCAGGTGCCCTGCCATCACTGCTTGGGCCGGTCTCCATGGAAACTGTGGCCCTGCACTGTCACAGCAACACACCTCCTGGAATCTCCATGGAAACCTGCTGCAATGACTTGGGCAGGGGCTGCTGGGAAATGGAGTCCAGCCGCCAGCTGGATCCACCATTTTGCCCACCCCTGGTCTACATGCATTTCTTAACTGCATTTTGTTTCATTAGCGTTATATTTATCATGGACTTCTAAGGCTAAATAAGCAGGGGTATGGACAACTGTGCATTTCAGCTCTTTTAAAAGGGAATGGGACAGTAGCTCGGACACACGGCAGCTGTTTTGCTAGAACTCTTACATTTGTGTGAGCCTGTAGAAATGCAAGTGAGCTAAGTTACTTTATTTGACTCTAAATGAAGCAGAATTAAAGTCGGAGCAGATTTGCTATGCTTATATCACTGCAGAATCATGCATTTCCCAGCCTCAGAACTGGACAGGCGGCCCTTCCCCCATGCTGGGCCTGCAGCCTGAGGAGGATATACAATTATTATGTCTGTCCTTTTTCATTGCCTGTTCAGGCTAAAAATAATGCTCAGCCTATAAACCATTCCCAACTTATAGAAAAAAGACTAGCATAAAATAGTTTGAAATCCTGAGTGTTTGGATCATTTTGGTGTTTTGCTCGTGTTTTTTCCTCTCAGTCCCTTGAATCCAAATAAATTTGATTCCACAGATAGTTCTGGAGACAGGATGCCAAATGCTGATCATCCTCTGAGGAGGGAAAAACAACAAATGATTGTGCTAATGTGTTGGTATACCTATCCCATGGTATTTTCATATACCTACAAAGATATGATCCTTATCCTGAAGGCTTTGCCATTTAAAGCCCACTTGAATGTGCATGCCTATGTGTTGCAGCACCTCTGTGTAAGACAAGTGACACACTCCAAAGCACTGCACTGTTATGGACTAGTGCCTGTGTTCTTTAATGGGCAACACCCTTATTAGTCCTTCCCAATGGAAATGAAGGAGGGAAAGTCAGGCATGCTAATCTACATACATTAAGGAGAACAGAAGTAGGCAGGAGAGAAATTCATGGCAAGAGTACAAGCTTCCCTCTTCCTGGCACATCTAGGCCACTATCTTATGATGGCACTGTGACAGAAACAAGCATCTTTACAATGCGGTAGCAGAAGCAATAGGCTACTGTAAAAAATAACATTTGGCATTGTCTCCAAGAGGAGGATCTGGCTATTGTATTTTATTTGGTTCAAGACTGATAGAATGTACTGATTTACCTTCGACAGGTGCAAGGTAATGTGGCTTGGGAAAGAGACCATCAGATCAGTGTGCAGTGGCAACCAAAAAAGCTAATAAAATGCTGGGCATCATTAAAAAGATAATTAAAAACAAAATGGAAAACATTATCATATTATACAAATCAATGTTGTGCCCACCTCTTGAGCACTATATACAGTTCTGGTCTCTGCATCTCAAAAAGAATGTAGCAAGATTAGAAAGGTACAGAGAAGGGTTATTAAAATGATCAGGGTTATAGAGCAGGTGCCTTACCAGGGACAGTAAAAAGGCTTAGGACTCTTCAGTTTGGAAAGAAGGTATCTGAGGTGGGATATGATAAGAATTCTATAAAATCATGAAGAGTATGGATACAGTGAATGGAGAACTATTATGCACCAAGTCCCAAAATACTAGAACTAAGGGTCCTCCACTGACAGTAGCAGAGCAGGCTCTAAAACTAACAAGAGAAAGCACTTTTTTATGCACCACGTAATTAACTTGCCCCACCACTGAATTGGGCTCACCAGCCAGATCCAGCCTGCAGATGGACCTGGCGCTGCCTGCCCAGCCTGCAGGGCAAAAAGGTTGGGCAGCACTGCTCTAGCTACACCAGTTCCATGCTCTTGCTCTCCCTCTAAAGCATCCACTCCTGCCATTGTTGGAGACATGGCACAGGGCTAGATGGACCTCTAGTCTAACCCAGTATGATATTTTTTGTGTTCATATGATAACTAAATCGATTCTAGTGTACTTTTGTTGATTTATGTTTTCCAGTGATTGGAATACCCACACGAGGAACAAGGCTAGCAACTGCTGTAGATGATTCAGTGGATTGCTTACTGCAGCGCATGGCACAGCATGAAGGCCAGGCTGTTCTGGACAAAACCTTAGAAGCAGTCATTGCAAATGTATCTGTTCCGCCTTCTGCTAGTCCCGGTCGAAACCTCAACAGGGAAAGAGGTCTCGGGAAACAGGACAGTCTCTTGGCTCCAGCAGTTACAAATGACTCTTGCAGTGATGGCATCTCACATCTTTCAGACAGATTACCAAGCAGCTACTCCCCACATCATCTCAAGAGAAGCATGGTTGAAGCCATGCAGCGACAGGCTAGAAAAATGTGCAATTACAACAAGATCTTGGCAACTAAGAAAAATCTGGACCACGTCAATAAAATTCTAAAAGCCAAGAAGTTGCAAAGGCAGTCACGGACAGGAAATAACTTTGTGAAGCGCAGGCCAGGCAGGCCACGGAAGTACCCAATGCAGGCAGTAGTTTCAATGCAAGCTTTCCAAGCTGCTCGCTTGGTCAGTCAGGAATTAGACAAGAGGGAAGAGGGCAGCAGCGCTTTACACCTCGGACCTGATACCGTCACTGATGTCATTGAGGCTGTAGTGCAGAGTGTGAACTTGAACACAGATCACAGAAAAGGGTGGAAAAGGAAGAGGTGGCTCGAAGAGGAACAGGCCCAGAAAAGACAGAAGCCTTTACCAGAAGATGAGCAGGAAAGCAATAAAAGGTAAATCCATTATATTCCCTTACCTTCCTAGCGTTCACAATTGAACGTCATAGCAAAAGCATTTCTCCATCACTTAAAAGATGGCTTTTTCCACTCCATGTACATGGCCAGCTACGTTTGCTGTCAGACAGAATAGACTAGGTTGAGGCCACCAATTAATTTCCCATAGGCAGTGAACAATTTTTGCTTTCAGATAGTAAGAATATTCAATCCTTTCTGATTTAGGCTGGATTTGAACTGGCAGCCCTACCTGACCCACCCAGTTCCCCAGATGTCATTGTAATAATTGATTGTTTCACTTTTGGTGTTAAATTATGGGCTATCCATTACTAGTGCACTAAAAAGGGAGAGAGCACAAGAAGCCCTCTTGCTTCAATGCAGGGAACAGGTTCACAGAGTCTCTTAGGTGAAAAGAAGAGCTGTGTGGAGCACAACCTCAACTGTATCTCTGCAGAGATTTAGCAAAGTTGTCCTCTCCCTGTACAAGGGAGGCATAGGGGCAGGTTTTCAGTAGAGACTGGTAATTTGGGGTGGACCAAGGCACTTTAAAGGAGCAGGATTTTAAGCAGGAAAGTGCTCAGCAGTGCTTTGAAAAACCAGTCTGTCCCCTGTTTGTCTAGTACTGAAATTGGGGCAGAACCTCGTCTTCCACTGAGCTTGTGTTTTTCAGAATGAACATTTAATGCAAATTAGTTGTGTGTTTGGGAAAGTTTTTTTGTGAGATGGTGCTAGGCTAGCAAAGAGTTGCCTACTGAGGAAATGAAAGTGGTGGTTCTATCCATTATGAAAACTTTTGATTTGAATTTTCTTTGGCACGTCACAGATGCACAGTATACATTAATAACAAAAGCACTATATTGTACATGAGTTTAAGTTGATCTATACACAAATACAAGCAGCAAGGAAAATTAAGGTCTATACCTCACCACTAGAACTGCCACTGTGCACCACAGACAACACACCAGAAGTATCACTCTGTCCATCCTCTAGCACAAACAGACTAGGCTTCCCCCAAACTTTGCCTTGCTATCGTTTCTTCATCATTCTGGAAAATCATACCCACTAACATTTGAGAAAGTGTGCAAACATCACCCAGTTTTAGATTCTAGGCATATTCTTGGAGGCACATGACAAAAGGCAGAGTTGCATGCCTCTCCTAAATAATATAAATTGAGATTTCCATTAGGTAGCTGGAGTGTGTAAGGATTACACTATGATAAATAATGTTAATAATTTTGTTGTGTTAATTTTTAATTGCATTACTCCAAAAATATCCTCTAAACTCTCCTTTTGAGCATATCTTTATTCTTTTGGCTTTTAGTTATTAATCTGAAGGGTCCAGCTTATCATGCAATTAAAAAAATAAAAATTTTAGATCAATTTTGAATTGATTAAAACTCAAGGATTGAACGATTGGGAAATCCTCAGAAAACTTTTCTTTTACCCTGCATCCTGATCTGGATCTGGATCATGGGGCTCCTTGCAGGCCAGATCTAGCCTGGAGCACAGTATGGCTCCAGCCCAAGGTAAATGGTTTTAGCTACAGCTCCAGTTCCAGTACAGAGCATGCAGCGGCTAGGGAGGTAGGTCAAGCACAGCAACGGCAGTAACAGTGGGCCAAGTGGCCACAGGGCAGCTGGGGTTGTCACCCTTACTCGCCCTGACAACAGTTGCCATGTCTGCTGGGGCCCAAGGGTCCCAGATTTTGCGACAGGCCACTCCCCCTGGATGCACCCCCAACTTCCAGTTGCCTGCCCCTGAGCAGGCTAGAGCATCTCCACAGGCCAAATCCAGTCTATGACACATGGTTTAGTGCGAGCAGCATAATACTAGCTTCCCTGCCTCACCTAGTAGTGAGGGACCAACACAGCGGCCTACAATCTGCTCCCTCTGAGTAAGCTGCTCATTTGTCCACTCCAAAGTCAATCCCAGTGTATATTACAGGGCTGTAAATGTGTTGTATCTCCATGTCCTCAGTTACATTGACTCATATCAGATACCCTCAGCATCTGGTAGAGTCACTTCTTATTTATAGTACTGTAAAGAAGAGAAGTAAGCCCCATATCTGAAAATCTGTAACTAATAATTACTACTGGGAGAATGCTGAATAACATCAAATGTTTATCAACAAAGAACAAGCAATTTCTCAGCCAAAATGACTTGGGTTATAATGGAATTAGTTCTAAAATGTACGGTTTCCAAGCAGACTTATTTTGTAAGTACAAAGACAACTTATGCTTGTATCTATGTACACAGTTTGCTAGACATCTGTTTGTGACTGCACACATATAACATAGCTGTCTGTGACATTATGCTTTAATGCTTCAGTGATAGATTTAATTCCTTGTTTGTTATAAAGGTAGCTTACTTACGAACAATTTTACTTGAATTGCGAAAATGGTGATGACAAAAGCCATTGCAATTCCACAGGCTGTAGACCTTCTTTGTTGTTCTTTTTATGAATAGAATAATGATGTTGTAGTATCTTTACATTTTCTTCCAGCTTTTCTGAAACAACAGCTGAAACATCCAGTCCCCAGGAAGCCCCTGGAAAGCCACCTGAGTCTGAAAACACTGAGCAGCCTTTGCCTTCACTTACTCAGCGTGAGAAAAAAGCTCCTAGGCCCCCCAAGAAGAAGTACCAGAAGGCAGGGCTGTACTCTGATGTGTACAAAACCACAGAGTAAGTAGTACCACTGAAACACTGCTGTCTGATATTCCAGGGGAAACTGTCTCCTTTCAACTAGAACCTTAAAGAACTGCTACTAATGAGCAGCTGAAATAAAACCACCAACTTAATCCAATCCTGTGAAAAATTACATGCATGATAATTATCAGAATCTGACCCAGTGAAAATGTAAAATGTAACCCCAGTCAGAAAGCAGCCTCCAGCAATCTGAAAGTGTTGCTGAGTATCAGCCTTGAAGAAGATTAAGACAGCTTCATTCGACAGTCTTAATGATCACAGCAATAAAAGGGCTGATGGAACTTGATATACTCAGGTACTGAGTACAGTGTCCGCATAAAAAGGGCCATTAGTTTTCTCACTTTATTGATTCATGATAACAGAGTCGTCTTTAGTGTGACTAGCTTTTGAAGTGAAGGAACTTAATGCAACTGCCAAAAATGCATCTCTATTTCCTGTTCATTTTATAGTTAAATTATGTTAATCTCCCTCATTTTACACTTGATGTTTAATGTAAAGAGCTGTGAGTCTCAAAGTTTTTTCCCCCCACGTCTCAAAACTGAAAAGAGGGTGCGTCTCACGGAGAGATCTCCTCCTGCTTTCCCCTCTGATTTTACATTCGAAAAAAACTTGCAGTAGCTACAGTAATTGCTTATGTTGAGAGTGTTGTGTTTTCACGAGTTTCTGGTTTGGCACATAATGAAAAAAAGGGGCAACACCAAGTGACTTCCATAGACCACTAGCAAGTGAATCCCAGAACAAAGTGGCATATTTGAGAAGGACTGTGAGTGAGGCTTGTGTTTTGACCAAAATGAAACTAGAGTTGCATTTTTATTCATTTTTTTTAGTTGTTGGAAGCATATCCTCTCACAGTTGACAGTGATCCTATCCTTTTGATGTTCTTTTGAAGACAAGGGTTTATTTCCTGAAATGAAGTGTTAAATATCAAATTTTCTTACCATTTTTGCAGGCAATAGAATATTCCCACTGCAATAGAAAGGTTGCCCTTGCAGAGGAGTTGTCAGAATCATTCATTTCTTTGTGAGAAAAAAAGTACCTGGCAAAAGAGGGTGATGCAGTGCAGGATTAGTGCACAGATCTCTGACTTGTCAGATGTTTTTGAATAGTTCAAGAGGATTTCTAGATTCACAGGAATTGGGCATGAATATAGAGAAAAGTTCACCACTGTTTAGAAGGCTAGTTAAGAGCCTATGCACTATTTAAGCCACACTTAATTTCTCAAAACACTACTTAGATGTTGCATAGATCTCGAGTGGCCCTTATTAACAGAGGGGCACATTTCACTCTTCATCCAATTTTGTAGATTGAGCAGCTGTCTAATTAGGCATCATACTAGTCTTTTCACTGTTGTATTTGCATACCAGAGAGGCACAGAAGAGTTAAGTAACATGCTCAAAGTCAGTACAGGGTTATTGATTTCTAGTTCTCTTTCCAGTCTCTTGTATCATGCTACCACTGTTCTTGCATTAAATCTAGTCCTTTGATGGAACAATCATGGCTGCAATACAAGGCCTCAAGAAGAATGAAGCAGAGGAAATGTGAATGTTAGAGCTCCAACAGGAATGTAGAGAAACTCCCTGCTAAAGTTACTTCTTAGTACAGATATGTATGGACATAATCTTAAGCATTTGCTCCACTGAGTAGCCTCTTACTGCTTGAGTTACCCCATTAGTGTCAGTAGGATTATTTGTGAACCAGAATATAAAACAGTATGCATAGCCATATTACTATGTGGCCCTTAGTAATTATCTTAATGAAAAGAACAAAAAATTACTGATTAAACTCATTCTCAAGCTCCCTGTAAACTGTAGAGACAGATTTGACTAATCTGCAGCAACAGAATGCAAAGTACTATGTGGAGTAAATGTATTGTGTCCACCTCCCAGCCCTCATTCAACAGGGTAAATTAAGTGGTTGACAGAAAAGGTACTCTGAAGGGATCCATGCATAACCACCCTTTCTCCCCCAAAGCAAGCTGCACCTATTTCTTTTCAGCAGAAATGATTTAAGAGGTCTGACATTCAGATGATATGGAAGTGAATTTTGACTCATAGTTTTTAAAAGTTTGCTGCATGACATTGGAAACCTGATTCTCCATTTCCCTTTGTCAAATTAGAATCATATGCAGGAAAGGACTGATTCCCAACCCACAGGCAATAAAACAAGATCAGTTCAATTGTTGAAAAATTAAGCAGATACAAAAAAAAAAGAATTAAAGGATATCATAATTACCCCCTAGTCTTTCAGGTCCTTTGTAGCTAGTACACACTGTTTTATCCAGGGGCTACTAGTTGATTGGAGAAATATACAGTAGTTCTGACAGTTTTTAAGCAACTTCAGCCATATCCATGACTATAAAAACATTTCATGGCGTGGCCTCATCCTGGAGGGCTGTCTCCAGTGGCATCCCTCAGGGATCAGTGCTTGGGCCCGAGCTCTTTAACTTCTTTAACAACGATCTGGATGAGGGAGTGGAAAGCGCAGTGATTAAGTTTGTGGATGATACCAAGCTGTGGGGAAATGCGGGCACATCTGAGGACAGGGCAAGTGTCCAAGATGACCTTGACAGGCTGGTCCTATGGGCTCAATGCAATCAGATGAAGTTCAATAGGGATAAGTGCTGGGTCCATCATTTGGGTAGGAAGAACCTTCACCACAACTATACGATGGGTGGTGGTCCACTGGCTGGCACAGCATCTGAAAGGGACCCGAGAGTGACAGTCAACCAAAGGATAAATATGAGTTATCAATGTGATGAAGTTGCCCGCAGGGCAAATAGAGCTCTGGCATGCATCAGCCAATGTGTTGCCAATTTGGTGTTGGTGAGGCCACAGCTGGAGTACTGTGTCCAGTTCTGGGCACCACGCTTCAAGAAGGAAGTGGATAAGCTCGAAAGAGTACAGAAAAGGGCCACCCACATGATCAGGGCCTGGGGGATAGGCCCTATGAAGAGAGGCTCCGGGAACTGGGCCTGTTCACTCTGAGTAAGAGAAGTCTGCGAAGTGCCTTGATAGCCACCTACAAATATGTCAGGGGCAAACACCAAGATCTAGGGTAACAGCTCTTCAGAAAGGCACCCCTTGGGAGGACGAGGTCCAATGGGCACAAGCTAGTTGAGGAAAAATTTAGGATAGACATAAGGAAAAACTTATTTTCTGTAAGGGTACCTAGAATCTCAGAGGTGGTGCATCCCTGGAGCTGTTCAAGAGGAGGCTGGACAAGCACCTCGTGGAGCTCATTTGAACCCAGTTACCTCCTACCCATGGCAGGGGACCAGACTCGATGATCTTACAGGTTCCTTCCAGTCCTTCTGTTCCATGATTTTATGACGTTGGTTGTAAACAAGAGTGCGACTGTGATAATAGCACAGCACCCTCTAGTGACAGTACAGTTAAGTGCTTGTCAGAATTCCCATTAGAAACCACTCTGCATTTGCTCTTTATAAACTAATGTATCAGTTTGTACTGATCACTTATTTCCGTTTGCTTTTTGCACTGTGTAACTGCAGAGATTTTGCTGCATCTCTAGAACTGGTTTCCCACGCTACAGCATCTTGCCCAAGTTCTGTATGTGTTTGGAGAGGATAATTGAAGTGATGGCAGTTCTGCTGACATTTCCAGATGAGTTTGAAGCCTGTCTTTGGATCAGGCATAGCTCATCAGATAAAAGATGGCAGTGCAAACATTTTCTTTGCTATAGTCAACATTGACCCACTATTTCAGGGGGTAGGCTTGCAATTTTTTATTCACCACTGCTTTCTTTGCTGAAAGAAGTTGAATGGTACAAGCTGCCTCTACACAGCTCAGCTCAGCTCAGTATAGATGGCTTGTTACAGCTTAATGAGTAATGCCAGGTATGCAGTGCAGGACATCGTAAGAGCATGATCCTTGGCAAGAGAATCAAGAATTAAAGGGATGTCTAATTCAGTTCTTCTCAGTTTCAGCTGTCTGGGGTAGCACCTCTCGTATCAGTGTGCAGCTGATCTTTACCCAATCCTCAGCTACCATTGGAAAAATTGTAAATGCCTTTTGATGAAGATCTATATACTGATTCAGGATGTCCAAACAGTACAGACTTGAGAAACTTATACATATTCAGGCCCATCTGGAGTCTTGTGAGGAAGGGGTGCTCACTTCAGATTTATCAGTATACCGGGAAACTTAAATAAAAAATATCTTAAACAAATGTACCATGCATGACACATTCCTTCCTTCAGTGTATTCTTATGTAAGATGATAGTTTTGAGAACAAAGAAAGATTATGGACAAGTTGCTATCTGTTTATCCAACAGTTGTTCTTCTGAAGGAGACCTGAGTTTCCTTTATTGATTACGTTGCAATAACCGTTCAGGATCTCAGGGAAAAATAGTTACTGTGGACCACTTCTTCTCATTGGACATTACTATGTGATGGTTCTTTCTAATTTGGGATTAATGTTCCTCTGGGGATAGTGTTGAAAATATTTCACTTGGCTAAGATTCCAAAATTGGGGATGTATTTAGTAACAATTCTATGACTTCTTGAAACACAGCCATGGGTTTCTTAGAAGTTGCGTAATGCTCTTGGACTTAGTGTCATGAACAAGACTGTAATAGTCTGAAGATCCCTTCAGCTCATCATCTGGATAACAGAGCTGTCCACCAAAAGAAGAATAAGAAGCTTTCTTTCTGGGGGAATTTCTTGAGTCAGAGTCTCATAAAATAGCATATCTTAGAGGCCACCTTCCTGTCTCTGCTTTAAAAAGGTTGCTACTGTCTTCTGTGCCCAAATTTTGTTACAGGTCCCTCCACTTGTGGGGGTGGGGAGGAGAATATGCACTCATTGCTATTCCTTTAAATTGTTTTTTCTGCAGTCCTCCACAGGCTTAGTCTTGAATGCATACTCTTGCAGTTGTTTTCTTTTACTGGAACAAATGAAAGAACGCTGTACTGTAGTGAACAAATGGCCATGGGCTGCCATTAGTGCCAGCTGTGCATCCAACTTCATGTCTGTGGATTTTCTTCTTGTTCTCTGCCAGCCAGACTACCAACAGTCCTGCAGCAGATTATCTTCCGAAATTAAAGCTCTTCGAAGTATAAATATATTCAGTGAAAGTTTAATTGCAGCATGACTTCTTATAATAAGATTCATTTATATATGCTTTTCAATTTTATTAATTATTTTTATTGTAGTTTTTTATACTGTACCATGATAATCATGTCTATCAAGACAAAGCTTTACTTTTAAGCAGAAATGGAAGATTCACTGGGGTACTTTTCTATAATAATTTTACCCTTCCTGACCTTGATGGTTTTCTCCTTCCTGATATTTGGTGCAATGGGAAGCATACATGAGCCTGATTTGTGAAGTACTGCCCATAGGATTTTACAAATCAGGAGACTGACTGTTTTCACTCATATCTGATACCTGAGGCATTTGAATTCAGCAAAGTTACCCAGGAGCCATACTACTATCAGTGAGTGAACTGGTCTCCAGGACTCTCATAAGCTCCATTTTGCCCACAGATAACTAGTATGGTGGAAGTAGGGAAAGACAGTAGTGAAGGAAAATAAGAAAGAACAGAAATGGAGCACTACAGTAAAAAGAAATGACTGAGGAAAGACCCCAAAGAAATGTAGATGGTGGGGGTGGGGGGGAGGCAGAGCTCCCTGTTTCATTCCCCTTATCTGGCTGGGATCTAGTGATCTTTTTTTCCATAAGCCACAATTCGACCCTTGAAGATCAAAGAGTGCTTTTTGCCAGTAACATCAGCCACCCCATCTGATTACACCTGATGGCATTTGACAAGAGATCGATTTAGTCAACTGCCAGGAAAAGAAGGAGCTGCAAAACAGTGTTTGAGTGGTGCTGTAGCCATGATGGTCCAAGAAATATAGAAAAAGAAAAGATTTTTATGGGTGATACCTTTTATTGGACCAACTGCATGGTAGGGATAGACTTAGACATTGTTGACATGTAAGGGGTGCACATGCATTTCCTGACCTTGGCAGTGCACCCCCTGCAAAAAGTGCTGCCCACAGTGGTGCCTGAGGACAGTTGCTGCTCACCAACCCCCTCCACCCCTCGTTGCCAACACCGCCAGCAGCATCTGCAGGTGGCCTCTGATTGCCACTGGCCACTGCCAGCGGCATCTGCGGGTGATCGCCAACCGCTGGTCAGTTCGCCACCCCCGCCACCAACACTACCACAACTGCCTGCAGGAGCTCGCCCGGCCACCGCCTGTGTGCAGTTCCTGTGCCGCCTCAGCCTCCGGGGGCACGCAGCATTCATGGACATTGACAAGCTTTTAAATGTAGTCCATTCTGTTTTAGGCACTACAGTGCATTCAAAAGCTTGTCCAAGTGTAGCCCAACCTTACAGATGGTCTAAAAAAGATAATACCTGCAAAAATCCTTGCCAGCTACAAAGCAGAAATTTTCTGTTTGTCCACATAGAAATTGAACTGGGAAGGGATGACAGAGACAGGGAATAGTCCTTATCTATCCTTGATAATATTTCTAGCCAGCTAGTAAAGAAGAAACTCTTCTGTTGTAACTGTTGTGGGGAATTGTTTCCCCAGTGACTGTAGAAAAATTATTTTATTCATAACTTAACTCTTGCTGTGGGAGAAAATGGGTGTGTCCTGTGCTGCTTGATGGGAAAGTCCTATTCTGTAATTTATTTTAAGATGGAATATTTTACTTTACTCAATAGAGGAAATGCATCATAAAGGCCATGGTATGGAAATAATTAAGTGCTTGTTCTTGTTAGTAACATGCAGCAGATTATCTCTAGCAGGCTTTTGTATCAACGACTATGAGAATATGGAGCCAACTTTGCCCTGGAAATTCCCACTGTACTTTTCTTCTGTATTTATGGTGTATCGTTAGTAAGCATCTGTGTTTGATTTATAACTCAAAGTAACGTTACCTGGATAAAACCACCTTCACGTGTCATAGTCTGGAAACCTAGTCTGTAACCCCATCACCCCTTCTTGTGAAGGGCTTAATCAAAAAGTTTTTTTGAAAGTACAAATTAATTTTTGAGCATTCTTCAGTTACCTGTTATTTTATTGGCATGCTGTTTTCTAGCATGTTGGAAAGACATAGTTTTTTGCTTTGGTTTGTGTGTTGGTTTTTTATGTGACCCTCCTGCTTGGTCCCTATTATGTTATCCCAATATTTGTAATTGTTTTTAATTATCAAATTGCCTAGTTTACCTGATACTGAAGGTAAAGCACCTTGGCTATCGTTTTTGGGTCACACTAAACATCTTTTTTTAAAGATAGGTATACAGTATATACAGTTTATCTTTCATTTGTTGCCTCAGTAGCTGTTTTAATGAGAAACGGCATGTTTTTGTGAGCAACTCAGACCCTTCTTATAGACTTATCAACTATACTGTGGCTTGATTCTGTGGCTGTGTAAAGAACACAAAGTATGTTGCAATCAGCCCTTGGAGAAACAAAGATAGGAGAGAGTTGTTTGCTATGGTGGAAAATGCATGTAGTTTAAGTGTGGTAGAAGAAAAGGGCAATAGTAGCTGCTCCTCCTTCGTCTCAGGAACCATGGACATATCTGAAAAGATCTAAACAAAATGAGTAATTTTCAGTTTAAATTAGATGGGACTGAAGAAGAAAGAGCTTGAAGTATTGAGGTGAATAATGCCATTCATGAATGTTACAGAGAGAGCCTATGTCATGTTAGGCTACGTAAATCAGAAAAGGCTTTTGAAGCTTCAGTAAATAATAGTACCTCTTTGTAAACATAAACCTGGAAAATAGTTCTTTGGTTGCTGTGGTTTAAAAATTAAACGAAGTACAGAGCAGCAAGGTGGTTTCTAGCATTTGAAAAAAACAGTTCTAAAAGGAGTAAGGCAAGTTGATGACAGGGATGAATTTGGCTGAACATGCTCAGCTTCAGAAGACCATCTCATATATTTTGCTTAATTCAAATCCATTATTATTTTGTTTTCACAAGAAACAATGCTGACTTGGGTAATGGGACTTTTGATCTGTATTGTTGCAAGGAAGAAGGCAAATGGATTGGATGAACAACTCGCAGGCTGTAACACCACACGTGCTATATTATGGAAGTTCTGGACAGAGAGTTCAGTGCCATTGTATCCATTATCAGTAGTCTAAAACATAATGATGTCTCTTTAGCCGTAGTGTGCGTAATTTATGGAAGTAAAGTTGTTGATCTGGTTAAGTAAATTTATTCCAACTGCAGTTACAACAATGGCCTCATTTGTTAAATGGCACAGCCATTATAGCACAACTATGCACACAAAAGATAGAGCATATCACACGGGGCTTCTTACAGGAAAATTTGACCAGGCCCTATCCCCTTACGAAAAGGGAGGTGTCAAACTTCTAATGGCAGTCTCCAGATGGAATAATCCTCTGGTAAAAGTATACTATGCAAACAACATGGGAATCTCTGTAAATAAAGTAGACATACAGCACTACCCTAGTGTTTGCCTGATAACAGAAATGGTGTTAGAAGTCAGTCGAACAATAGATGGTGGCTCTAAGTGTTAAGCTTCTGTGAGTGCCAATAGCACAAAAAAGCTTGGTCCAGTTAGTGCAAAAAAAGGTAGTTAATGAAGCAGTATGAATAAAAAATGTGGTATGTGGCTTGGGATAGTCCCATTTTATGATTCAGGAAAAAACTTGTCTAGGGAACTGGGAAGGATTCTGCCTGAGCATAATGAGTACAATTCAAATCAGGACCTAACACATTCTTGCTAATGAACAGTGCAAGCACTCTGAGTTTATCACTGCCCAATGATATAAGGGATTTGATGATTGACGTGTTTCTCACCCCCACACACAGAATTACAGCCGGACATATAAGGACTATCTAGTAAGACGCATAAAGGAACCACAGCTATTCTTATTCGACAAAAAATTTAGAAGGTAAATGGGATATCAGAAGAGGGAAAAACGCCCCAATAGACAATCCCAAAAAATATTACCCTGCATCCAGTAGACAACACTAAGTTTGGTGCTGATGACAATACAGGAAGTGACTGCAATTTTGTTAATCAGGATGTGCTGTGCTATCTGCATCACGTACATCAGAAAGTCAAATTGCAGAACCAGATTGGAAAAGAATTAGCTTTGGCTGTAAATAAAGCTGAAGCAACCAATGATACCCACCTTATTAAATATCGATGCTTATTTGCTAATCATTGCTATTGTATTATGCTTTGTAACATTGCATAACAACCAGGCACCATTGATCAGTTGTTACTAGATTGGGTTATGTGTACATGAAGTTTTCTTCCTCATCAGAAAGTACAAACTATGCCAAAACCGGTAAAACAAAGTGGCAGGAATCGTAATCTATTATTTCTGGACTTTTGAACCAAAAACGTGAAACTGTAGTGAATAGGTAACAAATTTTAAAAAACCAGTGGTGATGTTACTGCATAAAAAAGCAATCCTTGTGGAGGATTCAGGAATTGGATATGCCCTTTGAATTAATTGCAGTACAGGTTCTCTCTACACACAATTTTTTTTTCTAGTCCTTAGAAATCTTTGTTTTCTGTCAGTGCCAAAATTTTAAGGGACTTTGTCAATTTGATTTTATTTTTAAGTTTAGCATTATTAAACATTAACTTAGCAAATTTAATAACATTCCACTTTTTTGCTTAAGCACCCTTTTAAATAGCATGTCCTGAGCAGAGTTTGAAAAAAATTTCTTTCCCCTGGTTTGCATCGACACTCCAATGCCAATCATGCCACGGCCACTTCTTTTTTTTTTTTTTTTAATTTGTACAATGTCTGCTTCCCATTTAGTTTAATTTTGCTGCTACTTTTACTAGCGCGCAGCCTAGTGAAGGGCTTCGAGGAAAGGCATGTCATCCACAAGGCAGTGAAATTGGCTATCCAATGATCTTGCCAAATGTACACATTAAAACAACAAAACTGATTATATTTTTATCTGATTTCTTTTCTCATCATCTAACACATTATAAATAACAATAGTGCAAATATTAGGATGGAAATAAGTTGATGGTGCCTCAAATCTTGTTCATCTAGAAGTTATGCAGTTAAAAATATTTAAGCCATCATTCTTTGAATTGGCGAGTTAGGTCACTTGAGAAATGTCTTGGGAAGTAATTTTTCTGGACATGTTCAGGTAAGCTGGATCCAGGACAGTGTTACAGACCATTACTCTAGACAGGTGTGATATGCAAGAGGCTCAATACCTTAATAAGCACTAAATACTGTTTTCATGAATAATAAAACCCTTCCCCATTCTCATTTTTACCTCTTCTTGCCTTTCATCCCCAGCCCAAAGAGCCGATTGATTCAATTAAAGAAAGAAAAGCTGGAATACACTCCTGGAGAGCATGAACATGGGTTGTTCCCAGCCCCTATTCATGTTGGTGAGTACTTCATGTATGTTCTTTATTGCTGGTGGGGAAAGGTGCCATTTCTTAGGTGGGGTTAAACTGTTCTGTTTGGATTTTCTTGTTTGAACATAATTGTCTCAGACTCTGACCAAAGCAAATTATGCTTCTGTGCTTAGTTGGTTAGTGATTTCTTTCTTTTGTATGAATTAATGTGGCTGTGTTGCACAATTGCATTGTGTCCTTGGAGGCTCAGGTTTAGCATGCAGTGCAGTGATCTTGTTCGTTCTTGCTGTGAGGCCACGACCTCCAGTTTATTTGTACCAGCAGACACAAACAAACTTCTGCAGTAAAGATAAGGCTGCTTTAATTACTCTGTATTGGGGAGCAGGAGAGTGGCTTAACTACAGAATAGAATTACAAGGTTTAATTCTCTGCCAAATAACTTTACTAGTGCCTGCTTAGTGAGGGCTAGAGAATGTTCCATAGTCTCTAGGCTCATTGCCAGGGTACTTGAAAGAGCCTTTTGTTTCACCCAGCGAGGTTGTAGCAAATTCCCAACAGATTTAGCTGTTTCCTAGAACTGTCTATGGATAAATAAAACTTTAAAAATAAGAACTAATTCAAGAGCAAGTTGTACGGAAAACATTAGACTTATTTTTTTTCCAGTTTTCTCACTCATGGGGGTATGCATGTGAACCTAAAGGCATATGAAGGGGTTTGTTTAGGCCCAGGAAGGCCATGAGATGATGGTATAGGGTTGACTTTGGCTTCAGATCTCTGCAAAAATGTCCCAACAAAATGTTAAGACTGCATTTAACTAAACATATCCTGGTGTCTGTGTTGCCAAATCATGACACTTGGGTAGCCAGGTTCATAACGGCCCATTTCCTCCTCTAAGGGAGGAAGGAGCACTGGGGATGAATGCTGCATCCTGCTCTGAGAGTGGCAAGACCCAGCCTGCACCAACAACTGTGAACCATTTCTGAAAACTTAGTTCAGCCCTAGGTCACCTGACATTGTCAAAACTAGTCTGATCAAGTCTGTGCTTAGCATTTTCAGTACTAGTTAATGGGAACTGATTTTATTGAATAATTTCCAATGCTGTTGAGTTTGGTAGAATCATAGAAAATTAGGGTTGCCAGGGACCTCAGGAGGTCACATCTAATCCAACCCGCTGCTCAAAGCAGGACAGTCCCCAACTAAATCATCCCAGCCAAGGCTTTGTCGAGCCAGATTTTGAAAACTTCCACCACTTCTGTAGGTAACTCATTCCAGTACTTCACCACCCTCCTAGTGAGAGAGTTGTTCCTAATATCCGACCTAAATCTCCATTGCTGCAACTGGAGCCCATTGCTCCTTGTTCTGTCATCTGCCACCGCTGAGAACAGTCCAGCTCCATCCTCTTTGCAACCACCCTGCAGGGAGTTGAAGGCTGCTATCATATCCCCTCTCAGTCTTCTCTTCTCAAGACTAAATAAGCCCAGTTGCCTCAATCTTTCCTCATAAGTCAAGTTCCCCAGCCCCCAAGCCACTTTCATTGCCCTCCGCTGGACTCTCTCCAATGTGTCCACATCCTTTCTGTAGGGGGAGAGGGACACAACTGGACACAGGACTCCAGATGTGGCCTCACCAGTGCAAATAGAAGGGAAGAATCACTGTCCTCAGTCTGCTGGCAACACTTATACCAATGCAGCCTAGTATGCTGTTAGCCTAAATCCTTCTAGACTCAGGGAAGGAGAGAGTGTCAAACCTTACTTGAGATTTCCTAATTAGAAAGAACCAGTGAATAGCATATGACATAGCTCCCCTCTTCATCTTCCAGTCATATAGCTACTCAGATTTGTAGTATGTGTCCTCTATAAACTGCCTGATGCCAGTTGACTTAAGAAGTTCAGTGATGTCATTTCTTATATAGAAATGATGGAATGGGCTGCAGATATACTCTGAATTAATGTACCTTAAATTTTATTCAGGTCACTTTTGCTGCTTAAGAAAGAGAAAGCGTTATGAAGATATGGAGCTAGGGGTCAGAGACCCCTGCAGTTCATGGAGAGATGTAATTGCTTTTAGGGAATCACTGTTCTCTAGCAGAGCAAAGCTAGTAAAAAGAGCCATTTGCCGTTTCAGCAGCAGTTTTAATGCTCACTTTGGTAAAATGTGTAGGAAACAAAATTAACCTTTGTGAGTAGGTCTGGTGGGATATGACATACTGTAAATTAGAATGGTTGCTAAATAATGCCATTCACTTCCTATTAACATATTTTTAATAAACTCACTAGTATTATCCATCTCAGAAGAGCTGTATGCCATGGTTATAGCATACTGAAAGACTCAGATGACTCTTACAAGCACCCATCTGAGTACTAATTTGGCAGATATTCCAGAGGAGCAGTCAGAAGAACAGTCAGCATCAGCTGTTTGTTTTGTAGACATCAGACTGAATGGAAGCCCATTTTTAACCCTACCCTGTTTCCCTTACTTCAAGGGCAGTGGTCCATAGATCAGAAAATTTCACTCTAAATTAGGCCAAGAACAAGTCCTGTATAGTCCTTGTGTTTAAAAATGGTATACTGAAATCTCGTGTTAATATATTTATATGGAGAAACAACAATAAGAAGCCTTATTTGCAGTTGTACATAATTTGGGGACAGGGAGTAGTGAAAAGCAAATACTAGCGTAAAGCCTTGACCTGAAAGACAGCTGTGGAAATGCCTTACAGAAAGGAACAGTTAGTGCACTGTGGGGTGCAGAACATCAGCAGGACACCATTATATACAGTGTCCCTTAGTAATATAATTGCAAATATTGGTGTGTGAAATATTGCAATAGCAAAACAGCCTTCTTATTAGGGAAAATTGATTTTTGAAGATTACAAAGCAAGTCTTTTTATATCTGTAAAGTGTGTTCTGCTCCTCCAGTCACTCACTTGATAGCGACGCCTAGGAGCATGCCTGCAGGGATTCTGGCATTGCTGTTAGGATTTTTGCAGTTAGCATTAGAATTTTATGATGTTCTTAAGGATCAGTCATCAAAGTACAACTTAAACCCCCTCCTCCTTACCCCAGTGTCTCTCTTGCACCCACACCAGGAAGCCATTCTCATAACTACAAGTACAGTTTGTGACCTTTCTGAATAGACAGCTATTCACTTGGTACCCATAAAATCAAGCCTAGCTGTGACAGTGCCATAGAGTGCCAGAAACACCAGCATTTTGTGGTCCTTTTGGAGTATTCTTTACAGACATGTTTCTTGTGCTCCGCCGATAAACAAAATGTTCTTTGAGGATTCTGCTATTCTGCCTTTGTGGCTTGCAAGGACTGAGGTGCCCTGTCAAAATTATGGCTCTGTGCCCGTGAATGTTCTTATATGTGAATACGAGCGTATGACTTATAAACCTTTTTTTTTTTTTTCAGGGAAGTATCTGAGACAAAAGAGAATAGACTTCCAGCTGCCTTATGACATCCTCTGGCAATGGAAACACAATCAGGTACAAAATAAAAATGTTACTAGGTGCCAAGATAGCATTCACAACTGATGAAAAGAGGAAAAACAGATCTCTTATGCCAAGCCACATTTATATTTTTTGAGTATTGATAAATATTTTTGTTTATTTTAGTGAGTGAGAAAAAAGTATTTGTATATATATTTAATGTGGACAATTTCCATTTTTCCCTCCCTTGCAAAATAGGAGCAGTTCAGTTGGTTTCTGTGAGAGAGCCAATCTTTATTTCTGCTGACTTTTATTTTGGTAGGCTACATACTTTCTGGAGGGATCTTGTTTTAGACGCGCCTTGGGAGAATTCAGATGTACTGCCAACAACACTGAGAAATTTCAGACGTTATTTTTCTTGGATCTGTCCCAGCAGAGGGGAATTTATTTTTCACTTGCAAGCTGAAATTTTCATATTGCAGGAATTGGAGAAAGTGTTTAACGGTAGCATTCTTTTTAAAGAGCTTTAAATATGTGCAAGCCTAAAAATAGGGATTTTTTTTTTTCTTGAGAAGTTTCCACCAGTAGTTTAAAACTGCATTTAACGCAGGAGGGTAAAACCATCCCCAGCTCTGCAGAAAGGAATGAGCTCTAAGAAATGTAACCTAACCATGTAAATGATTGTAACCTATTTCCAAGATGGTTCTGGTTCCAGGCATTCATCAGAAAGCTACCATATCTAACCTTAACACAGCAAAAGTTGTTGATATTCTAGTGGTGCAGAGTTTCTGGTAATGGCCTGAAAATTATTTATTTATGTCTGTTTTATTATGTAATTATAACATAATACTTCAATATTATTACATATTCATTAGATAATTTAACGTTATTTGAGGTATCTATTTACTTATGTGTTCCTTATCCAATATAGGAACACTGATATAAAATCATTTTGTTATACAATTTGTCTGTCACATTTACCATTGAAGAGTGTTCTTAGTAGAACTCATGCCCATGCAAGTAAATCATCATGTTTATTTTAAAACTTGTTTAAGAGAAGAAGTTATTTGCTGTTGCACATAGAATTATACTGCAGTCTCTTTCAGCAAGGGTTCAAATCATAAATACGCAGCAATATTAATCCACCTTCCCTCTGGTCTTCTCTCTGAATATAGCAAAATAATTAAGTGATAGGTTTTGATTATCCTCTTCTTTCTTTTTGCTTATTTCATTGTACTGTCAATGTGTTACAGTGCTGCTAAATCTGATGCCATTCTGCAAAGAGACTTTAAATAAGTTTTCTTCAGTGCTAAAAAATAATAATACCCCAAATAGTTGAAAATTAGCTTGCCCCCATGGATTTTCAGGCAACATGGGGGAGCAAACCAATTAGGGAAAGTTGCTTACTGAGCTCTTTAACTGGGCATTCTGTTTAGATACATTTTAACCTCTGCTCTGATGCTCCCTTTCAGAGAAATAGCATGAACCTAAGAGAGAGTTCTTTGTGTATATTTTATCTAATAATTAATATAAGCATTCTGAATGTAAAACGTGTCCATTTCTCTGTTGTCTCTGAATGGCAACTACACTTGTGCAATATATTAAGAATCTATTTTTCTTCCTTCTAGCTGTATAAAAAGCCAGATGTCCCACTTTACAAAAAAATCCGTTCTAGTAAGTAATTTTTTAATTTTTTTGTTATTTCTATAATGCAGCAATTCTTAACCGGGGAGGGGGCCTCAGCATCCTGAAGTGCTACAAGATCCTTTTAAGGGTGCTGTATAATAACAACATGATTAAGTTTGCAAACACCTACACGTGATTCACAAAATAATTCCAGAAATTTCAAATAGAATTCCATAGCGTCAAAAATATTCTAATCTGTTGTAGTCTTTCTGAGTTCTTTGTAACAGAAGAAGTTCTGTATTATGTCTTCATAGTAAAAGAAATGAGTGAAAACTACGGGCTGGCATTTTCTGAGGCAGCCTTGAGACTAAACAGGTTGAGAGCCAGTGCAATAATGTATTAATGGAGATGTACCTGTTATATAAGCTGCGTCATTATGAAACTTCTACATGAGATCTGCTTTTCCATCTCCCATTTTTCTCTGTCCCATCTGAGCCTCTTCCCACCTTCTCTTCTGATCTGTCACTTGGGTGGAAACATTTTAAATAGTTCTGTGTTTATGTGGGGAAAAAATATTTTCCCTTTTTCCCTCCCCTTCCTCTTTCCAGATGTCTATGTTGATGTTAAGCCTCTTTCTGGCTATGAGGCTACAACCTGCAACTGTAAGAAACCAGATGACGACAATGGAAAGGGCTGCGTAGAAGACTGTCTTAACAGGTAAGAAATATCTTAACTGAGCCCAAGGGATTTCCCTGAAGAATCTATTTCTCCTAGGCTGATATTTTTGCAAAGAAAGAATTTTGATAGGTGTGATCAGGATCTCAACAACATTAAATGATTCCAGTGCAAGAAAATACGAATGCAGAAGCAGGCAGAATAGTGTACTAGCTACTGCTTGAGTGATGAGAGATTTTATGTGCGTGTGCATCCTTTCTCTCGCTCTCCAGATGGGAGCGCTTTCTCTGGGTTGGCTTTCACTAGTACCGTGGGCAAAGCTTTTACAACCTCATCTTTATTTCGTGAACCACAGTAGAAGTCAGTTTCTGGAAATCCTTTGGATGCAGTTTAGTTTGAGGACAGGATGGATTTTCTCAGTTGCTGTGAGAGTAGACTTCTTTGGTAAACTGTTCAGAAAAGAGTAGTTAGTGATGGAACAGGGCATAGTGATGGAGCTTGAAAAAGGCAGCTCAGTAGAGGAGGGAAAGTATGAAGAAAGAACAGGAATCCCATGAGAAACAGAGTACGTAGTCATTACTGGAAAGAGAAGAGCCGGGCAGAAAGTAAGAACAGAAATACAGTATAGGGAATTTGATCTCATCCATGTTATCAGAACTGCTTACTGTGTAGAAGAGTGTGAGATTTCTCCAATCTTAGGAAACTAAGAGCTCGCTTTCTCATTTTTTATCATAAGTGAACCAAGTTTATTTGTGAAAGTTTTCCATCTCTTGAGTGCTAAGTACAGCTCTAGAAATCTGTATAAAGTCTAGGTTACCAGACAGATTGCACTTAAAAAAACCCAATAATTTAGTTATATCTTCAAAAGTATTCCCACAAGGTGTGAAAAGACAGGGGTTTCCTGTTCCTGTCTCCCAAGTGACATATCTGCAGCTTACTCAGCCTCTCTGAAATATTACCATAGTGTCCACTGCCCACTCAGATTCAGACCTGTATTACAGCATCCCAAGAGGAATTCAAATGGATCATTGTACCAAAACTGTTCCTTCTCGTCCCAGAGATGGAACCATCCATAATCATCTTCGCCAGGATTAAAACCATAACATTCTCCCAAAATTAATTTTGGTGGGGAAACTATGGGAACTGAAAAAAAAAGAATTGTTCACATGTATAGTAGATATCCAAAGATCAGTAAAAAGGTGCCACTTCTTAGCCAGTTAAAAAAAAAAAAATCTTAGTCTTATTTTCCTCTACAGAGTGGGTTTCCCTTGAAGTTCTTATGTAAATATTACATTTTTATTTGATCTCTTATATTTTATTTTTGTACGGAAAATTATTTTGAACCAGAAAATTCATTTTTATAAACAAGTCATCAAAACTGATACCTTCATATCTCAAAAGTTTGAGCTTTGATGAATTGACATTAATCAACAGAAAAACATTTAGTTGAAAAATTTCAATCTAGCTACAATTAGAGCTTTTGTTAGCTTTCCATCTTTACTTGGATTTGAAGATCTCTGGACTCCCTCAAGACAAACAGTTAATTGCATTGTTCATTCAGAGAAGGGAGCTGGGACTAGTATCAGCTTTGTGGCCCAAGAAGGATGCTAAAGCCACCAGTTGTCACAGGGTTGGGGAAAATTAACCTTTAACAGGTCTTTAGGGTGTGTGTTGTGTATGTGGTGGCTCTCCATGTATGTTTACCGTGCCCCTTTAGCTTGTTAGTCTTTGGTTTTAGGATGCTTTTGCAGAGTGTTCCTCTAATACATGCCCTTGTTTGTCATTGGTTGTAGGATGATCTTTGCAGAGTGTTCTCCTAACACATGTCCTTGTGGAGAACAGTGTTGTAACCAGCGGATTCAGCGGCATGAGTGGGTGCAGTGTTTGGAACGTTTCCGTGCTGAAGAGAAAGGTTGGGGTATTCGCACCAAAGAGCCTTTAAAAGCAGGACAGTTTATCATCGAATACTTGGGAGAAGTTGTTAGTGAGCAAGAGTTCAGGTAGATGCATTTCATTGCTATTTGGAATGGCAAGCTTACTAAATATCTTTGAGCACATTGAGAAATTAGTAACTACAGGTGAGAAGGGAAGAAAAGGAGTCTTTTTTTCTGTCGGCCTACAGGTGAAACTGTAGAATTTAGCATTTTAATCAACAAACCTTCAATCTGTAACTCAGTTTTAGTCTATGTAACAACATTTGCAGAGTCTCTTCTGTATATGCTTGGTGCCACAAGTGAATGACTTTGATACAGAAACATGCACTATGCAGGATTCCAGTTGTACAAAGCATAATCAGCAAGTAGCATTGGGCAGGAAAGGAAATGAGTCTTCACAGATGGACAGGGAGACAAAGAACAACAGCTGGGAGTATTAATACCCAAAGAAGGGAATGAAAGCCTACTCATGTTAACTACATGCTAACTACTTCCAGAGCTCAGTGAGAAGGCAGATATAATGCTTGCCTGTAGAGTTAGCAGCTAGCACAGCTGACCACATTTCCTTCCTTCCTGCATGGAGACTTCTCTAATTCTAGGAATGTGTGTCCAACCACAGAAAACCAAGCTGTGAAGGGGCAGGGATGATGGTTTTTTGAGAACGTATAGAACATTGTGTATACATACACAGGTATAGTCTTCCAGGTAATAAAGGTTACAATTAATTTGCAGAACCAGTGGCAACATAGCCACGTGGCAACAAGCTTCCAAACTCTCACCTTGCTCTGGTAGTGGCCTAGATCATGCCTTGTTCTTTCACTGTTCCTCATTCACCTTATCTGTAAATTAGAGGTAGTAATGCATATCCTACACCTCTTGATGGAAGGTCCTAATAAATGTAAAGTGCCATTAATATTTTCTCTCTAAACCACCTTACCAGATTCCTACACACTATTACCATGTTTTTCCTTGTTTGTTTTCCTGTAACAGTCAGAATCACAAATAACTTTCCTGCATTGCCTCCTAGGAACCGGATGATTGAACAGTATCATAATCACAGTGATCATTACTGCCTGAATTTAGACAGTGGAATGGTGATTGATAGCTATCGCATGGGCAATGAGGCTCGATTTATCAACCACAGCTGTAATCCTAACTGTGAGATGCAGAAATGGTAAGAAACTAATTCTGTATGTACCAAACCACTGGCTATAGCAGTGGCTAAGGGGGAGGTAGGCTATGTACCTTGGAGAAACAAGTCTCAGAACAAGACAAGAGATAACAAAATAATTTGCTAAGGTACTTGTGCTGCATAAAACTTGCACTGTATTGCTGCCTCCTGCCTGCTAGACAGTTTTGAGGCAGAACCTAAGTACTCTGTTCTGGCAGCAGTTACAGCATGTCAGCTGTCATATTACTAACCTGCTTTAACATGGGCAGGACTCCATGGTGCAGTAAAGTAATCTGCACGCTTGCTGCTTCTGGCAATGCAAATGTACACAGGAGTGAGGACAGTGTACACTCTGCATCCCGTTTTGAACAGAGAGGCCTTGTGCTAAGGTAGCAGGGGCTGCTGTAGGTATGTGTTGAGCATGTTGGCACAGAGTTGTGGCTTTGCTGTAGAATATTGGTTGTGTATGACAAGAGTCAAACATGTTGGTAGCATAGTGAGAGAGCTTGCCACGCTTGTCTAAACTTGTGGCTTTAGCCAAAACTAATTAGTCTTTCATTTACATAAACATTAAAACAACAGGCAAAATAGTGGATAAAAGGTTTTAATAAGTTTGTCAAACTATAAGCAGAGAATTTGTGGCTCAGAATGAAATGCTGCAAGGAAGTGATTTTTGGCATTTGAAGGTGGGTGTTGCAGTGACTAATGTAACGTAGCTCCTCTCCTGAATCATAGTTTCCTGTTGTTTGTCAGCACAACAGGCGTTTATTTGGTTTCAAAAAGAGTTGGTATGAGAGTGGACAAACAAAGGAGAGTGGTAAAAATTAGGAACAAGTTATTCAAGGCCCATTGACATAATTGTTTACTATATCTAACCTCTCTGTTAGGTGGGCAAAGCCAGTTTTCCCTCTATCTCATTCCTTTGTCACTGTTTCTAGACTTTGCTGCCCCAGTATGGTAATCCTTCCTTTTTTGTGTCCTTGTGACAAGGTGTTTAGCAGAACTTGCAGATTCATTTGCATCTGACAGGTGATGCCATGAGTGCTTCTGGAATGGCCTTGAACTTGCAATGCTGGGCTATCAACTACGTGCCTTGGCACCCGCACCATCCCAGCACCCAATATGGTAATATAAGCGGGAAAAGTTTCACTCTTATTTTTTCTTCAGGTCTGTAAATGGTGTCTACCGAATCGGACTGTATGCACTTAAGGATATGCCTGCTGGCACTGAACTGACTTATGACTACAACTTTCATTCATTTAATGTTGAAAAACAGGTAAAGATCAAACTACTCAACTTCATTCAACTGCATGTCTGTGCAGGTTGTTTTGGAGTGCTTTGGTATCCAAGAATAGGGATAGATTCTTCAAGCAGTATTATAATTTCATTAAAAAGAATTCTCCTTTTTCTTTCAAAGCAACTCTGCAAATGTGGTTTTGACAAATGCAGAGGAATAATAGGAGGCAAGAGTCAGCGGATGAATGGACTGTCAAGTAAAACCAACCAGCCTGTCACCACACACAGGAGACCTGGGCGATCGAAAGAAAAAAGGAAGTCGAAACACAAATTAAAGAAGAGGGTGAGTACCAGGACCAGCTTCTCTTGCGCTAACAGGTTACCAAGAAGTCGGTCTGTAACTGAGACCACTTGTGCATGTGTATGCATAAGCATCAAACCAGATCCTGCACTAGAAGTTATCGCCCATTTAAGTCCTGGCCACATTTGTGCCTAGTTTCTCTCACCAGAAATGGTCTGTTTTACAGAAGGGCCACATGCCTGAGGAGCCCAGTGAGAGCGTGAGCACTCCAACCCGGCTGACCCCACAGCTGCAGATGAAACCTATGTCCAACAGGGAAAGGTAGGGATGGATTTCACTGTTTTGTTTTGCTTTTTTTCTCCCTAGCAATACCAGGTTTTAAAAATATTGAATTTTTTTTTTTTTTTTTTTTTTTTGCTATAAGACAGGGCGTCATAGAGTGTCCTGCTGAGAAGGAAAGAATGCTGGGATCTGTTTTAAATGGACCATTCGTGACGAGGGAATGTGCTTACTCACATCTGGGGTGACAGGATCTGTTGTCCTTAATCTGACATTAGAATCATGATCAGTGTGGTAGGAGGGCAAATGCACGTTCCACATCAGTGTTCCTATCGCTTCCAGGTCATGGAACTGTTACTCCAAAAAGTAGGCAAACCTGTTACTAGCCAGTACAGAAAGCCTCAATCCTCTTCAGCTGATTTTTTTCAACAGTGAATCTGCTTTAAGGAAGCATGACTGACCAACGTGAGGCATGCGTCTGTGTGGAACTAGCCCCCAAGATGTCCTAACTGTGCAACTAAGTTTGTTGAGTTAGTACTGCAGGCAGCAAGTGTAATTCTGCAGACAGTGATGTGTTTAACTCCTTTTAAAATAAGTGGTAGAGATTTTGTCATGTTTTGTGGAACAGATAATAAAATGAGAATGGGTTCCAGGAGAGTAAGTTCAGTGCCCTAGCACTGTCGACCAGCACAGGGTACAATGATGCAATTGTCATAGCACAGATTAACCATAAAGATAAGGTTCAGCATGTATCCCACAATTTCAGCTGGGGCCTATACCGGTTATGGCTTTGTAAATCAACACAGCCACTTTAAACGCAGTCCACCACTTTCCCAGGCTGACACCACCAATCATAGATCATGTGGGGAGTCAGTTGCTGCATTATGCAGTAGCTTCTTAGTGGTAGCAAAGCTGAAGGCATAGTATGTGAGAATGATAATGACAGCTTGCAAATACATCCCTTTCTTTTGTTTGGTTATCACAGTGTAAAGGCAGCTAAGTGCATAGGCTGTGTAAATTGCGCAGCTAAAAATCATGGCTGTGTAGCAGAAATAATCCAGGTTTCGTGGAAAGAATGTAGCTGAAAATAAGGAAAGCTAGCTTACAACTTCCAGTGGTGCCATGCTGTAAACAGGTGCACAAAAAAGAGACTCTTCCCATTGTGATTGTCCCAACCCAAAAGCAAGGCACACCACATGCTTCTCAAGAACTCTTTTGATGGAAAAGTTATTTGGGCACATGTAGGTGTAGATACCTCTTTAAGTACATATATGCCTCTTCCACACAAGGCCAGAATTGACTTTAATAGTTTTTTCTGTTGGGGCTGTGCGTGTACCTTGTGTCTCCATGGGTTCCTGTGCAGGATCATGAAGGGCAGAGCGATCACAGTCTCCCTTCATTCTTATCACAATGGCAGTGCAGCACAGCAGTTCAGAAGATTGCAAGCTCATCTGTTTGAGGTTAACACGCATCTAGAGGGGATCCAAAACCTGTTACTGTAGTGTAAGTGATCACTGTTCCCTGTCTGTACCTCCAGATGGAGTTCTAGTCTGCCTAAAACTCATAGCCTTGGGTTTCCCAAAAGTACTTCCAAAGACATCGGGGGAGGGCAAAAACTAAGCTCTTTTCTGCTGCTTCCCAGGTTAAGATATTGACATTACACAGTGAAGTGATTCCCAATGCTCTTCTGTTTTTTGTAGGAATTTTGTGCTAAAACACCACGTCTTCCTGGTACGGAATTGGGAGAAGATTCGACAAAAGCAAGAAGAAGTTAAGCACGTCAGTGACAGCATCCACTCTGCATCTTTGTACAACCGCTGGAATGGAATTTGTCGAGATGATGGCAACATCAAATCTGGTGAGGCCTGCACAGTTTCCTGATACTGCCATTTCCCTTCTTCTCAGGACTTAGTCAAACTGTGCAGGCATGATAACTTATATCCACAGATAATTCAAATCAGTCCTGTATGCAGGTTATTAAGGGAGTCTCAGCAGCTTTCTAAATATAGATATAGATATATATATATTTATGTGTATGAAAGCAAGTTCTCTGAGAAAATTATTCGGTAATATTTTTCATTAAGGAGTTCTGCACTCTCCACTGAAGCATCTAGCAGTAGTTACTCTCAGAGCTAGGTGTCTGAACTTGATAGACTACTGATCTGATGATATATATAATTTGTTCTGCTTTGCTGGGTCTTAAAAGCTGTTTATCTCCAAGTGGAAGGTCCATTGCTCACTTTGAACTCATCTTCTTCCCCTTCTCCCCTAACTAAAAGGTAACTTTTAGTAGCTGTCATTCTAAAGAAATGAAAGCTTTGCTGGACTGGCCTTATAATGAAAAAGCGTTTACTGCTGACCCAATGCCTGCAACAGCAGTTATGCTAACTTTGAGAGCTGCCCTTATCATAACAAGAAGCCTCTCTTGTTCTGGCCTTTTGGCAACAGTTTTATGGCTCACAGCTTGTTATATGGGTGGGACAAAATGTGTCTGCCAAAGGAAAAATACAAAAGCTGTTCCTAAACGTCACTTCTGTCAGAGGTTCAAATTCTGCCCCTAGTTACAACCAGAGGACCCCTCTTTAGGAGTGACCCTCTTTTGGTGGTTAAGACAGACACTGAGAGGTGTGTGGTTTGGGCTGTCTACTGGTATCTACTGGCTGCTTTATCCCATCCTCATACCACCACAAACTAGCCAGAAATCCAGCAAAACTAGCTAGAGCAGCACAAAGAAGCTAAAGCATACAGGTGAACCTAACCTGTTGCCTTTATTGTGATGCATTATTATTGTTTGTAGGAAATATGTGTCTGTACTTAGTGAAAGGCAGGAGACATGTTAATCTTTTCTCATCGTAAGTATCCAATTCAAGAAAAATACATTGCTTCTTGCAGTTGAATTTGAAGGTGTTTCTTTCCTCCTCTCTTTCAGATGTCTTCATGACTCAGTTCTCAGCCCTACAAACCTCCCGCTCTGTACGAACACGACGTTTGGCTGCAGCTGAAGAGAACGTTGAAGTGGCCCGTGCTGCCCGTCTTGCACAGATCTTCAAGGAGATTTGCGATAGCATCATCTCCTATAAAGGTGAATGTTATTCTGCTAACAGTGTCCATTGAGATCTTATCGGCTTCCTGAAAAGGTTGTTCTGAGTATAACATATTAAAAAGGAATGAACTTATTTCAGGAGTTTAAACAAACCCTTCTTCTGTTTTCCCTTCTACTGCTAGCCATCACTCCATTCTGTACAGCTTCTTCCCCTTTCCCCAAGTCTGCAGAAGGGGATGTCCTACAAAAGTGTGATTTTTGTTGTTGTTGTTGTTGTTGCTTAGATTCAACTCTGATCCGTTGTACAGAATCATGCTGTGATGTAGTTGACTGCCAGCACTCTACCTGCAAACATAGCACAGCAGCCAACTTAAAACACTCAACATTTCTTTTACCTGTGTGTGAGGGCAGAAAGGGGCCCACTTTTTGGGGGGTTACATTTATTTGTTGCTTCTTTTTTTTTTTAATTCTGCTGTGGCAACTGCTGCTAAAGTTTATCCTTCCCTTACAGACTCCTCCAGGCAGGCTCTTGCAGCTCCACTGCTGAACCTGCCCCCTAAAAAAAAGTAAGTTTTTGCCTCTCTGGTCCATGATTACTTAACACCAGTTTGCATAGCTTGGAAATTTTGGTGAAAATTATGCTATAAATGCACTCCTATTTCAGAAATGCAGATTACTATGAGAAGATCTCTGACCCACTGGACCTTGCCACCATTGAGAAGCAGATCCTGACCGGGTATTATAAAACAGTAGAAGCTTTTGATGGGGACATGCTGAAGGTCTTTCGAAATGCTGAGGTGAGGCTGCCTTAGGCCTTAGAGCTACTATGCAGGCAGTGTAGATATGGCCCAATATAATGGTCTTCTCACGTTTTTGTGACAGAAGAACAGCGTTATAAAGAGAGATGCCAATAATGCTCTTCTGCCAAACAGCATTGGTGCAGACAGTGACACTGATATCTTGTTCACTTCATCCCCTTCTCTTAACATTCTCCTACCACCTGGGGTCAGACATAAAAAAGGCTCAAAAAATCTGTGCAGACCTCCAATTTGAAGGGACCAGGATGCTTCCCAGAGGAAATAAATTGTCCATATACCTGTCTTTAGATATCTAAAGCACATGGGCATCAGAGATGCTCAAGAGCTGGCAGGGCAAGTGCTTCTGATACATGGACATATGGAGAGGATAAAGTGTATACACTTGCCTCACATGTACATGTAGCCCAGAGCAGTGGAGATGTGCAGAAGAGTGAACTGCTGCTTTTATTTTTTTTATCCAGAAGTATTATGGCAGGAAGTCCCCAATTGGGCGTGATGTATGTCGGCTGCGGAAGGCATATTACAGTGCTCGCCACGAGGCCTCTGCCCAAATTGATGAGATTGTGGGGGAAACCGCCAGTGAAGCTGACAGCAGCGAGACATCTGTCTGTGAAAAGGAGAACGGGCACGAGAAGGATGAGGATGTGATCCGCTGTATTTGTGGCCTTTACAAAGATGAAGGGCTGATGATCCAGTGTGAAAAATGCATGGTGAGGAGAACCTTGGTCAATAAAGCCTGTACCCATAGCTCCCACATAGCTGATAGGTGAATCATCCCTTCCCTTCTCCAAAGAAAATTTGGATCTTCTATTTCCGCACAGAAAATACAATTAGCATCACTAGGGAGAGGAGCTAATAATTTTGTTAAACTGCTAATAATCTTGTTAAACTGTTCTCCAAAAAGAAGATAAAACTCCAGTAATGAGCCTCTGAACCGCCAATTGCATACAGATCTTACTTTCCTGGGCATTGTATGAAATAGTTAAAAAGAAGCCCCAGGTTTCCTTTAGGATGCTTGCCCTCATGCTTTCTTTAGTCTGAAATTGTTTTTAATCTATAAATTAAAACCCAGGTCTTCCTAATCAAGACATGTCTTTGTAGGTTTGGCAACACTGTGACTGCATGGGTGTCAATTCAGATGTTGAACACTACTTGTGTGAGCAGTGCGAACCTCGATCTGTCAGCAGGGTAAAACATTTTCAATTTTTTTTGCAGCTGTCACACTTATACCTTTTCATGTGCCAGGGTGTAACTAGTGTTTTGGTAAAGAGGGAATTCTCACTGTTCTTAGTTTTGTGCTTGCATGCAAATAGTATGAAAACAGTTCACACGCCAGCCTCTCCTCCAAACTAGCAAAGGCAGAAAGTGAGTCTCTGAAGTAGTCTATGCCACGATTTATAACTGTCAGCAATATAATATAGCTTTCATATTAGTAGCCAAAATTCTTTATCTCCTACAATAAAGGAAGAGAAATTCAGAGGAAAGTTTCCCCATTTTCTAGGGCTGTGAAACCAGATGAGGCCAGTGTAGGACTGAGGCAAAGAGAGGATGGGTAAAGCTCAAGCATGACTGGACACCAGTCCAAGTTACCATCTCTTCAAATCTTGTTCAACTTTCTGTTAAATTTAAATTCTTGTTCTGCGTCCGGCTTTACCAAGTATTTCCAGAAGATAGGAAGTGTGGTTGGTAACAGCCCCAGGTCTGTACTGATTGTACTGAACGATGGAAGGGAAGGGTTGGGCCATTTCATCAGTCTTTCTTTCTTCCAGGAGGTTCCTATGATTCCTCGTCCCCATTATGCCCAGCCTGGCTGTGTTTATTATATATGTCTGCTAAGGGATGATCTGCTGCTGCGTCAAGGTATGTCCATCCTCTGATAGTGGTGATTTCTGTCAGAGGGAAAGCTCAAAGAGCTCTCTGCTATAACCTTGATTCAGATGTATGCAACTTTATGAGTAGGAAACGGCGAACTTTGCTATTACAGAGGTGACAGAGTGAGGAAGCTGAGATCCTCAAGCTGATTGGTGAATATGCACTTAAGTATCTTGAGCAAGGGCTTCCTTCTGACCAGAGAGGGTGAGTGCTGAGATGGTTGCTAGGAGCAAATGAAGAAAGCAAGCCAAGGAAGGATCGAAGGGCTGCAGCCACATTAAACAAAAACACCTGTTAGTTCACTTAGCCTATCCTTTGCTCTGTACAACATATACTCCAGGTCCCCTGGGAGCAGTTCTGTCCCTTTCACAGCTCAGTGTCAGGAGCTTTTTCTAGATACTGAACCTGAATTTTCTTTTTCTTAATTTCATCCCACAGATACAAGGTTAGAAAGAGGCCAATACATATAAAGAGAACTGCTCAAGAATGAGTAAAGCCAGTTGGTATGTTTGTCAAAGGGGGGTGGGAGATTTTTCAGGAGGGGGAGAGATACTAAAAAGAGTATGGGGGGCTGAGCCTTCCCCATCCTGCGTCTGGAGTGCTCATTCCCTCCACCCTTCGAATTCCCTCTGCAATAGTTGCCTTGTCTGCATTATAAATTCATGGTTTGCTCTTCATTGTAGTTTCTGTTGGTGGGTTGTTGGTTGGGGAATTCGGGGCTCCCAGGTTTGCTTTTGGTTTCTTTTTCAAGTATTTATGTATGTAGTTGTTTTGTGGAGGCACCCACAATCGTACTAAAACAATTAGGTGAACTGTGAACAACCCATTCATAGGTGCATTGAGATTAAGACAAGAAAGGATCACTAGATTGTCCAGTTTGTCCAGGTATCTCTGCATCAAGTTCATTTACTTTAATTAGACCAGAGCAGTTCAGTCTTTAAAAGCTTCAATCAATTGCTCTGAGAACAAGAGAGACAAAGGCCCCTGCAGTACCAAGGAGTTGGTTAAGTGAGAGAGAAGTCCAGGTAATCCCAGCAAGCAAATACACATACCAAACTGCAGAGCAAGGTGAAAGGCCCCAGAGTCCTTGCCAGCCTGGCCTGGATCAGATCAGAAGGCAGGGTAGAGATACACCTTATGCATCTCTGATTTAGTCAGTCTGTAAGGTGCACCTCTACTGTGCCTTTGTTCAATCTGTCTTCTGACTAACATGGCTACCTCTCTGGATCAGATGATCCAATCCTTCCCAACCTCAAATCTGGGGATCAGTTTGACCATGAGCATACAAACGAGATGCATAGATCAGGCATCGTAAGAGAGGATTCTTTGCACCACTTCAGAGCACTGCTGTACCCCAGCCCATGTCCAGTGTCTAACTGTCACTAATCTCTGATGCTTCAGAGAGAAGTGAAACACACACCATATATGTGGCCAATTGCACATCAGGGAAGAAAATCCTTCCCACTGCTGCCAAGTGATGGTGAGTCCAGCACTGCCCCAGGTGAGGGGTTCCATCCTCACTGCACAGAAACTCTTCTTTTGAGGTTGAGTTTGTTGAATTTCGAGTTCTAGACACTGCATCTTATTATTGTGCCTTTGTCAGCAAGACTGAAAAACCTCCAGCTATCAGATCTTTTTTACATGCAAGTACCTGAACACAGTAATTAAGACACTTCTAATCCTACTCTTCAATAAACAGAACAGGGTAAGTTCCTTAATCTTCACACTTGAAACACTTGTTTTTCATTCCCTGGATGATTGTACTGCAGGCTGTTCACAGTCATGGGCTGCCACAACAGATTTTCCAATATTCAGGGCCGGAAAACTCTGGAAAGAGAATTGATGGTGTTGGGAGTTGCAGCTTACAGAATGAAATAGGATTTCCCAGAAGCCTGTCCTGAGATCCACCCAGACCTTGGGATGGTCTGAGGGATAGGAAGCTTGGTATGGAGACTCCCCTCTGGCAGTGTTCTCTCTAATGCACCAGCAGGAACAGCTGCAGTTCCCCCTGCCTGCTTTTCAGACACTTTCAGCTGCACCCAGCCCTTCTTTCCTCTTTCAGAGCAGAAGGGAAAATAAACTGTGCAGCTCTTAGTTTTTCTTCATATGGAAAGAGTGTGTTGCAGGCCCTTTAATAGGAAAGAGGAGTGTTCTTGAAAAATAGTGCCTGATCCAAGGGACATCTGTGCAGCAAAATTAAGGTTTGATGTTTAGCAAAGGTACATATCACGCAGGCTTACTTTTAATCTGGCATGGAGAACTATAGCAGTGAAGATGCAGCAGCATAGGCAGGTCACCAGAGGACATATGCAGGTCCTGGGTGTACTTGCACTCTGTTTGTTAACCTGCATGCAAATCCCTGACACCATGTCCTCGCTCCCGTTCGTATGTATTCAAGTTGGATCAGAGCTAGCATAGGAACTGCTGGTCACAATAATGCCACAACTTCATTTTGCTGTATAAGTGTTCCTTCAGCCTAGCAGAGCAGGGCAGATGTTATAGGCCACAGGAGCAGAGGAACGCTTTTGTTTTTACCATCAGTCTCTTACGATACTGCAGTATGTTGCACTTAGTTATTAGAGTGACAGACAGCAACATAAAACTCTAAAACAGAGACTATACATGTGGTGGAAAAGCTTTTACAAGTCTCCTATTAATGTGTACATATTCAGCCAATGGTGTTTGTTTTACAGTTGTCATTTGAATCCAGATTTCAGTAAGGAGACCCAGGGATCATGAGACTTGGAGGACTTGGCTGAACTTGGCTTGTCAGCCAAGAGCCTCCGAGTCTGTTGGCATCTGTTGTGTGAAGCTTTGGAAGTAACCAAGGTAGAGACAGAACTTGCCCTGAACTGAAGGAAAGAAGGCTTTAGTTTAAGATGCCCTTAGTCTTCTCAGTCTGTGAGGAGAATTCAAATGGATTATCACTGATTTCTTGGTTTTAAAAAGCCAGTTTCTCTCTGCAATTAAAAGGAGGTTAGCTTTCCAAGGCTTTGCATCGTAACACTTAATGGCTTCAGGTGAAGGGGTCAATCATGGGGCCTTCAGAGGTTTTCATTCATTGTGAATGCATTAAAACACAGATGGAAATAGTTTTAAAATATTGCACAATACTTCCTGTAGCATTTGGAATGGTACTTTGAATTTCTTTGGCATTTCCCTCTATCTCCAAGTACTTTGTGAGTATTACTGATGAAAGCTTATGCAAGGGAGAAAACGTGGCATGGGACCACCAGCAATTACTACATATATAACAGAAGCATTAAGAGGTCCTCAGCTAAGATAAGAGCCTAATTCCTGAGGGCATTGTGCCAATACACGATAATAAAAAGTGGTGGTTTTTCAGCAAAAGAGCTTTCCATCTAAATAGACCTGTCATTCACAGCAAGGGAGAAAGGTAGTTATGTTATGCCCATTTTACAGGTAGGAGCTGAGTGATAAAGCGACTGGCTGAAAGATGTACAGAATCCTAAAGGAGTGTGGCTCAGTAACATGGGGACTGCATTGGGTTCTGATCCCTGTTCCTGTCCCCTGTGAGAGGAACAGGTATTCCACTACCATCCACCAGGCAGGAGCAGGGACTAGAACACAAGGCAGTGCCCACTAAGCCACATTCCCTTGCTTTCCTGGCCCATGGCACAGAGGATGCATAGCCCATGGCACGGTGGTTAGAGCACTTTGCTGTAGGTTAATGCACCTTCTGGGTGAGGGGTGTCAAGAACCTAGATTTTCTACTTCCTCTGCACATACCCTCACCACTCGGCTGTTGGGTCCCCTCCTATTCAAAGCAGCCAGTAGTCTTAGTTCTTCTGGAGCATGCTTCAGGGACGAACACAACATAGATGCACCTGCCCGGGTGGAATAGGATCACAACAGAGCAGGTCTGGAGAAGGATTTAAGGGTCTGGGCAGGTGCCTCAGAAGGTCGCTTGCCTGGCTAAAGCAAACTCTGGAAGTGCTGTGGACTCACCAACAAGGTTGTTGCGTTTGGACTTAGTGGTTTTTTGGTCAACTGTTTACTTTGTCAGCAGTGACCTGTTGTCTAGAGAATAGATACTTCCCTCTTAAGGAATAGGGAAAGAGTTAGTTATTCATTTAAACTATCACAGTCTCTATTATAATTTGAATAGCATGTTTTACTAGCCAAAACCTTATTCCAATTACTACTTGGCAATAATGGATCTTTTTTATAATGTGCCTTCATTTTTGACTTGAGACATATAATTTAAGTTATGTTTAGTTCTCAGAATCTTTATGAAGATGAAGGCAACCAACTGCTAACTTTCTGGCTCTGCATCACTTATGTTTTAGTCTTTTAAAATTAAATGTTTGGCAGCTGTCATGTTAGTTTTAACAAAGCCAGCTTCCTCTGTATTTTTGGTCCATCATGTCTTATAATTAGTTCCTTACAGGTTGCATGTATTGTGCCTTTTGCCAGGTGATTGTGTATATCTGATGAGAGACAGCCGAAGAACTCCAGATGGGCACCCTGTCCGGCAGTCCTACCGGCTGCTATCCCACATCAACAGGGAGAAACTTGATATCTTCCGCATTGAAAAACTCTGGAAAAATGAGAAGTAAGTTCAAGTCACTTTCTGTGTTCTAAGTATTCCTTTTATCTGCCAAAAACATAATAGCTTGTAGAAGTTTGTTATAGACAGTGCAAGGTAAAAGGTTGGGGTTTTTTTTAAGTAGTTAGACTATAAGTATTATTTACATTTAGTAAAAAGGATAAACTAGAAAAAACAAGGCTTGCTTGTGTAATGAATGCAGGGCTTTAAAAGCAGTCTGAATCACTGTCATGAGACTCGTCTGTCATTTTTTTTCTCTTACCTGTCAACAGAGAGGAGCGGTTTGCTTTTGGTCATCATTACTTCCGTCCACATGAAACACACCACTCTCCTTCCCGAAAGTTCTATCACAATGAGCTGTTTCGTGTGCCACTGTATGAGATAATCCCCTTGGAGGCTGTGGTGGGGACCTGCTGTGTCCTGGACCTCTATACCTACTGTAAAGGTAAGTAGGCTTTACAGGCTGAGAAATAAAATAAAACACAGTGGGAAGTTGGTTCCAGATTTTGGCCAGCCTAACTGTAAAATATTGCCTTCTGATCTTTGACCTAAACCTATTCTCCATCAGCTTATGACCATTGTTCCTCGTCACCCCAGGTGGTGCTGGGGAGAAAAAGGCTCTGCCTATTTGCTGTTGATCTCCCCTGATGAGTTTGTAGGCAGCCACCAGGTCCCCCCCTCAGCCTCCCCATGCTGAAGCTGAACAGGTTCAGGTCCCTCAGTCTCTCCTCATAAGGCCTGTCCTGCTGTCCTCTCACCAAGCGGGTGACCCTCCTCTGAACCCTCTCCAGGCTGGCCACATCCCTTTTGAAGTGCAGCGCCCAGTACTGGATCAGTTACTGTACTGTCTCCCCTGTCTCTGCGAACCTGGATTGGGCCCCCTGCTCCCCCATTGGGGCCACACCAACTCTGCCCATCCCAGCGCACTGGAATCAGGCCCTGTGCTGCCTCTACTAGGACCTGTGCACCCCATATAGCGCACAGTGCTGTGTTATGCAGCCCGTGGGGCACCCCACAGGTTCAGAAATTTGGCAGCAGGGGGCCGCAACTGTTGCCACCATTCTCCCATTGCCAAATTTCTGGATCCATGGGGAGCCTCATGGGTGGAAGTTTGACCCCCCCCGATTACACTATACAAGCTTTCTTCTTGCACTGAATCAGAGATTCACTTGTGTATTAATCTCAGTGAACGAGAACAGGAGTAGCTGAGACTATAGAACTAAAGTGGTTTTAGTTCCATCTCTTTTCCATAGTGCATGGTTTCTCTTTGCTCTGGAATACTGTGGGCTTTCTCTAGGATCAGATAAGCATTTTTTTTCAACGTGCTTTTTTCCCCCCCCATAACTTCAGGGAGGCCAAAGGGAGTCAAGGAGCAGGATGTGTATATCTGTGACTATCGCCTTGATAAATCGGCGCACCTCTTCTATAAGATCCACCGAAATCGCTATCCTGTATGCACCAAGCCCTATGCCTTTGACCACTTTCCCAAGAAACTCACACCCAAGAGAGACTTCTCAGTAAGTGCCTGTTCTAATGAGCTTCTTAGTGTGAGAAAGGGCATGACCGTTTTGTAGCAGTGTGTTCTACTGGCTTGAAATTTACCTAGAGGCCTGGATGGCTTCAGTGTTGAGACATGCAGTAGTAGGAACTGGTACCATGGGGTGAGGGGGGCATGTGGTCTATCCTTCAAGTGATAGGTCACAGCCCCTTCTACTTGGGCACCATTGCCTCCATTGTCTGAGATAAGCTAGCTCTTCTTTCACACTGCAGTTCATTTGGTACTTTATATATATGCTGTTCAGTGCTGAGTAATTTAGTGTTTGCTTTAACTGAGACCTTTGTTGTTGTTGTAGCCTCATTATGTTCCAGACAACTACAAGAGAAATGGAGGCAGGTGAGTCCTATCTGCTGGGATGTTCATGGACAAGAGGTTGGATAATGCTTTTTGTTTATGAAACACCCTATGTCCCCAAGATGCTGTAGATTCAGTAAATCTAAATAACTGGAAATACCCTCATACTGACACAAACTGATAAAACAAATGATGGGGAATGTGAGGGATAGCAAAAAAAATGGAGCTAGGTATGAGTCTCAAAAAACATTGAGAGGGTGATCCGGTCTGTGGGTTCAGCTTAAAAGTGAGCAGACATAATTTGACTCATGTCATGGGGAGAGCCTAGGGTCCAGGTCAGCAAAAACACAGTAGCCTCCTGAGCTTTTCTGCCTGAGGCTGAGATGCCTACCCAGAGGGTTGGGTAGTCATAGCTCCCAGATGTAGAGGGCTGATGGTCTCTGTATCATTATGAGCTTTAAAAACACCCATCAGCCCTTGTGAAAGCTATAGCTATAAGTCCTCAGTGGAGGCAGAGCTCAAGCAATCTGGAACAATAGAGACTTCTGCAGCCTGAGAAGATAAATCTGTTTTAGTTCTCAAAAGCTTGTTGCAGAAGCAGGCTCAGGAAGTAGGTAACACTTGCAGCCTTGCAGGGTCAGATGATACTAGTCATGTATCATTTTTTTCTCTTACATAAATAGTGGGTCTGGCCTCAGAACTCCCCTTACCCATAGAAGCCACTGTGATTGGCTGCAAACAACAGAGAATTTGAAAGCCCTTTGCTATTTGGGAGTGCAACTGTGGAGAATTTATCTTTCAGTCAACTGCCTGAAAACGAAAGACATTTACATTCTTCCCTCCCTTGTAGGTCATCTTGGAAGACAGACCGCTCAAAATCACAGATCAAAGACCTGAACCAAGATGAGGATCCTCTTCCACTCATTGAGGATGTGCTACTGAACCAAGAACAAACTTCCAGTGAGATGCCTACCCTTGAGGAGCCAGAGAAGGAGGCAATGTCTAGTGAGGGCTGTGAGAGTGATAAAAAAGTGGAAGACAGTAGCTCCGTCACGAGGCAGCTGTGCACTCCCGAGGAAAGGCGGCATATTCAGAGAGAGAGACTTAATCAGATCCTGCTAAACCTCTTAGAGAAAATCCCAGGGAAAAATGGTGAGAGATCAGCCATTTCTCCCTCTAAGTTTATTTTTAAGGGTCATGCAGGACATGTTAGTAATGCAGATATTTTGGGCTTGTATGTAATGTCTGTCCAGTGGTCTCTGCACCAAAAAAATTATTGCCTTTTGAAGCACTTGCAGGAGATGAACAAACTTTACTAAATTTCTGACTTAAGTGATGCAATTGGTACAGGACTTGTAGGTATCCTCAGAGTGCTTTGTCATTACTTAACTCTCCTTTCTTTCCCCAAAATAGGTAGGTAATTATTATCATTTCTGTTTTATAATTGAGGTAATAGAGGGGCAGATGCGGGAAGATTAAGGGTTTTATCTAGAGCCCAATGAATTTGAAGTGGATTGAAAGAGTCATTTGTTTCAGCAGTCTGAATCAGGTCCTGACTTGACTTCCCTTTAGCCTGGAAGGACATGTCTACAGGACGAAATTAAGTGAACTCTTGCTTGGATAGGAGTACCCAGGCTTGCTTTAATCCAGCTACCACGTGCTACACTAGAGTGAAGATGCATGCCTTCATTCCAAAGTGGCCAGAGTCTCTGGAGAGCATGTACTCTGTTGCTGAAGCCTGCATCATAGCATCCTGACAGCCTCTGTTGCCTGTGGTAGCTAGGTTTAAACGAGCATGCATGCATCTGCCTGGGCTACAGTAACACATCCGTTTTGCTGCATAGACCTCCCCAGAGAGAATTTGGGTCAACAGCCAGAATCAGAGCTCCTGCCTTCAAAGCAAGCAGATCACATATCTCTGTCACGTAACAGGAGGGTTAATGCATGAGCCTCAGGCAGAGTGATGTCAGCTCTTTACTAAGAACTCTGTCATCTATTGCAGCTATTGATGTCACTTACTTGCTGGAGGAAGGATCAGGAAGAAAACTGAGGCGGCGTACTCTCACCATCCCAGAGAGCAGCTTCAGGAAGTGATGCCCCAGCAAGAGCCTGTGGTCTGGAGTCCACTACCAGGTCTGCTAGAGACTGACTGGGAAAGCCCCCCCACTTCCTGTGCACTGGCCAAGGAAAAAAGGGCAGAAGAAAACTGACAAATATACAAACAGTTAGCACTTAGGTGTCTGGGCAGGGAGTGGCCCTGCCTTGCTCTGCAGTGCTCGTATGGTGTGTGTGTTGTTGGGCGTGCCTTGTATTGATGTTAGGTACTGAGAAAACCTCGTGGTTATTTGTCCAGGGTGGTCAAATTTAATTTATTTTTGCTCAGTGTCCCCATTCGGAGGGAAAAAAAAAAAGGGCGGGGGGGGGTGTCCTATAGAAGGATGAGGACGGACTGACTCTGATGAGACTATTTCCCGTCCTCGCCAGCTCACCTGTGATTGTACAAGATACTGTTGACACCACCAGTATGTGAAGTCTATAGCGAGGGTGAAAGCCCAGTGGCTTAAAATAAAGGCTACCCTAAAGGTGTGGCCTCCAATTTGCACAAGTTCAGAGGGGAAAGCAGTGTACCAGAATGTGCAAAATGCTTACCATGGGACGGCCAGTGCGTGGATGCTCCTTTTGGTCTGTAGAGAGGAAACATCCTTGGTCATCTAGGAGTAGAGCGACAGTTGGCTGTTCAAGGCACTTGTTCCACATCCTGAAAGGGGGTGGGGGGGAGGGGGGATTTTTTTCACTTTTTTTCTGCAGAGAAGTTTTATAAAGCAGGTTGAATCCTGACGACACCATTGCTGTTGGTTTTTTTGATAAGCTGTGGTTCTTGTGTGTCCAGTGTGTTGTGCAAATTTAAAACCTGTTAAAAGAAAAAAAGAAACAAAAAAGAAAAAAAAAGAAACCCTCACTACATGAACCGTCAAGCAGTATTCAGAGCGCGTCTTTGTTGTGACCTGTAGAATATATCCACTGATAACACTATTCTTGTGTTCTACCTGTACAGCTGAAACGTCCGTCTCTTAAAGAGACAGTGTATTTTACCCCTCCCTCTCTCTGCCCTCATTAAAGTGTTGTACCCAAAAGCTGCAGCCAAGGCGCTGACTTTTCACTGCATGAATTGTGATTGCCATAGTTTACCATAAACTAGTGCTGGGCCAGGATCCACTGTATTACATGTAACCTTCCCCAATATCCAGTGCCGTGAAGCTATCATCTATCTGTCTCTGGGTCAATCCCAGTTAGTGGCAAAGGGAGGGTGCAGTAGGCTTACACTGCCCCTTTAAAATGGCTTTGCTTTTTTTGTCTTTCAGACATACATATGCATATACAGTCCTGTTTTAGATGTTCTTATAAGAAAACAGTTTTTAATGTGCCAAGTTGTATATATCTGCTGCGTGGATGTAAAGCAATACGGTAGTTACATGTTCCTTTTTAATGGACCAAGCTTGTCCTAATGTACATTCTTGTTATTATTATAATTATTATTTTACTCTTAGTGGAACATGACTCATTCCATTAACTTTTATGTGTTGATTTAAAAAGAAAAAAAAAGAAAGGAAAAAACCCTTTGAGAAAAAAATATTTTATTAAAAAAAAAAGAAATAAGAAAATAGTTTGGAATATTTTCTTACTGTAGAGAAGCACTGTACAGTACCAGGAACCCTGAGTATAAAATACTCATGCGTGTAGTAGGAATATCGCATGTCCAAAATCTTGAGTTGTTTCATTTAGTTTAAAACAGAAATCATTGTCTCAAATGGTGTTAAACACTAAAAACTTTTTAAAAAATAAAGTGCGTACAGAAGCGAGACACTAGCTCTGTCATTTTATCTTTCTTTTGTTGAAAGACTAAACAAAATGTTTTTTAGACAATCAAATGTTAGGTAAGTGCAAAGAATTGTTTTTCTTACTGGTGTAGAAATTAATGACTTTTTTTATTTTTCGGTTATTTTATAATAATGAAAAGACCAGTGTGTCACCAGGATCGCTGTTTTAAGACCAGGAAGCACTACATTATTGCAAATAGATACGAACTCTTAGTCTGCATGGGTGTAGGCTGTGTGATTGCTGAAAATAAATGCTGCTAATATATTTCCTTTTTACAAAGCATATCTAAATAGATCATTGTTTTGATGTTAATCTTTGTAAATTATGTATTACCAATTTTAACATTGGATGTAATTGCATAAAAAGCCTGCATCTCAATCCTGAGAGAGTCTAGTATTAAATGGAAAAACTTTTCCTATTGATGACTTGTGGGGTTTTCTTTGATGTCTTTGATTTCACTCTCTTGCCTCTTTTGTCTCAACAGTTCCTGTCATGTGTTCAGAGGAGCTTTCAACCCTTGTTAAAATAGAATTGTTGCTCCATCTCCTTGGGAATATCCCATTCCATTCATTGGCTGATAAATTTTGGCATTCTGGGCGCACTGCGTTTGCTGCTGATGTTTTTCTACAGCCAAACAGATTGCGGTGGGGAGCACGCTGGCAGTTTAGTTTGCGTGTTCAGTCCACCTTGGTAGGAGTTGCAGTGAAGATGCAGAAGCCTAGGCAGAGCAGCAGCATCCGGCTAAGGCATTCACTGTTAGGAAGCTAGGGAGCACAGAGTTGTTTAACCTCAATTGGATGTGCCGGCAGGTTAGTACGTCATTAAACCACGTTCATGGGCATGCAATGCCCATGCTCAAATTGAAGGGAGATTCCACACCCTGAGAACAGGACCCCAGTTTATGCTAAATCCAAAACAGGTATTTTCTGTCAACTGCAGAAAGTGCACACTGACTAGCACCACATGCAGCATACTTGCTACCCCAAATGGTAGATTGGAGGGTGTGCCAGGTAGTGCATTGTCATGGTGAAGGACTATGACTCCTATAAGAGGAAGGGGCCATAAAGCAAATGACTTCAGAAGTGCAAGTGGCAGCCTGACTTCCTTGGAGCTGTTGGCCTGGCCATGTATTACTCCCCTCTCACAGGTCTCTTGGCTCCTTCCTGAAGGTTTGGAATGCTGTGAGGTTGGAACATGTAACACCCCTGGGATGTAGAAATCAGGTGCTTGGGGATATTTCAGGACGATCCTTTCTCAAGCAGGGGTTGGACTAGATGACACCCTGAGGTTCCTTCCGGCCCTACTTTTTTGATTCCATGACCTCCCTGTGGCTCCTTCAAGTTTGCAGAGTCCTTTCTCTCTCACTGCTCCAGCTGCTGGCACTGTGAGGCAAGGTGTCTGCAGATTGTCCCCTGGGTTAGGACCTTCTCCTGTTCAGAAGGCTGTTTTGCATTCTTTGAGGTGCTTCGGCTGCTCTACTCTTGTTCCAGACCTCCCTTACATTCAGGAATTCCTGTTTCCCAGGGAAATGGAGCGGTTTCCAAAAACACATTTGCTGTCCATTTGTGTCTCGCACAGGACAGAATGGTTTCTTGATGGTGTTTTTTTAGAAGCAAATGGATAGTGGAGCACAGCTATCTATGCTGACTTGCTGAACCACCATTTAAATGCTTCTGACCCACTTTAATTGCCTTCCCTTCTCACTACAGACCACACCTCGAGGGCTGTTATTATTAAAAAGTTAATTGAACAGAACCTGGATTGATCTCCTGCCAGCTCAGCCCCATTTCAAAGTCCAGAGATGGTTATGAAGTTCAATCAAACCTACCCAAGGCACATTGCAAGCAGAATAATATTCCAGTTCAAATGCAGTATCCCTCTACGAATTCCAGAACTGAAATGAAAACAGAACAAGATAAAAGCTCTTTATCTTGCCATGCAGAACACGCACCAGATCCAAAAACATGGGCTCATGTGTCATTAAAGTAATTTAAAGGGTTGGAAAGAGCTGGTCCAAAAAAATCACTTAGGCTATGCTGGCAGGGAGCTGGCCCCTGGGAGTAGAAGCTACCTACTTTCCCAGGCCTGAGGATCTGGCTTTTGCAGTCTGTGCGGCCAGATGGTGAGGCTCCCCTTGTATCCAAACAGGAAGAGAATAGTGGTGATGCCAGGGCGTAACTCGTGCATCATCAGCTCCAGCTATGTTTTGGGCCTCGGCATTTCAGATTAGAGAATGCTTTTGCACACCACAGGCTTCATGCTGAAGGAAATGCCAGCAGCAGCTCTCCAGCAGGGAGCTCTCGGCTCAGTCTCTGAGGCTTAGCACTGCTGGAGAGGAATTCCTGCATGCAGTACTTTCACTTGCAGCAAGCGGGAAATGCAGCCCTGACCTGCGCCCAGAGCAGGGGGTGGGTCACGAGCCCACAGACGCTGGAACTGGAAAGGCTTCGCTCCCCACCCAAGCCTAGTGCTGATGTTCTGCCACAAGCCGCAGACTCGGTGGATGTAAGTAATGCACCTGAGGCTGACACTGGCCTTGCAACTGCCTTAGATCTGTGCTCATTTGTGCCTTCTGCTGTTCACAAGCGAGAAGTGACTGGTTCGTGTCTGAGGTCATTGCTGGCTTATCTCCAGCTGCTCACAGGGCTGTGCTGGCCCCAGAGACTCCAGGAAAGCTTCCTGCCTGGGGAAGCAGACTGACGTGGAGCTGCTTGCACAAAACAAGAAGGGGCTTGTCCCCAAGGGAGTCTACCCATCCTTACACACAAACACTGCAATCCCCTGCCCAACTGCCCCCAGGAGCTGTTAATCCTTGAGTGGAGAGAAGGGAAGCACAGCATGAGCTGGGCCCTCCTGCACTTCAGGCAGCCTGGGTTGCCTGTCCTCCAACCCACAAATGTGCACACATGTGGCTCAAGCAGGTGGGGGGGACACACAAGGCTAGAGCACTGGTGATCTTGGTCCCCAGCAATGTCCCAAAGGCCCCATCCCCCCCAAACCAGTCTGTCCAGGAACCTGGCCATTGCCTGTAGGGTGGGGTGGTCTGCATTGTAGTGAGGTCCACGCATTGCACATATGAGGGGTTCGGTGGGGACATCACAAGTACAGCCATGCCTGCCACCCCAAATTCTCAATGTTCTCGTATAAGAGCCACACCACAGCCCCTGCAATATGGGGACTCTTATGCACAGTCATTCTCTCATGCCCCACCCACATGTACACCCACCCACACCAACTAGCTGGGGTTTGCTATGCTTCCTATTGCACCTACTCTGGCACCCTCTGCACTCCCATCACTACACCCTGCCCCTTACCACCCTAGTAACTTGCACTGCCCTCCCATGCAAAAGTTTGCACTGCCCATCTCCCAATTTAATGCCCCCCCCACCCTCCATGCATGCCCTCACCCCCACCACATTGTTCCCACTACCTCACCCCACCTAATCCCTATAGGCAAATATAGGGAGATGCTGCACATCCCCCCGCACTCCTCCACCATCCTGACCCCAGTGCCCTGGTCTAACTCAGCTCATGCATCACTGCCAGCACCCCACCAAACCCCTCCATGCCCTGCACCCAGGAGCTCCCTGATTGCCCCCCCAACCCCAGCATCCCCCCCAACCCCCTCCTCACCCCTTCAAGGCAGCTACTGCCTCCTGCTGCCCCGCCTGGGGGCAGGGGTTGAGAGTGGGCAGGCCACCCCAGCAGGTCCTGCGGCCTGGCCCTACACAGCTCCTCACGCAGCCTGGTAGAAAGGAGACAGCCACACACCCTGCCTTGCGCACACATCTTTATTTCCACCCGCACCCAAGGCCACATGTTGGGCTCTGTGGGCACAGCTGTCTCCAGGGGACAGTGGGAGCCCAGCTCTGGCGTGGCCATGGAGGGAAGGGCCACCCAGGGCATGCAAGGTGGCAGGCAGCGGGACACAAGCAGCAGCATGGGGGCAGCATGAGGGTGACGGCCGTGGGGCCTCAGGAGCCCATGAGCACAGCCAGGATGACGCAGGCATGGCGAGGCAGCCACGCACCAGCAGGGAGGGCACTGCCAGGCTGTGCCCGTGAGGGACAGTGCCATGCGGCCCCTGCCAGCCCCTGGCCCGGGGTGCCCCCACAGCTGCCTACAGAGCTGGGGCAGGGGCAGGGCTAGGAGCTCCCTGCCGTACCCCCTCACACGATCAGGGAGGTGTAGCTGACAGGAACGAGGCCTGTGTCATTTTTGTGGCAGCAGCGGATCCAGTCCTCGTCCACGGTGGCCATGAGCTGCAGGACGTCGCCCTTGCGGAAGCTGAGGTAGCCGTGCCCGGCGCCTGCGTGGTCGCACAGCGCCCGCACTGCCCTGTACACAAGAGGCAGCATTAAGGGTGCAAGCCCGGGTCACCTGGGGCCATGAAGCCGCTTGTGCCCAAGGCCGGCCCCAGCCCTCCATATGCTTGGACACCTGCCACCGCAGCCCGCCCAACAGCCCCAAGCACCCAAAGGCCCCACCTCACCTGTGGGGCTGAGGTGAGTCAGGCCCTTCCTTCTGCTGCTCTGGAGGCCAGGGCTGCTCAGGGGCCGTCCCCTTCCTCACCAGGGAGAGCACGCTCACGCGGGGGCGCAGCCAGCTGGAGGGTCTCCTGCAGGAGAGCAGAGGGAGTCGCCAGCCGGGCCGGCACCCCCGCTGCCCCCCCGGACCCGGGAGGAGGGCGTCAGGGGCCAGGGCCCCATGGGGGCTGAGAAGCCCCAGGCAGATGCCAGCAGAAAGAGCTGAGCCTGCCACCCTCCAAGGCAGCGTCTGAACTCTGCTGTCGCCCCGAGCAGCCGGGCCTGGAGCTGGGGCGCACTGCATGGGACGGGCACTGGCTCTGAGCACAGCTGGCACCGGGCATGCGAGTGCAGCGGGTATTGAGCTGACCCAGGGGCTCTTGCCCACGGCTCCGTGTGTGGCAGAGCTGAGAGCTGGCAGGCAAAGTCACGCCAGAGCCAGGGGCCCAGAGCTCTTTCGTGTGTCTATCGGGGGCTCGCCCATGCCTGGCACAGGGCTGTGCAGCCGGTGTGCTGCTTCTGCCACCTCCTCTACCCCCCAGGGTCCCTCTGTGGATCCTGCTGGGCCAACCCAGCCCTCGGACACTGCTTGTGGCCCTGCTCCACTGGGCAGCCTGTGAGAGCCAGGCCGCAGTGCAGGGGGCTCCCACTGCCCAGCCCCACCTTGGCATTACCTGGGTCTGGCTGAACTGGTGTCGGGCTCCATGGGAAGGCCTCGGGCAGATGGACAGGTGGCTCCAAAGAGGCGGCCCAGCCAGGCACCCTTCCCCCAGCCAGGCTCCTCCAACACAGGCTGGCTTCTGTCTCCAGCAGCAGGCTCTGGCAGTGTGGGGTCCCCGGGGCCCGTGGACTCCCTGGCTGTGGCCTGCACGGGCAGCCCCAAGCCCCTTGCACCACTGGTAGAGTCTGGGCTCGTAGCGTTGGTGGCAGTCCTGGCCTCAAGAGGCTGCAGCTCCGTGCTGCTGGGCCCCTTGGCTGGTGCCCCGCAGGATGTGTTAGTCAGGCTGGGATCCCCTGGGGCTGTTCGCAGCGCTGTCCAGCGGGTGAAGGGGAAGTCCTCCTTGCCAGAAGCTGTGTAGACCGCTGAGGCCTGGCTCAGCTGCCCCCACCAGCCACCCAGCCCTGCCCTGGTGACCCGAGGGCCCTGGTCATGCTCAGGGCTTCGGGAAGGGCCGTCGGCTCCTGTGAGCACATGGCTGAGCCGGCCACCCCACTGCAGCACGTGCTGGAAGGTCTGCTGCAGCGAGACCCCCACCCGTGGGCTGGGGAACAGGCTGGTGGCAGCTGCTGTTAGCTGGGGCCTTGTGCTGTCCTCTGTGCCCAGGAGGCCTGCCCGGCCCAGGCCATCAGGGGCAGCGCCATGCTCCGGGCTGGCCCTGTCGGTGCTGCCTTGGCCCTCGGCTTGGGCCTCCTGAGCCTGGGTGAGGGGGCCCCGGGTTTCAGCAGGACCGGCAGCTGAAGCAGGGACCAGGGTCGGGCCAGGGGCAGGGTCTGGCAGGGGCCTTATGTCCACAGAGAGATGGTGGTGCTCAAACAGCAAGTCGAGGTGGAAGGTGAGCACGGAGAGGGGCTGGATGAGGAGCAGCAGCTCATCGGCCAAGTGTGGGAGGGGCCCCTGGCTCAGGGCGAGGAAGGCCGAGGGCAAGTAGAGGACGGAGATGACACCTGAGAGAGACAAGGGCCGCACCAGTGAGCAGGCACCACGCAGGGGACGCCCCAGTGCTCCCAGCTGCCCCCCACAGGAGTGACTCCCAGCACAGGTCCCAGACCAGGGCTTCCCTGTGCATGGCCCTGCGCATGCACTGTGCCTTACCTGGGCTCTTCTGCAACCAGGAGATCCACAGCTCCAACTGCTTCAGGCTGAACAAGGCAGAAAGCGTCTAAGTTAGCGCCGCACCATACAAGACCCAGAGCGTTCCCTGCAGGCAGCGCAGAGCAACCAGTCCAGGGCGTCCCAGGGCATGGGCTCCACAACATGACCGTGAGGGACACCCCAGCCCTGGAAGGGCAGGTGCGGCCTGTCTAAGGGTAGCAGAGACCAGAGCCAAATGACACACATGGGTCCCGCACTGGGATCCCGGCAGGGAGCCACTGCCTGCCCCTGCCTCAGGCCTCTTCCCGGTGCGGAGACAGAGGGAAGCACAGGGCTGAGCCTGGTTTGACCCCACTCCCCATCACAGGGCCAAAGCAACGCCTCCCCAGGGCCACCTGCCCCCAGGCTCATCTTGCTTGGACCCTGGCTGCTCCCACTTCTACCCTGAACAGCTGCCCTCAGAGAGTTCACACCCGCAGGGTGCCAACACGAGCAAGCCTAGGCAGCACGTGCCCTCAGGAGCCCTTGGGATTGGCGGCTGCTGAGGCCTTGCTCTGCGCTGCACCGTCCCCTCCTGCAGCACCCAGGCAGAGCGCCCGGGGCAGCCTTGGACACCACTTACTTCAGGAGGCCAAGGACAAAGGCGTGGAACCGCTGCCTGCTGCTGCTGAGAGGAGCCAGCCGCGAGATGTGCCAGTACAGGGCCTGCAGCGACCGGGTGCCGGGGCCTGCGGGCACAGGGTATGCGGCAATCACCACCACTCACCCCCGCTTAGCACCCCGCCTGGCGTGTGCGTGGGCACAGCCCGCCACGGCCGTGCTGCAGCAGGCGCCGGCAGACGAGGTGCTGCGGGAACAGGTGCGAGCCCCGCAGGGACGAGGCCCGTGCCCCTTCTCCCACCCTGTTTCTCTGCTGCATCTGGGGCACCCACCCCCTCGGGCTCTGCTGCCTGCCCCGCGCTCCTCCCGCTCCCCGCAGCATGGCATCTCCTCCCTGCAGCAAGCGCCGCACAAACTACCTGGCTTCACCGAGGCCTCTACCACGCTCCAAGGGGAACTCCTCCTCTGGCCTGTGATGATGTCCTTCTGGAAGGGCTTCAGCCCGTCCCCCACCAGTGCGTACAGCGCCGGGCACAAGGTGCGCAGCAGCAGGTAGCCCACGTCCGGGCTGAGCTGGCTGTCCCCCAGCTGGGCCTGGGGAAGAGGAGAGGCGGCCGGATGCTGGTAGCCAGGGAGGGGGGCAGGAGCCGGCTGTCTCCAGCCCCCCAGGGCCTGCAGCAGGGGAGGATCCTGCGGTCCCTGTGGCAGAGCAGCAGCCAGGCCGCCCCCCCCCGGGGACCCCGGCACGGCCCGGCCCTCACCTTCTGCACCAGGTTCCTGGCGGCGCTGAAGTGGGCGATGATCTTGTCCACGGAGGCGCTGACAGCGACCAGCAGGGCTGGAGGGGCAGAGAGCGGCGCTCAGCCCGGTCCCGGCCCCGGCCCCGGCCCCGGCCCCGGCGCACCGGCTCTTCGCGGCGGGCGGGAAGGGGCGAGAGGCGGCCCCGGGGCCGGGTCGGGCGCGTTACCTTTCTTCTGCTCCCGCAGCTGCAGGCAGGCCGGGGCCGGGGCCGGGGCCGGGGCCATGCGGGGCCGGGCCGCCCCCGGGGCGCCCGCCAAGGACCGGCAGCGTCGGACTGCAAGGGAGAGCGCGGTCACGGGGGCCCCGGGGCTGCGGCAGGGACGCGCGGCGCCGCCCGGCTCGGAAGCGACACGTCCGGGTTTCAGTGGCGCCGCCGGGCCGGGCCGGGCCGGGCCGAGCCGCCCCGGGCAAAGGGCGCAGCGGCGGACCCGCCCCGCCCCGCCCCGCCCCGCCCTGCCCGACACCGACGCCCGCGCGGCCGCTTGGAGCCCCGGGACCGGGACCGGGACCGGCCGGGGGAGCCCTGGAGCCGGGGGCTGAGGCAGCTGCAGAGTCCGGGTCCACGCGCTGCCCTGCCCTGCCCTGCCCCCCTTCCTGCTTGGCCCCGGCTCGCAGGGGCACCGTGCCCTGCCCTGGCCCCTACACGCTCCCCTGCCTGCACCGCGCCAGGCCAGGCGCTCGCCCTCGCTCTGGCACCGCTTCCTCACGGTGGTGGCCAGGGCTGCTGCCTCCTGCGGGCCCCGGGCCGGGGCAGAGCAGCCGGGTGCGAGCTGGCGAAGGGAACCGACAGCTTACGTGGCTTGGGCGGTCGTGGAGTCGCGGCCCCTCCGCTCTCCCACAGGCCACAGCAGCTGCGCCTCCTCTCAGGAGCTGCCGGCCTGGGGCGCGCGCCAGGCTGCCTGCGCCCGCGTGCCGCTCCCGGGGCGCAGTGGCCTGGGGGCCCCTCGGCACCGAACCGCGGCGCGGAGGCCTCGTGGGGCGGGAGGGCCATGGTGGGGAGGGTCCTGCTCCTCGGGAAGAACGGGGAGAGGAGCACGGACAGGTCCGGGCTGCCCAGGAAAGGCAGGCCTCCCCGGTGGGGCGGGGAGTAGGCCCCAACAGGGGAGAGGCGGATGGGGAGCAGCTCCTCGGGGGAGAGGGCGCCCAGGGCACCCCCCTTCCTGCTGGCCAGGAGACAGGCTTCATCGCAGGACAGGGTCTTCAGCGGGGGGCGGAAGGGGGCCGCGAAGAGGACGGGAGACTTCAGCTCAACACTCTCCAAGCTGGAGTTAAGGGAGGGGAGGAAGGGCAGGGGAGGCACCGCCGGGTCCGAGCTGCAGTAGAGAGACTTCCCGTCGGCTGAGAAATGGAAGAGCAGAGGCTGGAACGGCAGCGTCTGAGGCCTGGGGTAGCGAGAGAGGAAAGAGCCGACTGCAGGCGGGGGCATCGCAAAAAAACGCAGCCAAAACCAGGGAGATCGGGTGGGGGCAGCGGGGCACGGAGAAGAGGGGGCGTAGAGGGGGCAGGGAGGCATGGGGGGGGCACCAGGGCCATGGGAGGCAGGAGTTGGATTCAGGGAGGAAAAACAACATCCAAAAAAACCAGAAGAAACAGAAGAGAAAACAGACCAAAAAAACCCAATAAGTGGGAGTGAGGCGTTTCCAGGGCAGCAACAGCAGGGCGGCGGGGTGAGGAGAGAGAGACGGAGACAGAGTTAGCCGGAGTCCCCGCACCCATCGCAACCTCACACCTATGAGCTCACCGCGCACAGCTGGCACCCTCCACTCACGCGGGCACCCGCCAGGCAGTGCCAGCGCCGTCCCCGGGGCCAGGGCCGAGGACAGCCCATCCAGGAGGGCAGTGGGGAGACAGCAGGACTACGGCCAAACAGCTGAGCATATGGAAAGCGTGGGGGTGACAGCAGCGCTGGCCTGGCATGAAGGGGCAGCACTCCTGGCCTCTCCCAGCCCGTGTCCTGGGGTGCCCTCCACAGGCAGCAGCGCTCCAGGCCTCGCTACCTTTGCCCCTGGCACAGAGCCTCTTCCACCCAATGGCAGGCAGCATGGGGCTGGCAGCTCGCACCCCCACTCTAGACCCCCCCAGGTGGTTCTCAGCCCTGCTGGAGCCAGGCGCTCCAGCTACAGGCATTTCATCCAACCTGGCTGGCCGCCAGGAGCCAGAGAAAGGCCGAGCCCCAGGAAAAGAGTGATGCTCTCTTCAGTTCACAGCAGGTCCTGCGGTGCCCTCAGAGCACCCCAGCCCAGAGGCAGCCCCCAGCCCTCAAGGGCACAGGGAGGAAGCAGGCTCTCAGGGGGCACAGCTCCCTCCTGCATGCCCGCCTACCCCAGCTGTTCCTCACCCCCTGCCGCTTCACTGGGAGCCCTCTTCATCTTCACTGCACTGCCCTCTCTGCCTGCCTAGTGGAAGCTGGGTCAGATCTAGCCTCACCAGTAAACTTCGGGCTCCTGACCCATGCAAGGCTTCACTGGCCTATGCAAAAGCAGCTGGGGGGGGCAGAATGGCTCAGGGCATCACAGCCAGGCACCTCCCGAAGTCAGGACGCAGGGAGATGCCGCCAGCAGCGGGCTCAGCGCTAACCTGAGACCTCGGGGCCCACCTGCAGCCTGGCTCTGAGCGTCCCCTTCCTCCGCAGTCCGCTTGGCTCCAGGCCCTGGCCCAGGAGCGAGCGCTCAGCCGCTGTCGCAGGGTGGCAAGCGGCAGCAGCGCAGAGGGAGGAGGGAGAGCGAGGGCGGGCACAGCGTGCCAGGAGCAGCTGGGAACAAGGAGGGCGAGGGCGGGACTCCCATTCTTGCAGACAGCCCTCTGCCGGGTGCAGAGCAGCCCAGGTGCACAGACATCGCCTGTACCACACAGCAGAAACCTGGGCAGCTCAGCGCATGGACGCAACATGCATTTGTTACTGCTCTGCCCGGCCCGCCCAGCCCTGGCCCCACGCACTATCACCAGCACGCCTCCATGCACACTTGACACTCTTCCTCCACCAGCACCCAGCAGTACCTGGCCCTGCAGCTCACCAGCCACAGGCCCCAGGGGAGCAGCAGGAGCAGCAGTGAGAGCAGAGGTGGCAGAGGGAGGGCTGTCGACAGAGATGGGGTGCACCAAGCAGCAGGGCCAAGGCCAGGGGGAGGAAACCCTGAGGTCAACCTCATGGTGGGGGAGGGGGTCACGGCTAATCTCCGAAGCTCCCCACCCCCAAGAAACCCCCGCCCCCAGGCCTGCTCGCTGGGTACCTGGGAGGGGGGCTCCCCTCTGGCCACCAAGGGAAAGGGCTTCCTCTCCGTGTCGGCAGCCACCCGAGCTCTTACCCTCTTTGCAGGTCCTGTCTCCTCTCTCAGCTCTTCCCAGCTCCTGGGGGTTTCCATCAGGCCCTCGGGGCCTCCACCCCGAAGCCTCCTCCTCACAGTCAGACCAAAACTGCTTCCTCCTGGGGGCACAGCCTCCTGAGGGCAGCCCCCTGTCCTCAGCATCGCCGGGCAGTCCCTCTGCGATGGGCTGCAGCCCAGGCCGCGACTTCTTCCTCTGCGGCGGGTAGCTTTCCGCAGGTGCCACGGAGTGGCTGCCCAGTGGCAGAGCTGGTGCCCAGCTGGGGCCCTGCAGCCCCTCGCCGCTGGGAAGGGCTCTGCCCACGGCTGCCTGCTGGGGCTCGGGGAGCTCCTGCAGCGCTGCTCCTTCCCCCCACGCCAGCTGGCCTCTCTGCTTGTTGATGGCATTGCGATAGCGGAGCTCCTTGAACGTGGTCACCTCCCTCTGGCTGGAACTGGGGGGGTTTGCCTGTTTGCCAGGCTGGGGCTGGGGCCTGGGCAGCTCCTGGCCCTGGGCACTACAGGCAATTAGCTCGCTGGGTGGTGGCAGCTCTGTGTCAGGAGAGAAAACAATCAGCCAGTCGCTCCGGTCCTTCTTGGCCTGTGCGAGGGGGGGTCCAGCCATGTTTCTCTTCCGTTTCTGAGCCAGCTCGTGGAAGGAGGTGATGTTCTTTCTGGCGGGGTCTCGGGGTGGCTCTCCCAGGCTGCCCATGGGCTCAGCAGGTGCCTCTGCTGGGGCAGGCTTCTCCATGGCCATCTTGCTCAGCAGTATCTGCAGCCCTCTCTTAGGCCGCGGGGGCACGGGGGGTGGGCCGCTAGCTGGCCCAGGTGTAGGCTGCGGGGCTCCGTTCAGGTTGAGGTCCAGCTGTCCAGGTGCTAGTGCACAGGTGCCCGGAGGGGAGCTGCCCATGGCAGGAAGGGCATTGCAGTTGGAATCCAGCTCACCGCCGACGGCTGGGAGGGGGCGCTCCCCCGGGGTCTCTGGCATGTCCACGCTGGCGGAGGTCGTGTCTGACAGGGAGTTGAGGGAGCTGCTGCTGCAGAGGCTGTCCGGGCTACCCTGGGCCAGAGCCTCCAGGTGCTCCCACTCCGGTGGGCTGAGGCGTGAATCTCTTCCTTCCGGCATGATGGTGCCCTGCTCGGTTGGTGGTGCGGCGTCACGGGCATCTTCAATGGGGATGATGTTTGGCTGCAGGTCTGGGGACTGGGTCTCATCACTGGGGAACTCCTTGCAGTAAACAGAGACGGGGGTGTCATCCAAGCTGAAATCTGAGCAGCTGCTGACAGAGGAGGAGGAGGCAGCATCAGAGGGGGAAGCCAAGTTCTCCTCCATGGGCAGGGAGAGGAAATCCCCCAGGGCAGGCTGGTTCCGGAGACCTGACTTCAGCGGCTGTGGCACGTGCGACTCACAGCACCGGCACTGCAGCGAGGGGTTGTTAGAGTTGGCATCAACTTGCTCAACTTGCTCCAGGGCACCATGGTTCTCCTGGCAGTCGCTGCAGCCTGTCTGCTCGCGTGGTGCCATGGTGACAGAGCCTTCCCGGAGCTCTGGGTGCCGGGAGAGGTGCAGCCCCAGGGAAACATGCTGCAGGTGGATGTGGTTGAGGTTGCACAGCAGGCCTTTCTTTGGGGACAGCATGATGCCGGGGAGTTGGCGGTGCCCAGGTTCAGACACCACAGCCTAGCCGCTCAGATCATCCACCACCCTGAAAAAGGCAACATGTCTTCTCAGTCACAACAGGCAGCAGCAAGACAGAGCGAGCACAGCAGGGCAGACAGACTGATGGGGAGAGAATGGGCAGGCTGCCCCCATGCAGCATCCACAAGGAGGGACAGGAGGTGGCTGTGGCTCCAGGCAGAGGGAGCAGGACCCTACCCGGGGCACAACTGGCAGAGACGAGGTGGCATCAGAAGAGGAAACAAGTACAAGAGCTCCAGACTGGACCCGTCTCCTGGGGAGCAGCCTGCTGTGTGGGGCATAAAGGGTCTGTCCCCACCCCCCTAGCTCCAGCTGTTCAGCAGCTGTTCTCTGGGGCTCTGGCCCAGGGGCTCTCTCAGGTGTGCCAGCAGCTTCATGGGCTGGCCTCAGATCTGCAAAGGCAGCAGCAGCCCTGAATTACCTCTGCCAAGTTGCAGCAGTCTGGACCTCAAGGAGACGACACCCTTGAAGCTCAGCTCACCGTCAGCGTGGGCCCCAGGCTCGGTCTGAGGGTACGCCCAGCACCGAGGGGAGAAGCTAAAGACTGAAGTTGCCTCTGGGGAGTCACTTGCTGTCGCCCTGTCCGTGCCCAGGCATCAGGGCAGCAGGAGGCAGACCTGGAAGGCATGAGGTGACAAGTCACTGGCAGGCAGGCCCCACACGTGAGACAGGCAGCGATGGGCCCCACCGGGCATTGCCTGGCACTTCACCCATGGCCCATCTGGCTGGTGCTCAGCAGAGGCTGCTGCACCAAGTCAGCCATGATCTCAGCCTCTCCCTCCCGCAGCTGCCCTGCACCCGGCTCCAGCCCTGGCCCAAGCTCCGCAGCAGGAGGGGAGCGGGACACGTCCATCCCCGAGAGCCTCTCGGCCCCTCGCACAGGCAGTTGGAAGGCCTGGCACACCCTGCTCTGTGATCGGGGACCATCTCCAGGCTGGCGCCGTCACAGCGGCCTGGCAGGAAAATACTGCTTGCCCCCCTGGCCCCCCAGTACCAGCCAGCCTGGAGCTGCCCCTGGGAGACGGGCCCGGGGACCGCAAGCTGCCTCGCGCCGTCTGCTCCGTCCGCTGCGCAGCCCCCACCCGCCATCCGCCCACTCCCCCTCCCTCAATCCGGTCATCAATAATTCACAGCAAAGGATCTGTTCTCATGACAACCGCTCTTTCCCGTCACGTGGCCCTGCCCTCTGCACCACGCCAGCCCAGCCCGAGCCCTGTGCCGCGCCCAGCCCCCCGGGGGCCAAGGCAGGTGGGGATGCGGGGAGGGAGGCAGAGACCCCGAGTCTGCTCCAGCTGGACCAGCATCCCTGCTACGCGCACCCGGGCAGGGCAGGGCAGGGCAGGGCAGGGCAGGCGGGGAGAAGCAGCTCAGGGATGAAGAGCAGGTGCCAGCTGGGTTGGGGCAAGGGGCTTGTCCCCCCCAGGCCCCACTTCCTATATGGGCCCAGGTGGAAGCAACCGCCTCTCCCCCGACACATGACAGGGGCTGGGGACTCCTTCCAGCGGCTCCCCCCTGGCCCCGCATCCCTCTCGGCGGTGAGCCTGCTCCGATGCCGGGCCCGGGAGGGCGGAGGCCCCGGCTCCCAGCGCCGCCGGGCCGGGCGGAGGGTCGGCGGGACCCGCCCGCGGCACGGGCTCGTGCTTGCAGACCTGCAGCCCCGCGGGCAGCGCCCAGACCCGCCCCGACCCCGGCCCCGCTCGGGCGGGCTGCACGGACCAGACCTGCCCCGGTGCGGACGGGAGCCGGGACCCCGCACAGCGCCGCCGGGGCTTCCCAGCTCTGCATCCCCGCGGCCGGGGCCGGCGCTCACCTGTGCTCGCTGCGGACGCGGCGCTCCCGGGCGGCCGATGCGGCTGCAGCCGAGCAGCCGCGGCTGAGCTCAGCGCTGCGGGGCGGAGCCAGGAGCCCGGAGCCCCCGCCCCGCACCCCCGAGTCTGCCCCGCCCGGCCCCCGCCCCCGCCCCGGTCAGCACAGACAGCAGCTGCAATAATTTAGCTTTATTGGTACAAACGGTTCCTCTCCTCCGGGGCAGCAGGGGTCTGCCCTTTCCCCCCGCCCCCTGCACTGCCAGGCACTGGAGGGGGTAAGGTTGCAATGCTCTTCAGAGCCAGTCCCAGTCACCCCCCATCACTTCTGCCGCTTGTAGATGACATGAGCCAGGTCCAGGAAGATCTCCTTGGGGAGGTGGGGGGTGTGCACCTCAATCAGCTGCTGCAGGTGTTGAAAGCTACTGTCCTCATACTCCTGGTAGACAGCCCTCAGGCCCAGAGCTTCATACAGCTCCTTGACCCTAGCCACTTTCTCTAGTTCTTTCTGCCCATAGTTCTCCTGGAAGCAAAAAACAAGGTCAGACATGAGCTTGAAGTCCAACACAGGCAGCACACCTCCTACTCCCAGCCCCTGGGGTTAAGGCCGAACCTGGCCCCCTTGTGCACAGGGAGCTTCCCCCATAAGCATTAGTAAGCCAGGCAGCAACCCCCACTGCCCCTGCCACAGGCCACCAGTAGGGGGGCAGGGTCTTAATCTCCCAGTGAGAATACCTCAAGGAGCTTCCTCTGCTCTGGAGAGGCCCGGCGCAGGCACTCTACCACCAGCCAGCTGCACTTGTTGTCCTGGATGTCAGTGCCAATCTTACCTGTCAAGCTTGGATCCCCAAAGCAATCAAGGAAGTCATCCTGTGGGCAGACAAAGCCTACTGTGCTGTGACCTTCCAGAGTACAGGGTCTCATGAGCACCTATGGGAGAAGGGGTCTCTTACCTGGATCTGGAAGAACTCCCCCATCTCCAGCAGGATGGCCTTTGCATTGGCATGCTCCTCCTCACTCTCTATGCCAGCCTGCAAGGAGAGAAGAGAATGGAGATGCCTCGGCCTCTAGCCCAGACCCTTCACAACCCTGGTCCTCTGCTGCACATACACCCCTCCCCTCCCCCCCCAGGTCCTCAGCCAGCAGAGCCTACCCCAACCCCCCCAGACATGCGCACCACCACACTCCCTCCCACAGCAGAGTTGCCTGCCCACCCATGTCAGCCAGCAGTATGCGGGCTGCAGAGGACACTCACCATGTACATGGCAGCAGCGACAGGCAGGTAGAAAGAGTAGAAAGCTGTCTTATATTTAACAATTGCCTTGTACCTGCCAGACAGGAGCCACACTCAGTGACCGAGGCCCACAGGGTGCCAGGAGCACCTTGCAGACACTGGAGCCACTTCCCAGGGACAACTGGCTACAGCATTGCCCCAGAGATGTCAAAGCCTCTGGCTTGTAAAGACAGCAGCCAGGGGGGGGAGCAGCCCAGAGAAGCTCCTTGCTACCCCTCAGCTACACAGAGGTGCCCTGCAGGGCAATGGGCGCTGCTGAGGCAGCCGCGTCCATGAGCCACAATTGCCCCAGTCACTGCACCTGCCCCCAGATAGCAGGCTTTACCCACTAGGCCTCACCTCTGCTCAGTGAAGCGGGCCAGGTCCACTTGGGTAGGGGGAGCTGTGATGAGGTCCAGAGCCTGTCCCAGCTCCGTCTGGTAGCTGGTCTGAGGAGGAAGAAGACGTGAGGTCCCAGCCCCACTATGCGCTGCTCATATGGCCCTGAAGGCCCCATCCCTGGACACTCAGAGACTATCCAGGGGAACAAGCAGCTGCCACCACGTGGCATGGGGCTTGCACCTCCCGGCAGGCATGTGGCAGCTCTCTGACAGTGACCTGCAGACCCGAGTGAGATCAGACGTGCCCAAGGGGAGCTGACTTGCGGCAATCAGGGTGCAGGAGGAAAATGGGAGCAAAGGGGCCAGCCCCACCTGCAAGAAGAGCTCCAGCAAGTGCAGGTAGTAGGGCTGCCCCCGGCAATATTTCTTCAGCAGCCGGTAGATGGAGGATTCAAGAAGGAAGGAGTCATTCACAGCATCCAAACCAATCCCCTCCTGCAATAGAAGGCCCAGGGCAGGTTAGAGCCAGCCCTCTTCCATCCACCCTCTGCCAGGCTCCATGCTTCAATCCTCCCCTACACGCACCACAAGGCAAGCCAGCAGCAGTGAGAGTTCAAGCTGCAAGGCTCAAGCTTTGGGCAAAACACCCAAATGCATCAGAATAACAATTCCCAATGGGTGCCATGAGGGGTGACGGCACCAAAGGAGCATCTGTCGGCGTCAGCATGGGGAGCCCCATGAGGCAGAAGTCTGGTGGTGTAGAAACTGTGATAGTTAACACTGTTGCCAAGAACTTCCCAGCTCTGCATGATAGGACCCAGCCACAGAATCAAAGGGGTGGGCAGGCCCATGCGTGTAGACAGCCCAAACACACCGCACCCCTTCTCCAGGGTCAGGAGGCAGCGCACGGCCCCTTTTAATCCAGATGTGCCGTGGGAATCGGAAGCGCAGGGAACACCGATTCAGAACGTGGACAAGAACATCACGGGAGGACAAGAACAGGGTAAACTGCTGCAGCAAGGCAGGATAGTACATCCCAGGGCAGCGCGTGCCCGGGAAGGGCTGGGGCAAACGTTGCAACTACACGAGAGCACGAATTGGCAAAGAAATGTGAAGCAAGAGCACCTCGCGTGGGCGAGCAGCGACTGGAAAAGCACTTCTATGGCACAGAGCCCCGCACTGCCCAGGGGACGCATGAGGTGACTGAACTGCTGTGGCAGGACCTGGAAGCAGCGATGCCCAGTGCCGTCAGCCCCTGCCCCAGCCCCCGGTACCTTCTTATACCAGCAGGGCTGGCCCCGGCGGGTGAGGGACGAGTCCATGATATCATCTGCCACGAGGAAAAAAGCCTGGAGCTGCAACAAGAACAAGTCCTTCTCGTACCACACCGGGACTAAGCGGTTCAGGCCCAGGTCCCCCCAGGCACCGAGGGCTGTGCCAGCCTCCTGGTGGGGAGCCTGACGGGGTCCATGGTGCCCCCAGGCCCTTCAGGAGCCTGCTCCCCCCCGCACCCGGGACCCCCAAGCCTGGCCTCACCAGCTCGATGCACCAGCCGACCGCCAGCGCGCACCGGACGCTGTCCGGGCCCTGCTGCTCGGGCTGCACGAGGCGTCGGAAGGCGGCCAGCACGGTCAGGCCCCGCGTGTGCTTCCCGCCCGGGCTGTTGTACTCCAGCACCTGTGGGGACAAGCACACAGCTCCGCTGACACCGGCCCGGTGGCACCCACCCCGGGCACCCCGCGAGGGCGAGCACAGCCTCTCCCCCCTCCGCCGCTCAGCCTACTCCCCCGCTCACCTCCTTCAGCCGGGCCACCGCGTCGCCCACCTCGGGGTGCCGCAGCCCGTCGGCCGTGAGGTCGCGCACGACCTGCGGGAAGAAGCCCTCGAAGGCCTGGCGGTCCGCGCCCATCGCCGCCCCTGCCGCACGCGGCGCGCTCAGGCTCAGGCCCGGCCCCGCAGCTCCGCGCACCAGAGCGAGCGCGCGGCCCAGCAGCAGCCGCCCCGTCCAAGCCGTGCTCCCCGCACCTGCTCCGCAGCCGCCTCCACTCCGCGCGCCGGCCCCGCCCACTTTAAACCCCGGCAGCGGCGCGGGGGCGCCTGGGAGCTGTAGTGCGCGCGGCCCCAGCCCCGCGCCCGCCGCCGCCGCCGGGACCACAACTCCCGGCCTGCCTCGCGGCGGGGCGGGGCGGGGCGGTGCCCCGTCCCATCTCGGGAGGCCGCGCCCATTGGCCACCTCCCATCGTATGAGGATGGGCCCTTGGGGGGATGAGCCAGTCAGCGGGTGGCGAGGCGGGGCCACGCCCGGCGGAGCCTCGGGATTGGCTGGAGGAGGAAGTTTGGGCCCGCAGGCAGAAGTACCGTAATCCTTCAGCAGCCGTCTGACAGTGGGTGTCCCCGCCCCCGCCCCCTAGGCCCCGCCCCCGACTAGCTCTTCCCCGATCCCTGCTGCTCCTTACAGCTCCGTTCATCTGCCTGCCGCTACTTGTAATATCTGCTGCTCCGCCTGCTGCTCCCTGCCCCTCTGCTGCTCTGCCTGGCGCTCCCTGCTATATCTGCTGCTCTGCCTGGCGCTCCCTGCCCCTCTGCTGCTCTGCCTGCCACTCCCTGCTATATCTGCTGCTCTGCCTGCCGTTCCCTGCCCCTCTGCCTGCCGCTCCCTGTTCTATCTGCTGCTCCCTGCTATATCTGCTGCTCTGCCTGCCGTTTCCTGCCCCTCTGCCTGCCGCTCCCTGCTATATCTGCTGCTCTGCCTGCTGCTCACTGCCCCTCTGCTGCTCTGCCTGCCGCTCCCTGCTCTATCTGGTCAGACCACAGGGTGTTGTGCCCGTCTCCTGCGTGGCACAGAGGCCAGGTGCAGGCTGAGACTGAACAGGGTCTGACCAGGGCTGTTGCCACCGTTTGACTCCCACTGACAGCTTCCTTCCCCCTGCCAGCCTGCCCCGCCACTCCTGCCCCGGCGCCCCAGGCCGTGGGCGAGCAGGGAGAAGCGGCGGCTGGTGGAGCGGGACCAGGGCCGGGCTGGAGCAGGAGGGGTGGGGACAAGGAGCAGGAAGGGGCGAGGCTGGGAGCTGCCCAGGGGCTGGCAGGGAGGAGGGGAGAGCTGCCACTTCCTAGTTCCTATCTGGGGCGTCTCCCGTGGGCCGGAGCAGCGGGCCAGCACCGGAACGAGGTGGGTGGTTCCTGGCTCGGGAGCAGCCGTGGGACCGGATTGCAGCCCCTGCCCGGCCCTGGCCCCTCGCGCCCGCACAGCGAGCTGGTTCTGCCTGCCCAGGACCCCGGTGCCGAGGCCTGCTCTGCACATCGCAGCTGCCAGCCTCGCTGCTCCCTGGCCCCAGGACGGCCCGTGCGGCCCCAGGGAGCCTGTCTCGTACGCCAGGGCAGTGCGACATGAGCTGTCCACACCACGCTGCTGTGAGATGACTGGCCCCAGAGCCTCCTTGTGGTCCCTGGGGCCTGGATCCCGGCTCCCAGCCCCTGCTTCCCGCTGGGCCTGCACCATGTGGGGATGCTTGCCCTGGCTCTGCTCCCAGAGGGCCCCGGTGTATGCCAGGGGCCACAGGTTGATCCCAGGTTGCTGCCAGCTCCTTCCCAGCTCCCGTCTCGGGGTCTGGTTGTTGTAATGAGCCCGACAGCCAGCAAAGCCCCAGGCCACGCAGGAATGACCTCTGGTCCAAGCTGGCCGAGCTCTGGTGACACTTTAATGAGCTCTGGCGTGTCAGAGGTCTGCTCAGGGGTGGGGGTCTGGGCTGCAGGGAGGCAGCCATGGCAGGACGGGCTGCACTGGGGCTGCACACGGAAGGTGGGTCCAAGCCCTCCGCTGAGCGATGATCAGGACCTTGGCACCAGGGGGGAAGTGCCCGCCGAGTCGATGGCTGCACAACGGCGGCATGCAGCTAGCACTCCCCGCTCACGCTGCCCTGAGCAGGGGGCACTGGCACTGCCCCAAGAAGGCCTCGGCACTTCCTGCTGCTCCCAGCCCGGCACTGGGGGGCAGGGGCTGCCATCCCACGGGCTGCGCCTGGCAGCATTTGTGCAACTGCACCCTCCCTGTCTCAGCAGGGGTCATCAGGCCGTGGCTGCTGGAAGACATGGCTCAGCTCACCCAGGAGCTCGGCACAGCCTTTTTCCAGAGGAACCAGCTGAGGGCGTCCCGGGCGGACACCTTCCTGGAGCACCTCTGCCTGCTGGACATCGACTCGGTGCCCATCACCACCCGCAACACCAGCATCGTCTGTACCATAGGTATTGCTCTCCCAGGGAAAGGGCAAGAACCACTCTGTGCAGGAGAGCTGGGGGTGCCGGGCCACAGGATGGCACCGGAGACCTGCCTGGAGGGGCTGGGGCAAGGCCCAGGGCCCTGAGGGTGGGATAGTCTCTGGGCAGAGGGCAGGAGGGTCTGAGCCTCTGTGTCTGCCAGGGCCTGCTTCCCGCTCCGTGGAGATGCTGAAAGAGATGATTAAGGCTGGGATGAACATTGCACGCCTGAACTTCTCTCACGGCTCACACGAGGTATGTGGGTAGGGGCCAGGCCCCACAGACGGGTGGAAGCAGGGATCCCCCAGCCTGGCACAGGGAGAGGGTGCTGTAGCTAGGGAGCGTCTGCCCACTGGGGCAGCGGGGGAGCCCCCACCTCGCAGGCTGGAGCAAGGGAGGATATTGAGATGGGGACAAGTTTGTGGATCCAGGGCAAGGCCCAAAGCCCCCTGACTGGGGCAAGCAGGGCCCTGAAGGGCAGGTGCAGACAGGGCCCTGATGGGAAAGGAAGGGGCAGGACCAGAGACCACAAACTGGGGCAGGGGCAGGGGCAGCACAGCTCTGCACAGCAGCCCCCCTGCAGCCCTAGCTCTTCCCTGCCAGTATCATGCCGGCTCCATTGCAAACATCCGGGAGGCGACAGAGAGCTTCGCCTCCAATCCTCTCTTCTACCGCCCCGTGGCCATCGCCCTGGACACCAAGGGCCCTGAGATCCGCACTGGCCTGATCAAAGGGGTGAGTATAGAGTAGCTGGATGGGAAAGGGGCAGGGGCTGCTGGTGGGAGGCTGCCCTGCCCTGGCCTGTAGCAGAAAGCAAGGGGTCCGGGAATTGGCAGGGGGACACTGGAGCAGGTGGGACTGGTGCGGTTTGGATGGGTCTGCCAATCAAGCTGGGCACGCTGAAGCCCCGATCGTGCGGTGCCTGTGCAGGGTGAGAACATGGAGGTGGAGCTGGTGAAGGGCTCCCGCGTGACGGTCACCACCGACGAGGCCTACAAGGAGCGCTGCGACCAGTCTGTCATCTGGGTGGACTACCGAAACCTCGCCAGGGTTGTAAAGGTCGGCAGGAAGATCTTTGTGGACGACGGGCTCATCTCCCTGGTGGTCAAGGAAATCGGTACGTCCCCCAGTGCTCTGCCGCCCGCCCACCCCAGGGTGGCACAGGGCACCCCCAACCCGGGCCTATGTCCCCAGAACTCTGACCACCGCCTGCCCAGCCCAGGGTGGTACAGGGCACTAGCCGAGTGTCTGCACCTTCCTCAATGCCCCCCCCCCCCCCCCCCGGCGCAGCTCTATGCTACATCCCCATGCTCTGCGCTGTTCTTTAGCCCCTACCATGGCTATGTTGCCCCGGCCAGTCCCCACTGGGGTGCCCATCCCAGCCCCTGTCCCTGTGCCCCACGGACCCCGCAGGGCCTGGAACTGCCTCTCTCCCTGCCCCAGGCCCCAACAGCTGCGTGACGGAGGTGGAGAATGGCGGGGTATTGTGCAGCCGCAAGGGCGTGAACCTGCCAGGGGCGGAGGTCGACCTGCCAGCTGTGTCAGAGCGGGATGTGCGCGACCTGCACTTCGGGCTGCAGCATGGCGTGGACATGATCTTTGCCTCCTTCATCCGCAAGGCAGCTGATGTGGCAGCCATCCGGGCTGTGCTGGGCGAGCAGGGCCGCACCATCAAGATCATCAGCAAGATTGAAAACCATGAGGGCGTCAGGAAGTAACTGTCCCTGTGTCCCTGGTTGTCTGCCCCCTGCCTATCAGCCGCGGCAGCAGGGGAGAGAAATGTTCCTCTCTGCCCCACATGTCATCGCTGGGGATGGGGCATCATGCCCACCCCAAAGGCATTTCCCCGGGGGGCCACAGCAGCACTTACCTGCATGGGGTCATCAGGCACACACAGGCTTGCTCTGGACGTTCTTGTGTCCCACGAGCTCTCAGCTCTGTGGCCAGGCTGGCACCCACTCTTGTGGCAGCCACGTGCCATTCCCTGAGCTCCCAGAACACGCCTTCAGTAGCATGTCTTGCCTGGGGTGGGTATGATGGGGACACCTCCTGAGCCGTGTGAAGCTAAGCCTGTTCTGCCCTGCAGGTTTGATGAGATCCTGGATGCCAGTGATGGGATTATGGTGGCTCGCGGGGACCTGGGCATTGAAATCCCAGCAGAGAAAGTCTTCGTGGCGCAGAAAATGATGATTGGTTGCTGCAACCGTGCGGGGAAGCCTGTGATCTGTGCCACGCAGGTCAGTCTGCTCCAGGCTCTGAGGATCGGGGCCCCGGGGGTTGGTTGCTATGACAAGCCCTGAGGCTCTCCCCTGCCGGCAGATGCTGGAGAGCATGATCAAAAAGCCACGGCCCACGCGAGCAGAGAGCAGCGACGTGGCCAATGCCGTGCTGGATGGAGCTGACTGCATCATGCTGTCAGGAGAGACAGCCAAGGGGGCCTACCCAGTGGAGGCTGTGAGCATGCAGCACGCGGTAAGAGTGCTCCTGCCTCACCTGGCAGGGTGCCGTGGAGAGGGGCAGGAGGGCAGGTGTGGGGAGCTCCCTGTGCCATTAGGGCACCGCAAGGAGGGGCAGCAGGATGGGGCTGGCTCTGATCAAGCACAATCACCAGCCCTGTGTGGGCTCCTGTGTCTGCATCCCATGCAGATCGCGCGGGAGGCCGAGGCCGCCATCTACCACCAGCAGCTGTTTGAGGAGCTGCGCCGGGTGACACCCCTGAGTCAGGACCCCACCGAGGTGACAGCCATTGGGGCAGTGGAGGCCTCTTTCAAGTGCTGCGCAGGAGCCATCCTCGTGCTCACCAAGTCCGGACGGTGAGACCCCGCGGGGCGGGGGCCACACTCTGGGGGACAGGGGAAGCCAGGCCAGCCAGGGAAGGGTCCTACCCTTGGGGCTGTGAGGGGCAACACAGTGGAGTGCAGCGCATTGGTGTCTGCCCCACCATGATCTGTCACTTGTCCCTGCTGGCGTCACACCATCCCCAGACAGGGGTAGTGCCCCCAATGCCAAGGCAACTCACCCAGGCTGCACCGCAAGTGAACCGAATGCAAGGGTCTTGGCTCCCACCCCCGTGTCCACTGTGCTGCCCCCATGGCACCTGGTGCGCGAGTCCTTACCCACCCTTTGGCACCCGGCAGGTCTGCCCAGCTGCTGTCCCGCTACCGGCCTCGTGCCCTCATCATTGCCGTGACACGGAGTGCGCAGGTGGCTCGCCAGGCACACCTGTGCCGGGGCGTCTTCCCTGTGCTGTACCGTGGTGCCCAGCAGGAGGTGTGGGCTGATGACGTGGATCGCAGGGTGCAGTTCGGCATTGAGATGGGTGAGTGCGAGCCCCGCGGCCTCGTGCTCTGGCACAGCACCCGCATGGGCCTGCCTTAGCCCCCCGCACCCCTCTGCAGGCAGCCCCTGCTGCCCCCCTGCCCCTCTCACCAGCTGCTTTTCCTCCCAGGACGTGTGCGTGGATTCCTGCACTCCAGTGACATTGTCATCATCGTGACAGGCTGGAGGCCTGGCGCTGGCTACACCAACATCATGCGAGTGGTGAAGGTGCCATGAGGACGGGGCGGTGCCAGGGGCTGCTCCTGTGCCCGGCCCCTGTTGATACCACATGGCTCCATCATTAAACACCCAGATCCAGGCAGCTTTCTCGTTGTGGCTGTTGTGGGTGCTGGAGGGGGGCACATACTAACCTGTGGCCCTGGGAGGTGCTGCCAGGGTTGTGGCCCTGGGCTGTTGGAAGTTGTAGGACTTGGCAGGCAGGGGTGGAGCTGCCAGCTGAGGAGCTCCAGGCCCCGCTGCCAGAGTTGCCAGCTGGGCTGAGGCCTGACCCTGACCCTGAGGCGAGGACAGGGACCAACTGTGCACAGCTTTGGCCCTGATGCCCCAGGACCCTACCCCCGGCCCTCCTGCCCAGCGCCTCCCCCCACAACAGGATTCTCATGGCTCTGGCTCCTGTGCTGGGAAAGGGCAGGGCCGGTGCTGGAGGTTTCCCAGGCTCGGTGTAGGCTCCTGGTGCTGCAGCCCTGCTACTTGCTGGGGGCTCTTGCCCCCACCAGGCTCTGCTCACAATGGTGCTGTTGATTGGCAATCTCCCCCTGATCTGCTGTGATCCCTTAATCTCCCCCTAAATCAAGTTTAATCAATCTCTGCTTGACTTCTTGGTAATCCCTTCCACACCACTGCCAGCCCCAGGGCCTTGTGGCTACGTCACCTTCCTGGCACCTGCCAGCCATGGAAGGGACCTGGCTCCCCACGAGCCCTGCTCCTGCGGGCTGCACCTGCTGCTGTACCATTGAGCTTTGCAGCGCAGTCCTGCAGTGATCATGCAGAGTGCTGCAAACGACACGGAGCACGGGCACTCCCGGTCCGGCTGGGGACCAGGGCAGCACTGCTTCCTGTGCCTTGGCCGGCACTAGACTGCGCTGCTCTGTGTGGCCCTGAGTGGCTGGGGACACCAGCCAGGCAAGTCCTGGGACATCTCGGCTCTCCCAGGGAATGGGTGGAGACGATGTTTCAGGCAGATGCTCTCTTCTCTTCCTGTGGCTGCCCCCATGGTCTGGCAGGCTGGGCCCAGGAGATGGGGTCTGGCCTCTGCAAACAGGAAGCTGCACAGAGGGAGCATCTGGCATCTCCTTGTGTGGGGCCCAGCCTGATCCGAAATAATCAAATTATCAAGAAACCTGTTAATCAGGGCTCATCTCATTATCTGCCACCAAGCCTAATGCCTGCAAACTGCACGGCTGCCCTGCACGCCTGGCAGACCTCGATGCTGGTGCTGGATGCAGACACAGAGGGACACAGCTCCTGCGCTCCACAGTGCGGCCTGGGGAGCAGATCCAACCTGGCAAACCAGGTACGAAGTGCTGCGCCACCCTGGGACTCTGATGGGGCAGTGGCAGGGCGCTGCTGGGGAGCTCGGTGTGGGATTGTGGCAGGAGTTCCCTCCCTCGCCAGGTCCGAGTGGCTATGTGGCCTCCAGGCCTGGAAGCGCCGGCAGGCAGGAGAGGAGCAGGAGCAATGCCCGGGCCACAGGGTCACGGCTCTGGGCCCTTGCCCCATGGGTTCTGCTTCCCCACACTCCCAGCCCTTTGCTCATCTACTGACCTTGATTTAATCTACTTAATGCTTAAACTCTGAGCTGCAATCAGGCAAAATCTCCCTGCCCCTACCCCTGTTCTCTCCTCCAGCTCGTTACTAAATGCAGGAAAACAATAAAGATTAAACGTTAATCCTCCTGGTGAGTGCTGGGGAGGGTCGGGCTGGGGGTCTGCTCCCTGCAGAGCCCAGCTACACAGCTCTGCCCCCCACCCAGCCTGGCTGCACAGAGCCCAATGGCTCCCTTCGCATATCTGGGGGAGACCCCAGGGGGGCAAAACAACCACAGCACCTGTGCCCATGCAAGCCTCCCTGCCCTGGGACGCTGCACCCTGGGCCTCAGCTCTGCAGCTGAGCTGCACTGTGCTCTGAGGCCGTCCTGCCCTGGGGATGACTCGCGGGGAACTGGTCCCACAGGGGCCTGTTTGGGGCACTGAGGCTCTGGCAGCACTTGGGCCCTGTTAGGGTCCTGCTGTGGTCCCGGCTGCCGAAGGCCAAGCCCAAAGTTCCCTCAGTGCTGTGCCCCTGGGCAGGCCAGGGGGTGAACACTGGCAGTTTCCCTGGCATTGCAGCCAGGAAGCAGCCACAGGCACCCTGGCCTGAGAGCGTGTGGGGCTGGGATAGAGCAGGGGACTTCATCCAGGGCTGCCACATGCAGGCAGGCAGTGGTGGGAGATGGCGCCAGCCGGCAGCAAGGGTGGGCTGGGAACCCCTGGCATGAGCGCTGCTGACAGAGGCACGAGGTGAGGCCGGCTTGGAGTCTCTCTTTATTACTGAAACCCGTATGTACAATGACGAAAATAAAAAACCGCTTTAAATCCTCTGCAATATGAAAACTACAAGCTCTGTACATCGACCACGGCGAGTGCAAAAGTGGGGGGTCATGGTCTTTGGTGACTAGACTCAAGCACGCACCCACATGTCACGGAGACACGCACCCACACGCGCACACAGGTGGTGCCCGCCCCGGCCTCTCCCCGACCCCAGCCCCTGCCAACATGGGAGTGTTTGCTCCCCTGGGCAGAGCCGTGCCTGCTGCCTGCTGCCCTGTGCACTGCCTGGGCCAGATCCAGGCCGCGATGGGCCAGCTGAGACCCGACCAACCCAAGGGTGGTGGCACAGTGGGACTATGCTGGTGGCTGCCCAAGGCTCTCGGCAGCGAGGGAAGAGCCCAGTGGGGACGTGGCTGCACCGATTACGCTGCCCTGTCTCAAAGGCCCAAAGCCCCGGGCAGCGGAAGCGGGGCCCACACAATGGAATGGCCACACGACGGCTACAAATGTCTCTACGTGACGTAGTGTAAACAAGAAGATCTGGAATGTTTAAATCGAAGTGATCGGCCTGCAGGCCCCTTCCAGAGGAGCCGCGGGGCAGTCGGGACAGGGGAAGGAGGGGTTGGGAGGGGAGCAGAGATGGGCAGACAGGGAGTGGGATGTTCGAGTTCGTGAGGAGAAGGCAGTGCTGGGTATCCCCTCCCGCGGCGCGTTCTGGGGATGCCTGTTGGAGGGACCCACCAAGGGCCGGGCTTGGCGCCCTGCAGCGATGCCTCCGGTCCCAACATCCCAAAGTACTAACGGAGAGGACGCGACAACTCACCTCAAAGCAGCCTGGCATGAAAAGAAACCCAAGCCTACCGCTGCGCTTATGCGTGGCTCAGGGCTGGCGCCTAGCACCTCTACGCACCTACAGGGCTGATCTTTGCACTGCTGCCGACACCACAGCTGGCGCGGGGGCTACGAGGGGTTTCCTGACACTAGTCATGGAAGGAAGAAGCTTGTAGAGCGCAGCGGCTGGGGGCGACACTACTCTAACCAGAACCGGCAACACGTTTGGACCCAAAAGCAACACTGTAAGCAGAATCAGCTGCTCAGCAGAGCCACGACTCAAACACACACTGCTAACTACTGGTTCCCGGAAAGCAGCGGCTTGGGGAGCAGAGACCCCCGCCCCAGCCCTCCTGCACAGACAGAAGCCCAGGACCTTCCACCCGAGGTGGCAACAGGTGTAAGTGGGACCTGGGGGGTGAAGTTGGCATCTTCTTCCCTTGTGTCAATGCTGGTGATGGCATCTGGACCGCAGTGTGGGGCAGATGCCCGACACTGGGTACAGCTGGGGATGGGGACAGGAACGGGGTCAAGCCTTCCCAGACCACCAAATGCCTTAGGGATGCACTTCTGACTCATGCAAGCCCAGGCAATGAGCCGCAGGCTGCAGCCAGTTGGGGCAGAGAAAGGGAACCCGGGTCCCGCCTGGTGTCGCGGGGCCGGGGAGCGAGCAGGCCTCCCTGTGCCACACAACCCCAGCCCCGAGTGATGCCCAGCTCGGACAGGAGCAGCTCAACACAGGGTCAGGAGCCCTGCTCTTCCCCAAGATCCCTGAGCCCTGGGCCTGGGTGGGCAGTCCACTCCTGGACGATGCCCCATGCTCTGGCTCCAGCTCAGCTGTCACAGCGCCCAGCCCTGGGGCCTCGCAGAGCCTGGGCCCATGGGAGCCTGCTCTGCTTGTTGCCTGGAGCTCACTGCATTGCATTTCGCTCAGTCTCAACAGCCAGCACCGTGGGCCCTGAGTATCCTGCTCTAGGCACCGCAGCCCGTAAGCAGGGTTCCAAGCAGAGCCACGGTGTCTGGGGGGCCTGCAGCCCCCAAGGCCCTGCCTACACAGCTCCACTATGAGCCCTGCCCCAGCCCCCTTTGCCCATGGGGCTGTCCTCCCAGCATGACACTGCCCACCCCTGCTCTGCCTTCTGCAGGCTGCAGGCCTCACACTTGGATGCTGGGCCTGACCCCTGCCCCTCACTCATTGTGGGGACAGTGCCAGAGGATGTGTCAGGGACCAGGTGAGGCAGGAGTATCTCCTACAGGAGAAATGCAACTAAAAGAGCCCCCAGGCATCCCCCTGCTCCACTCAGGCAATGCCAGTGTCACTGGGGCTGCCAGGGACAGAGCCAGGCCTGGGCCCAGGCCCCACAGCAATGGCAGGCAAGAAAGACAAGACAATGCACGACCCCATGGCAAAGCTGGCACCTGGGATGGCAGGGGCAGTTCCGGTGCTCACCGATGCCCGGCACTGTGCACCTTGCAGTCAGCGTTTCAACAGGTTCCTGCTCCCAGTGGGGTCAGGAGGATCCCAGGGCTCCTCCCCTCCAGGCCATCTCCTTAGAGCTGCCTGCATCCCGCCTGGTCCTGGCAGCGCATTCAGCACCTGCAGTACCCGGCTTCCCTCCGTTCTCGTCTCCACGTCTGACAGCCCGGGGGGCTTTGCAGGCAGGCTGCTGCCCTGCTTCCCTCTTTCCTGCCTCCTGTCCCCAGACCCAACCCAGCTCAGCCCAGCCCAGGAGGATTTTCCTCCACCTCGACACAACCTCAGGGCAGTTCTCCCCCCACCCACCCCATGTATGGATGCAGCCCCAGCTCTCACATGTTGGACGACAGTTTCGGTTTCCCTGTTTCCACCTCTGGGCTGAAGGCCACAGAGCCCTTGCGGGAGGGGCCTGCTGCATGCCGGGGCATGGAGACGGGGGACTGTGGGGTGGAGGCTCCACTCAGGGGCCGGCCGGGCTGAGCTGGCAGGCCTGGCGGTGCCTGCTGCGGCAGTGCTGGCTGCCCCGTGGCCCCCGGGGATGCCTTGGTGAGGAGTCCAGGTACCGATGGAGATGACCTGTGAGCCAGGTTCCCTGCTGACTTCCGGCCCGGCTGGGCGGCCCCTCCGTCCATGTGCTGGGAGATTTTATTGGGCAGAGAGGGCTGGGAGGCTGACAGCAGCCGGACATCCTGGGTGAGCCGCCCGACAGGCAGGCCTTGGATGCTGCGGTGCTTCACCAGCTGCTGTGGCTGCATCAGCAGGGAGATGTGGGAGCCAGTGGCTCGGGAGAGGCTGTAGTGGAGCGTTCTCCCTGCTGGGAGTGCCTGCTCGGAGCTGGGTGATGGGGCTCCCACTGGCTGCTGCAGGAGTGAGGTGGAGGCTGAGGTGCCTCGGGACTTGGAGAGCTGGGGCTGGGAGCCCATCAGGGGCTGCTTTGCTTTGGCAGGTGGCTCCCCCTTTGGCACCCCCCTGGGCAAGGGCTGTGCCCCAGGGCCTGGTCTCTGCCCTGTGCTCTCCAAGGATGACTGGGACTGGACCAATGGGGAGGATGGCGAGCCGGCCGCCGGCGTGTGGATGTGGGATGGTGCCCCTGATGGGGAGCTCACAGAAGAGGGCCGGGAGCCCCCCAGGCTAGGCTGGGACCGGCGCACCTGCCTGGGGAGCAGCACACCGTCAGGTGAAAGCGGGCTGGCTATGGACGAGGGGGGCAGGAAGATGTGGGCCTGCAGGCTCTGCTGGTGGGTCAGGGCAATGGCCACGTTGGTGGTGGCGGCAGCTGTCTGCAGTGGTGCATGCACCAGGGGCTCCCAGATCACTGGCTTGCCACTCAGCTCCCGGCCCACGGCCACCTGCTGCAGGCCCTGGATGCTGCGCGCCATGTCGCAGTCATGCTTGACGATCTGCTGGACCATTTCGCTGTTCACAGGCCCCGAGCTGTGCTCTGCCCGCTTTCGCAGCAAGATGGAGTTCTTCTTGCCTGGGCAGAGAGAGGGCATTGCTGAGGGCAGGGCAGGGCCATGGGGAGAAGCACTTGGGGCAGCGCCATCCCCACCATGTTCCAGAAGGGGAAATGGAGGCATGGGGGAGCAGGGCGAAGGGCCTTTGGCCAAGGTGCCCAGCTTCCTGGTGCAGTGCAGAGGGGCTGACAGACAGCCAGCTCAGTGCTTCCCAGCAGAGATCACAAAGGGTGGAGGAGGCTGAGGTCGCTTACAGCCCCTCCCCAGGAGCTGCCCTCTTTCCCCAGCCACCTGAGAGAAAGGGAAGCCCAGAGCCCAGCCAGGGCCAGCAGGGAAAGGTGCCAATCTTTGGGGGCACCCCTGAACCCAGGAGACCTGTGGGGCTGGAAGTGGGGCATGGGGGCCTCACCGATGCGGTCCAGGCGGTCCATGGCAACAGTCTCGAAGGCCCTGCGCATCATGGGGTATTCCTCCAGCACCTCGTTGAAGTTGTCCACAGAGAGCGAGTAGAGGCGGCAGTAGGTGTCAGCGCGGATGCTGGCTGTGCGACGGCCCCGCGTCAGCAGGCAGATCTCTGTGGGGACAGCAGTGCATCAGAGACGCAGCCCCACCCACGGCCACTCCTGCACCCTGCTTCCTCCTATGGGAGCCACTTACAGAGTCAGGGAGAACCCAGGTGTCCTCACTGTCGTGGCCACCCCCTGCTCTAACTACTAGATCCCTTTCCCCCTCAAAGCTAGGAATGGAAGCCAGGGGCAGCATGCCTGGTAGATTCCCAAAGCAAGAACCTAGAGCACATGGCAAAGGCATCGGCTGGGCAGGTGGAGGGGCCGGGGCTGAGGGGAGAGTGTAGGGTACGGGGCCGCTCCTCCTGCATCACTGCTGTGGAGCAGCCCCCCCCACAAGCTGTGTTGCCTCTCCCTATCCCTCCCAGTGCCCAATCCAGCCTCACCCCCAAAGTAGGAGCCATCAGAGAGTTTGGTCTCCTTGTTGCCCTTGGTGAGGACGCTGACGACACCGTGCTGGATGAAGTACATCTTCTTGCCCACAGTGCCCTCGCGGACAATGAAGTCAGCAGGCTGGAAGACCTCAAAGCGCAGCTTGGTTAGCATGGCCGTCACGAAGTTGGGGTCGGCGTTCGCGAACAGCGGCATATTGGCCACCAGGTTCCGGCAGTTGAAGTTGATGATTTCCTGTGGGAGCAGTGAGGCTGCGGTGTCATGGGATCCAGGGCAGAATGTCTCCCCGGGGGTAGTTCCCACGACAGTCGCCCCTGCCCAACCCTGGGAGAACAGCCCCTCCCTACCTCCTTGAGTGGCTCGCTCAGCTCCCCTAGGATGTTCTCCTCGTCGAACATCTTGCCCTGGTAGCGGTGCTCATAGTACTCATGGATGCGTTGGCGCATGTCACCAGGCAGCTTGTGGAACGACATGTACTGCTCCACCTGCTTGTACTGGAGGGACAGACAGACGGACACAAGCTCACAGGGGGAGCTGGAAACCCTCTTCTGTAGCAGAACCCCTATGGAGAGGGCAGTAACCACACTCCAGGGCCTTTGGCTCCATGAGGGTGGAGGGGCACTGTCAGCTCATGGTCCCACCTGCAGCCCTCCCCAAGTACCAGGGCCTGAGGGCAGGAGCTAGGAGCATGGCCAACTCCCATGTCGAGCAGCTGTGGGCACCAGGTCAATTTGTTCTGGACTCATACCCCAGATCCCTCCCGGCAGCCCCAGGCACATCTCCTGCCTCCCCCACGCACCTTCTCCTGGTACTGTCGACGGGATGAGTCCAGTGACTGGATGAGGGCGGTGGCATGGCCAATGAACATAGCGTAGCAGGTGGCGCCCACGATCATGCTAAGCATAGTGAGCCAGACGTCGGTCATGCCCTCTGGGGCCTGCTGCCCATAGCCAATGCACAGCATGTGGCTCATGGCCTTGAACAGGGCGTGCGAGTACTGTTTCCCCCATGAGTCATTCTGGAGACAGGAGGTATGGAAAGGGGGATGGAGCTGTGCCCCAGCAGCCCCCGCTGCCTGAAAACCCAGGATCACCCACCTCCCAGGGCCACACCTTCTGGGCTGGGCCCCCATGGAAGCAGCAGGAGCCCCCTCCCTGCTCTCCCTTAGCACCTGGTGGGATAGATCTGCCCTGCTGGCTGCAGAAGTGAGCCGTGATCTCCCTCACTCCCTCCCACCTGACTGGTGCCCCAGGGTCGCAGCAGCCTGCAGGACCTCTGCAAGCTCCTGGCTCAGGAGCTTAGGGCACATGTGTAAGAGTGAGCACGTGTGCACGTGCCAGGATGCAAGCAAGAGTGTGTGCATGAGCAGATGCTTTAGACTGGGGTGGGTGGGGAGTCTCCCGCCCTGGACCACGTGCAACCTCACCCAAGTGGGAGCTCCTGCTGGCAGCTGCGGAGGCCTGGGGCTGGGCTCCAGGAGTGGGGAAGCATGGCACTCACCACCATGTGATTGATGGAGACCCAGCAGTCCTCAGGGAAGTCCTGCAGCATGGGCACCAGGAACTGGAGGCAGCCGTCCCAGTGGCATAGCAGTAGCATCATGCCAATTAGGTTGAAGATCCGCACCACAGCGCTGGCCAGGTCATAGGTCATGTGGAAAATCTGGGCATAGGGGAAGCCGGGAGCAAGACAGTAAGGAACCACTGCTCCCCAGGGCATCCATGGGGAAGGGAAGAGCTCCCCCATCTTCAGGCACCAGGTCCCTGGTGAGCTCCTCACCTTGCAACCAGCGGCACCTGAACTCCTGGCCAGGGGGCCCCACTCACCCTCCACCTTCCCCAGGCACGAGCCCCTAGGATGCCCCTCAGCCCCTCCGGCTGGCTCCTGGCCACCCACCTCCTCCCACTGGTGGATGTAGCGGATGAGGCGAGAGAGGCGCAGTAGGCGCAGCAGGCTGAGGATCTTGGTGAAGCGCACTATGCGCAGAGCCCGCGCTGTCTTGTAGACGTCTGAGTCCACCTGAGTCTCCAGGTCGACGATGAGGAAGATGTAGTCAACAGGGATGGAGGAGATGAAATCAACCAGGAACCAGCTCTTAAGGTACTTTGTTTTGATGGTGTGGGGGTCCAGGATGATCTCTGTGTTGTCCTCCACTACGATGCCTGTGCGGAAGTTTAGTACCAGGTCGGCCAGGAAGAAGGTGTCGGAGAGCACATTGAAGACGATCCAGGGCGGCGTGTTCTCGTCCTTGAAGAAGGTGATGCCTACGGGCAGGATGATCAGGTTCCCCACCATCAGCAGGAGCATAATGAGGTCCCAGTAGAACCTGTTGGGGGGGGGGGCGCAGAGCAGTGGGGAGAGAAGGGAAATATCCTCAGAGCGGCTGGAGCCTCAGGGGACAGCACAGAGATGTGGCTTCTGCCACGCATCCAGGGTGCCTGGGGGAGGTGGCTGCAGACAGGTGCTGTCTGGGTGTCTCGGGGAGCTCCAGCCTGGCCTCTCCCCACACCACCTGACATCATGGGCAAAGCCCCAGCCAGGCCTCAACTTCTCGGCTCCATCCCAACCTGCCGTTGTCCTGCTGTGCAGCCCGGGCTGGCCCCTTCCCCACAGGTCCAGTCTCTGCCAGGGGCCTTGCCAAGGCCTTCCCCATCACATCTACAACCCTGAACCCCAGCCCCCGATCATCACCTCCCTTGTCCTCCCCTGACCCCTGCCAGAGCAAACTACTGCAGGCTCAGAATCAGCACCTGCCTTTCTTGCAGCTACTAGGCAAATGTGCTGTGCCTAGTCATGGCTCGGAGCTACGGCAGCGTGCGGACAATGAAGACCAGGCCACATGGATGCCCTACTAGCTGGGCCTCTGCTCAAACCAATGAGCAGAAGGCCTGAGGAAGCCGCTCCCTGCAAGCCCCATGCAGGTGAAGCTGGCCCAGGGGCCCTGGGCTTGGATTCCCTCTGGATCAGGCCCTCAGCCCAGACAAGTGTCCCAGAGGCACAGACACATCCCAACATGCCCTGGCTGGGATGATCTAGTTGGGGCTTGTCCTGCTGTGAGTAGGGGCTGGACTCTATGACTCCCAAGGTCCTTTCTAGCCCTCGCTCCTATGATCCTAAGCACCAGCCAGGCCAAGGTGCACAGGGTAACTGCTCTGCAGCTGGGCAGAGCACAGCCAGATGCCCTCATGTGCAGTCACACACACAGTGTCCCAGCTTCATGCACGCGCGAGCCAGGACCTTGGGACACCCATACAGCCCCTTTCCTGGATATCTAAAACCTGCCCACTCCCATGCTCTCTACCCCCCAGACCCAGCCTGGTCTCTACATGCAGAAAGCGGTAGATGTGAGTCAGGGTCCGACCTGGACATTGTCACTTGGTCCCAAATGTAGCCAGGGGGCACAGTCCAGCACTTTAGAGCCAGGGCCCTACCCCTTGCTCTTCACTCCTCTGTCTTCCTCTCTGTAACCTGGAGCCTCTCACAGAGGCCCCAAGCCCATGAAGGGACGGGGCCACCTAGTCAGTGGTGAACCGCAAGGCACCGGGAACGCTGTAGACAGTGCGGTGGCAAAGGGGAAAGTAGGAAATGCTGATGCCACGTGGAGGACATCTCTGCCCCTGCCCCGTGGAGCCCTGCACAGGGACAGGGAGCTCAAGCCGCTGGGGAGCTGGCGTGGGCGAGGCCCCGAGTCTCCATGGCAGCAGCAAGGAGGATTAGCCATGGCTGCCTCGGGTCTGTGCCACAGGACTGCGTAACCTCTCCCAGCCTGGGGCCTCACCAGCCAGACAAGGGGCTTCCTACTGATTGCTCACCGCCCGTCGGAGGACATGACTGCTCAGGAGTCTGGCAGGAGAAGTTAATGCCACCTACACCCACATGCAGCCCTGATGGGCACTGGCCCCAGTCACAGCTCAGCCGCCCCCAGCAGCACTGGCTGGTCCCTCCTGCCCCAGTCCCCAGGGCTCGTGTCTGATGGAGGCTGCAAGCACTTTGGGGCTGGCTGCCTGTTTCTGCACGCGCCACCCAGCGCAGGGCCCTGCTCTCAGCCGGGGCTTGTGGTGCCGCCGTAATGCATAATCCCCCCACCCCCCACCCTGTGTCACTGGGTCACCTTCACCCTGCCGGGGGAGATCACCTCGGAGATAACCGCAGCTTAGCTTGTCTGGCACGTTACGAGCGGGTGTGAGCAGGGATGGGGTGCGCTGAGGCCGCCGCTGCAGTGGGATTAAGGGCCGGGGCAGCATTGGGAGAGGGAGGCGCCGGCAGCAGGTGCCCAGGCTCGTGGCTGTCTGGGAAGGGGCACAAGGGGCAGGCGCAGGCTCTGTGGTGAATGCCCGTCGCCTGTGCCTCCCCCCTCCTCCCCCCACGCACGTCTGTGTCCTCCCACCTGGCACGACACCCTGTCCCCCCGCCGGCCCCGGGAAACACGGGGCCCTCCCAGCCCGCGCAGGTGCCACCCTCTCCCGGAGCCGGAGCAGCGCTGAATCCCCTTGGATTTGGGGCAGCTCCTGCCTAGGTCCGGAGATGGAGACCCCCAGCACCCTCGGCTCTCCCGCCCCACACGGGCCGGCGCGGCGCGGCGCGGCGCGGGCTGCTCAGCACCATGGACAGCGGCGCTGACCTGAAGTCGCTGTAGGGGTGGATGATCCAGGGCCCGGCCGACTGCACGCGGCGCTGCTCGATCTCCACCGCCTTGTGGCTGCCGAACATGCGCAGCGAGAACTTGTTGACGGCCGGCTGCAGCAGGGCCCCGAGCTGCCGCCGCGCCCCGGCCCCCGGCCCCGGCCCCGGCCCCGGCCCCGGCCCCGGCCCCGGCCCCGCCGGCTCCTCGGCGCCCGCCGCCATGTGCTCGGGGCCGTCGCGCGGGCGCCCCGCGGCCTCCCCGTCCGGCGGCGGCCCCGGGCCCGGCGCCGCCTCCATGCTTCGTCAGACGGGCTGGGCCGGGCGCCCGCCCCGCGCCCCGGGGCTCATGGCCGCGGCGGCCGGCGCGGGGCGGGACGGGGCGGGGCGGGCCAAGGGCAGCGCGGGCGGCCGGGGCTGCCGGGACGTCAGCGGGCGGGGGCGGGGCCGCGGGGGCGGGGCTCCCCGGGTGACGCGACGGAGGGGCGGGGCCGGGGCTGTGTGACGCGGCGCGCACGTCCGACGCCTGGCGTGTGACGCGGTGTGCGCGCGGCGCCGCCGCGGCGGAGGCGGGGGAGCGCGGCCTGGCCCGAGCGGCGCGGCGCGGAGCAGCGGCGCGGAGGGAGCGCGGCCCCGCCCCGCCCGCCCGCGCGCGTGCGCGCGCGCCCGCCGCCGCCACGGATTTCCTGTGGGACAAGCGCACCGGGCTGGCTGCCAGGACGGTGCGCGGCGGGGCGGGGCTGGGCCGGGCCGGGCCGGGCCGGGCTGGGCCGGGTGGGGTGGGGTGGGGCGGGGCGCGGTCCGGTCCTCGGGCGCGGGGCGGCCCCGCCGCAGGGGCCCGGGGCGGGGCGGGGAGGAGCAGCGAACCGGGGCGGACCCGGCCCTGGTGCCGCCGTGGCCCGGCCTGGGCGCGGGGTGGCTCCGCCCGGGCCCGGCACTGACGCCGCCGCCGCCCCCCGCAGATGCCTCACTCGCGGAGGTACCGCTCGTCGGAGCGCAGCAGCCGCGGCAGCTACCGCGAGCGCTACCGCAGCCGCAAGCACAAGCGGCGGCGCTCGCGGTCCCGCTCCAGCAGCAGCGAGCGGGACCGGCGGCACCGGCGGGAGGACAGCTACCACGTGCGCTCCCGGAGGTGAGTGCCCACCACAGCCACCGCGGGGTCCCTGCACGGAGCTGCCCCCGTCCTTGCCCCCCGGGGCTGCCCTTGTGGGCCAGGTCCCAGCCACTCTCCTCCCGCCCTAGTTACGAAGACCACTCGGTGGACCGGCGAGCCTACGACCGGCGCTACTGCGACAGCTACCGGCGCAACGACTACAGCCGCGAGCGCGGGGAAGCCTACTACGACGCTGAGTACCGCCACTCCTATGAGTACCGGCGCTCCCGGGACCGCGAGGGCAGCTACCGCAGCTGCAAGAGCAGCCGGCGTAAGCACAGGCGGAGACGGCGCCGCAGCCGGTCCTTTAGCCGCTCTTCATCGGTGAGTACCCGACTGCACGCTGCCCCTTAACCTTTCTCTCCCAGGTGGCGAGCTGGGTAAGTAGCAAGCTTCCTTCCTTACGTGGTTTCTGAGTGCGCTTGAAATGACTAAATAACCTTGGTGCGGGCAGCAGCTCCTGGCCGCCCCGCGACATGCCAGAGCCGTGGCTGCCCGGTCCCTGGAGGGCGCAGGCAGGTCCTAAGGTCTGTCGGGGGTAACCGCTGTCCACAGGGGCTGCAGCCCCCAGCCTGTATCCCTGCTGCTGTTGTGCGCTGATGTTGGTGTTATGGTACCGTAGGGTCTCCCGCTCGAGGCTCTGCCTTCCTTGCTGCAGAGAGCTCAGTCCGGTTGTGGCCACGAGCCTGGCCTCTGGCAGGCCACGGCTGTGCTTCTCCTTCGGGGCGGTCTGTGGCAGGAGGCCCAGCCCTCTGTGTCTGAGTTGGAGGCGCAGTGCCTGGCTCCAGCCCCTGCTATGCAGGGGGGCTCTGGTCGAGTGTATCGGCCTGTGGAGCAGTCATTCAGATGAAGATGGCCATGCAGGCTCTTCCCAGTGTAGTGTCTTGGCTTTCTTTTCTTGTCTGTTCTGCCACTTGCCTTCCACATCCGTTAGGGCCAAGACACATGATCTCTGCACCTGGGGCTCTCACCAATGCCCGCTGTGGCCTGGCTGTGCCTTGGGGCTGCTCCAGGTCAAGGGCTTTGTATTCAGGGTGGGGGTTGAGTCCCTGAGCTTCTGGCTGGTCCCTCTGAAGTGTGGGGTTTCCTAGCTGAAGAACCGTGGCAGGAACTCTTTCTTTTTTGGTGCAATCTCTTGTCTGACTTATCTTAGGCTTTTCCTCTTCCCCATTCCCCATCTCTCGGGGAGCTAGTCTCCAGAACCAGCTTCTTTGAGGGGGTGGAGGGTGGACTTGGAGGTATCCAATTGGCCTTGGGGCAGTTACTAGTGAGGTCCGTCCGGTTCTGGATGAAATGTTGTGCAGACACTTGCTTCTGAAGCCTCCTAGCTCTTCCTTCTCTATGGCATTGGGGGAAAGCCATGGCTTGGGCTGTTGGAATGGGGAGGGGGCCGTGTGGGGGCGGCCTGGCCCTTTGTTTTGAAGGATTTTGCAGTGCGCCGCCTGCAGCTGCCCTTCCATGGCAGCTGATGCAAGGATGCAAGCCCCTCACTACAGCCACTGAGCCTCGGCTGCAGAGCCGTGTCTCGGTGTGCTCTCCTGGCTTTAATGCGGACCCGAATGTCAGCACCGTTTCTCTCCAAAGCCCCGGAAGAGCAAGAGCAGCCGGCTCCCTCCGGGTCCCCCCTTTCCCCCCCACTCGTCTTGGCTCTGGCGCTGGTTCGGGTGGGGCTGTTTTGTAGGATTTTTTTTTCTTTTCTTTTTTTTCTTTTTTTTATCTTTTTTTTTTTTTTTTTTTTTTGCTACAACAAAAAGCAAACTGTTTTTTTTCTTTTCTGAGCTAGTGTGTTGTATCTTGACATGTTCCCTTGCAATATCCCTATCGTTATATATTCCTCTGTGCCGTATGAATTGGCTGGGAATCTCCTGCAACCCCTCCTCAAACAACCATGTGAATTTCCAAACCAACCAATGCGTGACGCCGGCTGCTGCGCTGGTTTGAAATCTGATTGGCTGGTGAATGATGAATTCCCTGTCTGCCCGGGCCAGCAGCGGAGTCGACCGAGCAGCAGAAGGGCCAAGAGTGTGGAAGACGACGACGAGGGGCATCTGATCTATCGCGTCGGCGACTGGCTACAAGAAAGATGTACAGCCGAATCGTAACATAATTTAGCTCTCTAGTTAAGCTCCCATCGCAGTCGCAGATCTGTCTTATCTTTGTTTCATTTTATTTTCATTGTTTATTAAAGAGAAGCCCTCTCTCCCCCCCACCCCCTTTTATTAAAGCTACATATATATTCTATACTGTTACTGCAGTGCCAGGGATGTAGGGCAGTTGCCTTGTGCAGCCGGTCTCGGCCTTCCGCCCTGCCGGTCTCCAGCGTGCAGGCTAGGTGTTGCAATGCATTCTTCTCTGCCTTGTGTACGTGCCACAGCCAGGTCCCGCTCTCCACCTCATGGCCCTTTCTCTCTCTCTCCCTCCCTCTCAGATGAGATCATTAGCACCCTAGGAGAAGGTACATTTGGCCGAGTGGTGCAGTGCGTGGATCACCGGAGGTAGGCGTGCTACCAAGCTGGCAACACCATGCCAGGCTGCTGCCTTCTTGGGGGGGGAGCACGGGTCCAGCAGCCTTGCTCGTGTGGAGGCTGGAGTGTCGGGGTGATTGAGTCCCTTCTTATTCGGACTTAGCATGCACTGATCTGATCCAGTCCTGTTCATGGTCCCTGTGGGATGGGCTGGGATGGACCAGGGGGTAAAATCTGCTGTCTCAGCTGGTGGGGGTCACTGGGGCTCTACCACGTGGCCCCAGAAAGGGTGGAGGTTGTGGTGCCCATGTCCCTTGGAGCCACACGGGCCTCAGGCTCACAGTCCTGTTCCTGCCTCTCCCCAGGGGTGGTGCGCGTGTTGCACTCAAAATCATAAAGAACGTGGAGAAGTACAAGGAGGCTGCGCGGCTGGAGATCAACGTGCTGGAGAAGATAAATGAGAAGGACCCAGAGAACAAGAAGTGAGTATTGTGTGTGATTGTAGGAAGTCGGGGCTGTCCCCATTCGTTGCCCTGGCTGAGGACAGGGTTGGCCTTGGGACAGCTTCTTGTAGGCACCCGGCTCCTCCATGAGTTGTGCCATGGATGAAGTGACACCACAGTGAGAGCAGGGCAGGGGTGCGAGCGGCATGACTGCCCGTAACCCCAGCATCTTCTCTCAGCCTCTGCGTGCGGATGTTCGACTGGTTCGACTACCACGGCCACATGTGCATCTCTTTTGAGCTGCTGGGGCTCAGCACGTTCGACTTCCTGAAGGATAACAACTATCTGCCTTACCCCATCCACCAAGTGCGGCACATGGCCTTCCAGGTCTGCCAGGCAGTGAGATGTGAGTGTCGGTGCCGCCACCTTTGTGCTGAGCTGGCAATGTGCATGATGAAGCGTGAGCCCTGGCCTCAGCGGCTCAGTTCTGCAACTGATGGGCCATGGCAGCTAGCGGCTGTCAGAAGGACTGCCCTGTGTATCCCAAGGCTGAACCATTCCTGCCCACCAGGGTTAGGGGTAAACCCACTGTCCCTTGCCTGGCTGCACAGGAGGTGTGGGCACAGGTCTGGGCACCTGCTTTCCATCTATCCAGAGGCTCTGTGTGCTGAGCCTCCAGGATCCAGGCCCACCTGCCTTTTGGCTGGGGAAGAGCTGGGCAGTTTGCAGTGGTTGCTGAATGTGGTGTCAAACTGGAGATGGTATGGGTGGGTTAATGAATGGTTTAACCCTTAGGATAGGCTGTGCAGCCATCGCACCCCTGACTGATCCCCTTTCTTCCCCAGTTCTACATGACAATAAGCTCACCCATACAGACCTCAAACCTGAGAACATCCTCTTTGTGAGCTCTGACTACGAGCTCACCTACAACTTGGAAAAGGTAAAGGGGTAGCTTTGGGGGATCCTGGTGTCCCCAGCCCTATGGGAGGGGGAGATGCTATGAGAACAGCATGCATGGCTGGGCAGGGCAGGGTAGGGCAGTTGTGACTGCTGTAGGGAGCTCCTTGGGAGTGGTCTCCCCTGTCTCAGATGAGGTGGGACGCATGAGGTTCATGTCAGTTCGGGCCCCGGGCCGCTCGTGAACAGCCTGTACTTTGTTCTGTAGTCAAGCAGCAGGGCTTCAAGGGTCTTGGGGTCTGATGAGAGGAGCCTCATGGCTTGTTTTCTGGGCATGGTGGATGTGCAGGGCTAGAAGGTGGCTGTCAGCCCCACAAGTCTACAAGGTGTTGGCATCTGCGGTCCCTACTTGGGCACTAGCTGCCTGAGGAACTGTGCCTGCATGGTGAGACTGTGACACCAGCATCTTGTTCTCCTTTCTCAGAAACGGGACGAGCGGAGTGTGAAGAGCACAGCCATCAGGGTGGTGGATTTTGGCAGCGCCACGTTTGATCATGAGCACCACAGCACGATTGTCTCCACCCGGCACTACCGGGCCCCGGAGGTCATCCTGGGTAGGTCAACAGCCTCGGCCCATCCAGAGACCCCCAGGGGCTAGCACCCCTGTCCCAAGGGCTCATCATACTAGATGCACATTGTAGCCCTGCCTGCTGGGTGTATGACAGTGGCCTCAGCTTCACACCTGGTGTCATAGACTTTGACTGCTGGAGGTCAGGTGGTTTTCCCAAGGGGCTCTGCAAAGTGCTGGTCCTAGAAAGGCAGCCAGGCTTGGAGCTCAGGGCTCTGCTTCGACAGCACAGTACCTGTTAGTGTGGACTGTGGGGTGGGAGTCCCTTTGACAGCTGGGCTTTGCAGGGCTTGCACAGCCACTGCTTTTTCGCTCTGGTGATAATCCCTCTGTCTCTAGAGCTCGGTTGGAGTCAGCCCTGTGATGTGTGGAGCATTGGCTGCATCATCTTTGAGTACTACGTGGGCTTCACCCTGTTCCAGGTGAGAACCACATCCTTTCTGCCCAGCAGCCTAGAGCTGTAGGAGGCAGATGCTTGCATAAAGAGGATGAAGTCTGCCGTGTGCTTTTGCTTGGTGTGCAGGGCCAACCTGTTCTCTCTTCTAGACCCACGACAATCGGGAGCATCTAGCCATGATGGAAAGGATTCTGGGACCAATTCCTTCTCGCATGATCCGGAAGACCAGGTGAGTAAGGCTGGCTGCTATGGAACAGAGCCCTCCTCCCCTCCCAGGATGTTGGGCCTGGGTAGAGTCTTAGCTGCAGGGCCCAGGAACTGCCGGGGGGGACACTTCTCCATCTGCACTGCTGCTTGGCCGTAGTGGTCTGTAGCAGCGGCAAGGCAGATGTCTGGTGAGCGAGTCCCTGCTGGGGCATGGCTATGGCACCAGTACCCACTCCCTTCTGGTACTTTATCTTGGCAGGAAGCAGAAGTATTTCTACCATGGCCGCCTGGACTGGGATGAGAACACCTCTGCAGGCCGCTATGTCCGTGAGAACTGCAAACCACTGCGGGTAAGGCAAATGAGCAGGGTGGGTAGGAGCTCTGAGCTAGGGCACCCTTCTCCCCTGGAATGCTCTGTGCCTGTTATGGCTTACAAGAACCCAGTCTCTTCAGTCAGCAGGGCTGTGACCATAGTCTGCTGGGAACCACCAAGAGGCTTTGCTCATGTGGCTTCTTAATGTGGCCTGGGACTGTCCACTGGAGACTGAGGCAGAGTGTGATAGGTGGCAGGAGCCTGACCATCTGTCTGGGATGGGAGAGGGAAGAAAACCCATGGGAGTTCTGGGATGGGGGAGCAGGCCCTAAATCATGCATACTCTTGGTAAGACTCCCCAGCTGTGACCCCAGGGAGTGAGAACACCCAGCTGTGCTGGGGCAAGGCCCATCGACCCTGGTGCCTGCCACCCTGACCCCTCCCTCCTTCCCTCCCCAGAGGTACCTGACCTCAGAGGCTGAGGACCACCACCGCCTCTTCGATCTCATCGAGAGCATGCTGGAGTACGAGCCGTCCAAGCGCATCACCCTGGCCGAGGCACTCAAGCACCCGTTCTTCGACGTGCTGAAGATGGAGCTGAGCACAAAGGTGTGGGACTCTAGCCGAGACATCAGCCGGTGACACTGCCGACACCAGCGTGCCCTCAGGTTCTAGCCCCTGTGGAGGCCTGTGTGATTTGTATCAGACACTTGGTGCTTTTTTATACAAGAGAGACAGACTCCTGGACCCTTTTGTTACTGTGTAAAGCTGTTAATATGTGAGATATTGTACATAGCCCATATTCTATATCAGCCTTCGAGCCGTGGGCCTGACCACCTCCTGCTGCTGCCGCCGTTGCCCTAAGACACAGGGCCCATACGTCCATTATGTAAATACTTTTCTTCACATGTTGCGTTGTCTCTGGTCCTCATCCCCTACCCCCCCCAAGTGTGAATACCCTGGGGCTCCTGGCTGCCTGTAGCTCTTCCTTTCCTTGTAAGTTATGAAGCTGGTGGGATCGCATGGGAATTATTTTTTGGATCGATGTCATAGCCCATCCCCACACCAGAGTTTTATAAGAATTTTGTACAGTCTTTGTGAAAATAAATATGAAGTGACTTAACCTTCCAGGGCATCTTCCCAATCTGCATCCAGACCAGTGGGGCCTGGTTTGCCTGCCATCTCCCTAGGGTCTGGGGTTGGGCCTGTGCTGCCCTGACAGCCGCCAGGGTGGGTGTCATTGGCCCCCTGCCTCGGTGACTCTTACCTCCAATATTTTCCCCTTCCCTAGGGAGGGAGGGTCTGTTCTGGTGTTGCTACATTGGAAAGCAGGGGCCTTGCTGACCAGCTTTGACTGAGCTGTTGCAATTCAGCAGCCAGGGTTGCTGTGGGGGGGCTGGGGCTGGATCTGAGTTGAGCCCGGGGTGGGGGGGACAGTCCTGTGCCCAGGCTGCTGCCATGGCCAGCTCTGAGTAGCCTGAAGCCCAGGACAGCTAGAGTCCATCACCAGACTCCTCTCCTTTTGTACGTGTCCTCCTGCATGCCTCCAGGCTCCATGGCTCTCTTGTTGATAGGCCATGTTAGTAAGGCTGTGCCTCTATGCCTCTGCAGAGGCCAGCTCTGGCCCTAGGTCTCCCAGTCTTGGTGCCCAGCAATCCGGGCTGAAGGGGGTCCAGGTCATCAGGAATCCTTGTGTGGGAAGTGGAGCACATGCTGGCTCTGCTCTGGAGCAGCCTCTGCTTCTCAGGATCAATGTTTGGTGGTCGGAAAGTGCCAAGTGTGAAATGCAGCCAGGTCCTATGGCCAGAAGGGCAGAGGCTATTTTAGGTCGAGGTCACTGTGGCAAACCTGGACTTGAGGAAGTGCCTTGGGCTCGTAATGTCCCTGCAGAGCAGAGCGAGTCCAAGCCCTCAGGCCTCATGCTGTCCCCTGGATCTAGGGAGTGGCAGCACTGGCTAAGAGTGGTGGCTGCTGCAACATCCGAGTCTGGGTGCCCCGGTGACTAATAATCCCTTGGCAGGCTCTTGTTACCCAAACACAAGGACATGCAGACTGCTCCCAAGGGAGCTGGCAGGGATGTGGCTGATAGTGTTCATGATTCTTGGCTTGCGTGTGCTGGAAAAGCCCTGGGGGGCTGAGGGGAGATGAGACAGATGCACAAGGAGCCATTATGTAGGGTGCTTAATGCTCTGCTGATGCACCATATGGCTACAGCAGACGGTCCTAGCCTAGCACCCTGTCATCACTCAGGGATAAAGGAAAGCCCAGCTTCAGCTGCAGTTAGCGGGGGCTGAGTTTGAGACCGGGGCGGGTGACATTGAGTTGTCTTTGTCTGCTTCTGATCCCGACTTAAAGAGCTTGGGCTGGGAGCTTTAATTTGCGTTCCTCAGCGTTGCTTCTTCAAAGCAGCTGTGGAGACAGACGGGGCAGCACCTAGCAGTGAGCCCAGCAGAACCAGAGGCTGCTGTGGTAGCTGTCAGCACCCGGAGTGCAGGTGAGAGGCAGATCTGATGTCTGCCCATTCATTCCTGTCCCCAGCTAAGGCCCCTGGAGTTGAAAGGATTCCTGCCCTTCGCACCCTCCCCCCATGTTCCCTGTACAGCCTGAAAGACCAAGGTCACAGCACTGCCCAGAACCCGACAGCTCTAGGGAGGTGAAGTGCTATCAGGCTGGTGCTCTTGTGGGGGAGTATATAAGGGCTGCAGCCATGCACACTCCCCGCAGTTCCTCTCCAGACCCTAGGGCTTGGAGAATACTCCACAGCCTTGGGGCCAGTGCAAGTGCCGCCAGGTACCAAATTCACAGGTCTGTCTCTGGCCAGGCAGGTGGTTCTTGTGTGCCCTGTGTGACTGGTTCTCAGAAAAATGAGCAATTATTTTGGCACAGGGCATTCACTGAGCTCGCTGTTGTGTGGCTGACAACCAAGTATGAGGTGTTTGAGAACCGGGAGGTGCAAAGCCATCTGAATTCTGTCTTGCTGCAGATTCCTCGCTGACTAGCTTGGCTAGGTAATCCCTACAGCGGTGCCTCCCCGTGATCTAGGCTCATGGCTGGGGGGTTGGGTCCCGGCACCCAAGTTCTGTTTCTGTTGCTTGGACAGCACTAACTGCTGTCACTGCTTCCTCTGCTCCAGCCTCTGCGTACAGCCTCCACCCAGTTTTCCGTTCATGGAGTCTGCGGTGAAATCGGCTTTCGGGGTCCCAGTGAAACAGCTTTTCTCCTGCATCTCTGCTGACCGCAAGGACAAGGATTTCCAGACCCGGGGAGGCTTCACAAAGGGCCCAGAAGAACACCACAACCGGAAGGCCCAGGAGGAGAAGTAAGAGCCCTGCCACTCCCAGCTCAGGGGGCTGTTGAGGTTCTAGCCCAGCTGCTTGGTTTGTATCCCCCAGACTCGCACACAGGAAGCCTGTTGTGATGGGTCTGTCTGTATGGAGCCATCTTCAGGCAGCTTCATTTCCTTCCTCTTGCTCTGGGGTGAGCACAGAGTATGATGGGGACCGGCAAGGGGGCTGTGGGGCAGCTGGCCCAAGGGGTGGTGCAGCCTTCTCTGGCCTAAGGTTCCTGCTCCCTGGTAAAGCCCGTCAACCCCCTGCCCCAGGCAAGCCCCGAGCTGTAGCCTCCTGACGCTCTTCTTTCCTGCGCAGAAGCGAACGGGACGCCTTCTACGCTCAGAAGAAAGCCGAGCGTGCGGCCATGAGGACCCAGCTCCGGGAGAAATACCAGCTGCCCGAGGTGAGGGTCTTGCTGCTGGGGGACAACTCAGCTGCTTCGCGGGGCGCTCGACCAGGGCAGGTTTGGGTTACAGCCTGGGAGCACCGCTGGAGACAGGCTCAGGGGCTGCAGGGACTGGCCAGCCCTGCCCGCGTGGCCTCTCGGCTCTGGGTCTGTCCCTGCTCCCTGGTTGCTGGTCGCCGTGCGCTGCAGCTCCAGCCGGGAAGGGAGGAAATTTTCGCCCCAACGGTCCCGGTCACGCGGGGAGGGGGTGGGATGAGCTCCTGACGTCCTGCGCTAACCCGTCTCCTTCCCCTTCCTCCCCAGAACAAGGCAGACACGCGGCAGCTGCGGGCGGCTGGCACGAAGACGCCAGCGGGCCAGGCCGTGGTAGCAGCGGTGCGGCCCTTCGCAGGGCTGGCGGCCCTGGCCCTCGGCTCGTGGAAGAACGGAGGCGAGAGCCCAGCGCAGGCCCTGCGGCCCGGCCGGCAGCGCCCGCTCGTGTGACCCAGGCAGGCAGCGGAGGCGGCTCCTGCCTGCGGACGGGGCCCTGCTGCCTGGGGGTGCGGAGCCTGCCCTGGGCCCCGGGGAACGGGCAGCTCGGCCCGCACCCGGTGTGACCAGGCCCCAGGCGGGCTTGGATCAGTGTCTTGCGCGGGGCCGCAGCCATTAAACCCTCGAGACGCCGCCGCCTCAGTGTGTCTGCTCGGCGCCCGGGGTGGGTGAGGACATGGAGCGGCCCCTCGACGGGCCCACCACCAACAAAATGGCGGCGCAGGCTGGGCCCCGCCGCGACCGCTCTGGAGACCACAACTCCAGGCGTGCCCCGCGGCTACGACCACGTGCCCGGCAAGCCCCGCCCCCAGGGCTAGGCTCGGAGCGGGAGGGGCGCTGGCTCCTCCCAGCATGCAGTGCCGCGGACGCATCACGTGCACCCCATGGGGCGGGCCTGCGGGCGCATGCGCATAGCCGGGCCGCTGCGGGGGTTCCCCTGCGCGGTGGGCGGGGCTGTTGACGTCAGAGGCACGGCAGCCAATAAGCGGCGGGCAGGGGGGCAGTGGAGGCTGCTGGTTCTGTTGAGGCGGGGGTCCCGGTGCTCTCGACATGGCCCAGCACGGGCCCGGCCCCTTCGGGGCGCCCAGCAACCCTTTCGAGGTGCGCCCGGGGCCGGCCCGCTCCGGGCGGCGGGGGGGACTGGGGACTGGGGGCTGTGGGGCGAGCTCGGGGGGCGGGACCCAGGGGCTGCGGTCGTCGGTGGGATCTGTGGGGAGCCCGGCAGCGGGCAGCCCCCGGGGAAGGGGGGAGCAGGGAGGGCCCCGGAGCCGCCGCTGGCACGTGAGTTTGGTCCGTGTCTTGTAGGATCCTGCCGTGGTGCAGCACGAGGGCAGCGTGGAGTATGCGACGCTGGACGTGTACAACCCCTTCGACACCCTGGGGGTGAGGAGCCTGGGGGCAGTGCAGGGCCCCTGCGGTCCTTCAGCTGGGCCCCCGCCGCCTGCTCTGTCCCAGGCAGTGCTGTGCCGGGTCTGTGCGGCTCCGGAGGGAGCAGCGCGCTGAGGGGAGCGGGCAGCACCGGGCTCGTGCAGGGGCCGGGGGACGAGACCTGCTGCAGCACTCGGGCCTGTGCCTGTAGCGAGGGCTTGGGGACTCCCCTGGTTGGACAAGACCATGCCTTAGGCCCCTGTCGCCAGGCATTTGGGAACTGGTATCTCCAGTCTGTGCTCTTGGTTGCTCTCTTTCTTACCCGCTCCCTGCTGTTGCCCTGGCGCTTGCCCTGCGCCACGAGCAATCTCAGTGACTGAAGGTGTTTCTCTGTCTGCTGCAGCCGCCCCCTCTCTACCAGCCACAGGCAGGCGCTCAGCCACCTCCACCGGCTGCCAGCGTGCCTCAGCCGCCAGCCCCTGCCATGCAGCCCCCCAGGAAGCCAAGCCCCACGGAGCCCAAGAACTATGGCTCCTATGGCACTCAGGTAACGGGGCCAGGCCTGACCGCTCCCCTCACCAACTAGCTAGATCCTGTGCTGCCCAAGAAGGGCTGGTGCCCTTGGGTGGAGTCTGGGAAGGGAGTGTGGGAGCAGCTGGTGCTTGGGCCATGCGGACTGACCCCTCCTGCTGCTTCCGCCATCAGGCGTCCACAGCGGCAGCCACAGCTGAGCTGCTGAAGAGGCAGGAGGAACTGAACCGAAAGGCAGAGGAGCTGGACAGGCGGGAGCGGGAGCTGCAGAATGCTGCGCTGGGAAGTGCTGCAAGTACGTGCTGGAGCTGCTTGTGGTGGGGGGAAGGGCAAATGCCCCCCTGCTGCTGGGGCCCAGCGGGCTCTGGCCTGCTCCTGCTCTGGTCTCACACCTTCCCTATGGCTTGGCAGTGAAACAGAACAACTGGCCCCCACTGCCCTCCTTCTGCCCTATGAAGCCCTGCTTCTACCAAGACATCCCAGTGGAAATCCCCATGGAGTTCCAGAAAACCGTCTCCACTATGTACTACCTCTGGATGGGTGAGCTGGGGTGGGCCCAGGGTGCAGAGACTACGTTGTGCTGGGGGCAGGGTGTAGACTGGGGCCAGGGTTTGGGCACTTGCCTCCCTGTCCTTACAAGAATGGGGTGCTACTCCTGTGAGGTGTGGGAGAGCTGGGCCCTGGTGTCGCACAACCCCTCATCTGCTGCCTTCCTCTCAGCCAGTGCCATTGCTCTCTTCCTGAACTTCGTGGCCTCCCTGGCTTGGTTCTGTGTGGAACCCACAGCTGGTTCTGACTTTGGCCTCTCCATCCTCTGGGCTCTCCTCTACACCCCTTGCTCCTTTGTGTGCTGGTACAGGCCGATGTACAAAGCCTTCAGGTATGTCATACTGCAGCTCTGGGGCTTGGGAAGCAGTGGGCCAGGGCCCAGGGGCTGCTGTTTCATCCAGGTCCTTTGGGGATTGCAGACTTCCCTGCTGTTGGCTTTGGCTTTGATATCCCAGAAACCTCCATGGCTTTCCAAAGGCTTCTGGACTATAGGGACCTCCAGCTCAACTCAAGCGGGGGAAGTTGTGATGGTCTGGGCATAACTGACTCGGAAAACCGTGCTTCCCTGAGCTCCCCCTGGATCCTGGGCTGCTGCCTCCAGCTCCCTGCCCCCATCTTGTACCCCAGTCCTTGGGTGCAGGGCAGGAGTGCTCCCTGGAAACTGTTTGCTCAGGCTGTGGGTAACTGGACCAGGATGCTTCCCTGTGGGTAAAGCCCCTTTAGCAGGGCCTCCTGCGCTGTCAGCTGCTGCTTGGGGCCCCGTGCCGGGGGGGGAGAGGAGGTGGTTCTTGTGGGCAGCACACCCTAACCTGAGCCTTCTCTTCCAGGAGCGACAGCTCGTTCAACTTCTTTGTCTTCTTCTTCATCTTCTTCATCCAGGACATTGTGTATGTCCTGCAGGCTGTTGGCATCCCACACTCAGGGTTCAGGTAGGGGGCACAGGGGCTGCCAGCTTTCTCTCTCCCCAGTCCAGCCATGCCGCTCCCTGCCACTTGTGCCATGGCAGGAGTGGAGTTAGGCATCCAGCCTATGGAGCGTGGTGTGCTGGAGCAGGTACAAGGAGCCTGTGTCTGCAGGCACTGAGGGGTGCAGGGGGCCTGTACTCCATGATGGCCTCTTCTTGCAGTGGCTGGATATTGAGTCTGACGGTGCTGAGGAAGAACTCTGCTGTGGCAGTGCTCACGATCCTGGTATCCCTGCTCTTCACGGCAGTGGCTGTGCTGGGTGTTATCATGCTGAAGAGGGTGAGTGTCTCCCCTGGCTGGGCCCAGGGCAGGCTCCTAGCTTGCCCTGACTCCAGGAGCCTAGCTGAGCCTGCTGCACAGTGGAGTCTCCTTCAGTTGGGTAGGTCCTGCTGCAGCCCAGTGCCTGTGGAGCAGCTATGGGCAGCTGTATGGGCCACAAGCTACGTGTGACACCGTCCTTTCTCCTAGATCCACTCCATATACCGTCGGACGGGCGCCAGTTTCCAGAAGGCGCAAGAGGAGTTTGCTGCTGGGGTGTTCTCGAACCAAGCGGTGCGCACGGCTGCAGCCAATGCCGCAGCAGGGGCAGCGAGCAATACCTTCCGGGCCCAGTAGTACTGGGCTAGCCCTGGCTCAGGCCTCACCCACAGGCTGCTCCTACCTGGGGAAACTACATTGCACTTTCATCGGTCCCTGTGTCTGCAGCAGTTGGTCGGAGGCTGCCTCATCCCAGCTTGGAAACACTAATGTTTACTCCTGCTCCACCCCTTTCCTCCCAGGACGAGGCCTTTCTCCTGGCTGCATGCTCCATGCCCAGAGGCTGAGGGGTCCCTCTACCTGTGGGAGTAGGCTTGTGTAGGTGGGCCTGGCTGCTTTTCTCGCTCCCTTTGGCTCCTGCCAGCTGCTGGGGGCAGGAGGTGTGGGTGTCACGGTGAGGGGGGACCTAGTGCCACCTTTGGTGCCCTATAGGACCCTCCATGAGGCTCTTGCCCTAATCCCTACCCAGGGGAAGGCTGGGTGATGGATGCAGCTGTTGTGATGCCCTGGGCCTGTTGGGGGAGGGGGGGTCACAGTGGACCACTGCCCCTCCCTACCCTTCTCCTGCAGGGAGGGTAGCCTTTATTAGGGAAGAGCAGTGCCAGGGCATCTATCTAGCTCCCTCCCACTGCTGCCTGCCTGCTTGGTGCCTTCTCAAGCTCTCCAGAGCTGGTGCTGCTGCTCTGCATACGAGGGGCTCTATGGGGTGCCCTGATCCTTTCCCAGCAGCATGAGCAGGCTTTGAGTCTGGCTGTGCCCACATGCCTCCCTCTCCTCCGGCACTGCACTTCACTGCTTTCCCTGCCTCTCTAGGGCCAAGAAGCTGTTGTGGCCTGGCTGCCTCTGCTCTGGCCCTTTTGGGAGCTATTCTTAGCACCCCACACCCAGGGTTGCTTCTGATAGCATTCCTCCTATCCCCCACTTCCCTGCTTCAAGCCTCGTGCACTGCTCCCTGCTGTGCGCTCCTGCAGGCTGTGCCCTAGCCCCTTGAGGCAGCCTGGGCTGGGCATGGAGTGGCTCACCTTCTGGTAGCCTGAGGCTACACTCTGCCTTCCTGGGCCCCTTTACTGGAGCATCCTTCACTGGCTGTAGTCCCCTGAGCCCTACCTTCCCCCTCTCGTGTGCGAGCAGGGGTGGCCTTGCCCTGAGCCGCGTGGTGCTTCGTGGCGGGGCTCGGTGGAGTCCCGCGCACCACTGCGTCCCCCACGTCTGGCTCTCTGTCCCGATGCGCGTCTCGCTGCGCCACAAGCGGAGCTTCGGTTTTTATTTAAGAGAATAAAGGATGGAGACACTGCTCGCTGGCGTTGGGCTGTGCAGGGGGACGGGGTGGGCGGGGAGGGGGACGCCGCCTGGCCTCCGCTCCGGCTCGGGGGTCGCGTGCGGCCGGGCTGCGGGGCGGAGGTCCCGGGGAGCTCTTGGCCATCGCGGGGCGGCGGCGGCGGCTCCCCTGCGCTCTGGCCCGGGGCAGCGGGTCGCGTCCCCCGGCTGGACCCGTGATGCCGGCCCCGCCCGGGGGGCGCGGACTGCAGCTCCCAGGGAGCAGCGCGGCGGGGCGGCCCCGCAGCATCGGCCCCGGTCCCGGCCCGAGCCGAGCAGCCCGCGCAGGACGCAGCGGCCGGAGGGTCCAAGGGCTGCGCCGCGCCTCGCCTCGCCCCGCCCCGGCGCCGCCGCTTCGCCGGAGACAGCTCGGAGCATCGCGGCTGCCCTGCACCTCGTCCCCGTCCCCGCCCTGCATGGCCGGCGCCCGCTGCCCGGCGGACCCCGGCCCGCTCCGCCCGCCGGCCTGCGGCGCAGGACGGCGGCGCCGCTGACGGGGGGCCCCGCACCGCCGGCTGCAGCGCGGGGCGCCCCGGGGAGCGGGGCCCGCAGCGCCGGCCCACCCTGAGGATGCCCCGCAGCCCCGTGCGGGAGAGCGGCGAGTCTCCATCCTCCTCGGGCGCCCGGCCCGGGGCAGGCGGCTTCCCCGGCGCGTCTGTGCCTCGTTGGAGCAGCGGCTCTGATCTTCGGGGCCTGCCCTCGGCCCCTCCGGCCCGGCTCGCGCTGGGGGATGGCAAGACGGAGCGACCCCCCCGGCCCCCAGGAGCCGGTTCTGCCCCGCGCCCCTCGCCCGGGATGCTCCAGCCCTGAGAAGTGCTCCTAGGACAGTCTTGCTGCCCGGGCCCACCGCAGCGCACTCGGGGGCCAGAGCAAGCCGCAGTCCTGCCTACCCCCTGTGCCTGGCCGGGGTCCCGGCTGTCTTCCCAACCGGGCGAGGCACCGCGTGTCCAGCTCGGAGTTGGCCGCAGAGCAAAGCGTGGCCTGCTCGGCTCCCAGGACTGTCCCCAGCTGCTGCGGCCCCTCGCTGCCGGGTGCAGGGCCTGGCTGTGGCTCCCTCCAGCTGCCGCTCCGCTGACCTGCTGCGGCCGCTGCTCCCATCCTGCCCTGGGGGGATCACCATGCCATCCTCCAGCGACTCCAGCCACTCGCTGACCGGCCGCAGCTCTCGCAGCCTCACGCACCTCCGCATGCAGAGGACCTGGCTGCAGATCCTGCTTGTGCTGGGCTTCATCCAAGTGATCCTGGGCATCCTCATTGTCACCTTCAGCCTCGTGGCAGCCACTATCACGCCTGCCCCCAAGATCCGGCACTCCTGCCCCTACTGGGCCGGCTTCTCGGTGAGTCTGGGGCAGACCCGCAAGGCCAAGGGGGAGCTACCTTCTGCAGGGCAGCCAGGGGCCCAGCCACGCAGGGAGCTTCTAGGGCTGGCTCTGCTCTGGGGCGGGGGGGCAGGAGTCTCCCTGGCTGTCCACCCAAGGGTGCCGTTCTGCCGGGCATAAGGGGAGCAGTGCACTCTGTGAGCTTGTGCCAGCTCATGGGGCCCAGGAGGGGCAGCAGCTGGGCAGCATGTAGGCAATTCCTCTTGTGCCAGGACCCCTTGATGGGCTCTTCCATTGTCCCCAGGCCTCCCCCATGTCCTGTGCTGCCAGCCCCAGTCCCTGACCCTGGTGCTGCTTGCTCACCTGTATCACTTTCCAGCTGGCATGACCGGGTACAGGATCCTCCCTGTTTTACAGAGGGAGCTAGACAGGCCCTGAGCATCTCTGGTCTCCCTGCCTATGCCCTTCAGCCCAAACGGTGCCAAGCCCCCCACCCCACCCCTGCAGCATGGCACCCCTGATGGGCTGCCCTGGCCAGGGTCCCACTGGCCAGCATTGAGCTGCTCCTGCCTGCTCCTGAGTGCCCTGAATCAGCACTTTCCTTGCTTGGCCGGCAAGGAGGCGCCTGCCTGTTGTGCATGTGCGGGGCATTGGCTGCAGGCAGGGAGCAGAGTGCAGGCATGGGGAGGGCAGGGGATGTGTGGGACATCCTCCCACCCCCGTCTTCTTCAGGGTTGTTGTCTGTCTGTCCCCAGCTGGCCTTGTCGGGGCTTGTTGGCGTTGTCTCCTGGAAACGGCCTGTCACGGTGGTGGTAGGTGTCAGCTGCATGTGGGGCAGGGGTGCTCATCCTGCTAGGGGCCCCTGCATCTCTGGGTGCCTTGGTGGGGGGCAGAGGGCAAAGCCAGGCTCCCCTCACCTGCACGTGCCGGTTGGCCCGTTCCCCTTCTGCCCTGTTCCAGATCACCTTCTTCACGCTGCTGTCTGTGCTGGGTGTCATGCTGGGCCTGGCTGGCTCCATCCTCTCCTGTCAGAACGCCCAGCTCGTGAAGTCCCTGGAGGCCTGTGAGCGGGTGAGGCCCTGAGCTGTGGCTGCTGGGCACAAGCCTCAGGAAATGAAGAGTTGGGGGAGGCTGCGTGGCTGAGCCTGGGCAGTGGTGCAGGCTCGTGCCTCGGGGGCTGGGTGATGGGATGGGACAAGGGATGTGCACAGAGCAAGGGGACTGTCTGCTCTAGGAGGGGAGCACCAGCAGGGCTGGGGCTTCGGGACCTGGCCATCCCTCACCCAGTGTCTCGCTTCCCACAGGAGATGGACATGTGCATGTGTTGCTCAGTCCGCTCCGGCCTGCAGCATGTGCCTGGCCCCTGCAGCCACCACCCCGACAGGCTGGTCATGTTTGCCAACCCCGACTGCCGCAGCATCCGCATGGCACTGAAGGTAATGGTGTTGCAGGGGCTGGGGCCACACTGGCTAGGCCGGGGGGAGGGGGGCTGTGCCAGGCTGGGCGGCTTGGTGCCTGGGGAGATGCTCTAAGCCTGATGCTGCAGGCAGGGCTGCACTGGGCCCGGGCCAGGGCCAGGGCCCAGAGGCTCATCACCAGAGCGGTGGGCTTGGCATGTGAAGAGGAGCATTCAGGGCCCCTCTGTGCCCCCTGCCCAGGACCTGCTGTTCAGCATCTGTGGCCTGACCATTTTCTCCACCATCGTGTGCACGCTCTCTGCTGTCATGTGCTGCATCCAGATCTTTTCCCTGGACGTTATCCACATGGTGAGCACTGCCCGCAGTCCCCTGCCCTGTCCTCATTGCACAGCAGAGGCTTGGTCCAGAGCCCTCCACCCCCCCCACACAGACATTACCTGACTCTCCCCCAGAGCTGTGCCCTGGCCACACTGAGCAGCAGCCTGGGGATGGCCCCATGGGCTGGTGCTTCAGTGGTGGGTGTCAGGGAGAGTCCAGAGGGAGCCAGATCCTGCCAATATTTCCCAGGGCTGGTTACAGCCCTGTGCTGGCCAGGCCTCCCCACAGCCAAGGCCCTAGTCAGGAGCTCAGGGCATCAGGCACTGGTATTGTGACTGTGACCCTGTTGGACCCCAAAAGCAGGAGGCAGAGGGGACACAGCCCCTCAGGGCCCTACAGCTGCCCCTCATTCCCCTCTACCTGCAGCTGGGCCTGCCACGCTCCAGCTCCGTGACCCTGGAGTGCACGTCACCCCCGGACACCTTTCTGCAGACCATGATGGACTTTGAGGAGTTTGTGCCCCCAGTGCCACCACCCCCCTACTACCCACCAGAGTACACCTGCAGCTCCGAGACAGATGCCCAGAGGTGCTGGAGGGAGGTGGGGGGGGGGGGGGGCGAGGGGCTGGGGCAGGGGCAGGGCCCAGCCAAGTATGGGGAAGCCAGAGGAGGGAGGGCAAGGGGGAGCTGTGGAGCTGTGTGAGAGGTCTGTCCTCCTCTGTGGTTAACACGGCCTCTCCCGCCTCTTCCCGCAGCATCACCTACAACGGCTCCATGGACAGCCCTGTGCCCCTCTACCCCACTGACTTCCCTCCATCCTATGAGACTGTCATGGGGCTTCAGGGAGACAGCCAGGTACGGGCACAGGCCTGGGCAGGCGCATTCTGCATGGTGCTGGGCAGGGGGTCATGATGGCCCCAGGGAGTGTGGGGGCCAGAGCATAGCTGGGGGCTCCCCGCAGCATGTGCTGCCTCCCTTCTCACACAGCCCATGCCCAGGACTGGTGTCAGGCTGTGACCATCCATGTGCCCCTTAGGCCACACTGTTCGACTCGCAGCTGACGGACACCTCGCATGTCTGCACCTGTGACCGTGTCCCCTCCATCGTGCTCAGTGGAGAAGGTAATGGCAGCCCTGGGCAGCATGGGAGTGGGATAAGGAATAGGGCCTATGGCTGGGCTGCGAGGGTGGGGCTTGGTAGCAGTAGAGAGCACAGCCGCGAAGTTCACACTCTGCTGCTCTGTGGGTGTTGGGGGGCAGCTGGCCAGGGAGAAGCAGTGCGGGAGGCACTGTGCCCACAAGCTGGGGGTGCAGTGCATGGGGAGGGGTCACCATGCCCGCAGGCTGAGCCAGGATGGCAGCACATGGTAGGCAAAGGGGTGAGGCTGGGCCCTGCCCTGAGGGCCTCGTGCCTGCCCACCCCCTCCCAATGCCAGGCGTGTGTGTTGCAGTATCCATGGACAGCGGATCCCTGATTATGTCTGAAGTCATGGACATCCCCGGCGACAGCAGCCCCTCGGAGGACTCGTGCCTGCTGGAGCTGCAGGGTTCTGTGCGCTCCATGGACTACGTGCTGTTCCGCTCCATCCAGCGCAGCCGCGCTGACTACTGCCTTAGCGTGGACTGCATGCAGTGCAGCCACCACCCTGGCAGCCCCACGCTGGGCCTGCAGGGCCCCTTTGAGGAGCCATCCCGGCCTCGCGTCCGTGGCGAACGCTCCTACTCCTGCTCCACACCCGACGCTGTGCTTGAGGGCCACCTGGCTGGGGGCGCCGTGGCCCACAGCTGCAACCGGCTGGAGGGGCTGTCGCGCTGTGCAGGGCCCTGCTTCCCCGAGGTGCGGCTCAAGGGCAGGAGTGTGCCACCGGGGTGCCGGGACAGCAGACGTGTGGGCCGGCAACGGCGCAGCAGTGAGGCCCCCTGCCTGGCATCTCCAGCACAGAGCCTGGGCCAGCGTCCCCTTGTGCGGTCACACAGCGACCCCGGCATTGTTGCCGCTGGCGACCCAGGTACGTGGGGATGAGGGGTATGGTCCATGTGTCCGTCTGCCAAGTCCAAGCTGTTCATGCTTGGATGATACGGCCGGATGGAGAGCGGCGGGGCGTGGGGGGATGTGTGTGTGGCAAGGGCGAGGTGGCCTGTTGAGGCCCTGCGTGTCAGTGTCACTGTTGGAGCACACTGGCTTGGGGATGGCACATTGGGGAGTGAACATTGATGCACACATGAGTAGCACGGACGGGCTGTGGTAGTCCTCATGCTCATTTTCTCTGCTCCCAGGTGACTTCAGGGAACTGCTTTATACCAAAGCACTGGAGGACAACATGTCCAACTCCTCTGCAGATACAGGTCAGGCAGCATCTGCGGTGCTGGAGATGCTCTGGGCCAGCGTCTGCTCTGTGGCTGGAGGCTGGGACTGGGCAGAGCGTGAACTATGAGCGATACCTGTTTCAGTGGGAATGGGCTGATGGGAGCTGGGGCTGGATAGGGGTGTTGTGTTGCCCCCCCTACCCACTGGCACTCTGCCCCACTCCCAGGAGAGGCAGGGGCAGCAGTGGGGCACTGGGGCTGCTGGTTGCAGCATCTGGGCATGTGCCCATCAGGTGTCCTGCGGCTGTGGTTCTCATGGGCTCCCCTCCCACCAGGGCTGTGCTCAGAAGCCTGCCTGCTCCGTGCCTCACACTGGGACTCTCCCCCGCTCCTCCGGGCCAGCTCTGCTGGGAAGAACCGGCTGCCGGTGCCCAAGAAGGTGACGCAGAGGCTGTCGAAGGCAGCGACACGCTCCCTGGGGGACCTGAAGGTTTGCCGCAGCACCCGTGGGCTAGTAGCCAGGTTCCTGCAGAGGTCCAAGCGCAACCTGGCACCAGGCATGGAGATGGCTGGACACAGCTCCCAGGGCCACAAGCAGGTGGGTGCGACCTCACAGAGCCACAGCCCCCTGCAGCCCAGTGGCCTGAACGTGGGCAGGGAGCCAGGAAGTCCAGAACCCTTCATCATATAAGTATATATTTGGCCTATAAGTATATAAGGGGTGTGCATCAGGATCTGGGGTAACGCCCGTTCACCAGAGCGCCCCAAGGGATGACAAGGTCCAACGGTCATAAAGTCCTGCAAGACCCTTTTAGGCTGGACATAAGGAAAAACTTCTTTACTGTCCGAGCCCCCAAGGCCTGGAATAGACTCCCTCCAGATGTGGTGCAAACACCTACTCTGGACTCTTTTAAGAAATGTTTGGACACTTACCTTGCTGGGATCCTTTGACCCTAGCCGACTTCCTGCCCCTGGGATAGAGGGCTGGACGTGATGATCTTCTGAGGTCCCTTCCAGCCCTAATGTTTATGAAATTATCCTGGCCCTGCTGCTGACTCACTGTGGGGCCTTCCGGGATGTCCTGGGGCTTTCATGCCTCGGTTTTCCCCATCTGCAAAATATGAGTAATGATTCGCCCCAGAATCAGCTGCTGTTGTGGCGCTTGCACAACCCAGGAAGGTCTGGGAAGCTGCAGGCCATGTTGGGTAACATGGTACCATGGGAGCCCAGAAACACTGTCTAATTGCAGCCTGCTAATGCATGCACCTCATCCCTGCCCCCACCCAGGCCTTCCCCGTAATTGTACCAGTCACACCAGAGGCCTGCAGTTGGGGTCTCTCCTGTGGCAAAGCACCCTGTGGTCTGGTGCCTGTCCTGACACTGGGGGGTCCTGCCTGGAGTGTCAGGCAACAGCTCATCCCTTCTGGCTGCCTTATGCTGCTTTGCCAGACCCACAGGCTTAAGTTCCAGGACTCCAGGGCTCTGCCACAGAGCAGAACCCGTTTTCCCGGTGCTGCTCTGAGATATGCTCTAGGGCTGCCGTAGGTCACGCCAGCTTCTGGCCCTCAGGGTCATTCCTGTCTCTGAGTCTGCCTGCATCTGAGCCTGTGCATGCAGGGCAGCCCAGGCCTTGCCGTGGGTGGGATGCAGATGCCTCTCCGTGAGTCACCTGCTATACCAGCCTCTTGGCCTCAGCCGCTCCTGTTGTGTGGGAGGGACTGCAGCCCCAGGGGTCAGCACACCTTGCTGCTGCCTGCCCTTTGCTCACCCTGCCCCATGAGCTGCCCCAGCTTAGGCAACCACTGGCCTCAAGCAGGAGATGCTGCTGCTACAGCCTGACCTGGCACAGAGCTGCTCTGGTCCCCACCTGCCTCTGCCCAGGGGCTGCTCTACACCCATCCAGCTGTGCAGAACCCAGGCTAGAGCCATTCCTGAGAGAAGGGCAGGGAAGGCCCAGACAGGGAGGGTGGGTGCTGCCAGTGGGCTGGGTGGGGGTGCTTGCTCAGCTGCCCTCAGTCACACAGGCCCCTGCTGCCCTTCTCACCTGGTGCTGCAGGTTCCCCGGAGCCCATGGCTGGCAGCTGAGCACCAGCCCCTGGAAGGGATCCACCTGCAGAGCTGTGGGGACCTGAGCTCTACCTCCTCACTGCGCCGCCTCCTGTCTGCCCGCCGGTTGGAGCGCAGCCGACCACACAGCCTTAGCGGGGCCTACAAGGAGAGCATCCTCTGAGGGACCCGGTCCAAGCCCCCAGGCTGGCCAGGAGGCTCCATCAGTAGCTGGATCTCTGCCTGGGCAATTCAGCACCTGGACTGGCCTTTCCTGGGGCGCTGGCACCAGGCCTGGGAGCAGGGCTGGCTCCTCCCCAGCACGTGCCCACCCCCACAGCGTAGCAGTGGAAGAAGACAGGCAGACCTCCAAGGCCAGGGCTCCTGGTTCCTCATGCCTGGCTGTTTACCTCCAGGGCCCATGACAGCAACTCCCTGCAGGGGCAGCGGACAGGGAGAGGTGCTGCAACCTCTTGCTGGGACAGCTCTGCTGGGCACGCGTGGCTCGCAGGGGCCGTGGTCGGAGCAGCTGTGTAGCCATGAGGGCTGTTGTGTTTTGCGAGTACCCCGTGTGCAGGGCCTGAGCTTGGTGCCCCCTGCACCATGGGGTCTGCTGGCCCAGATCTGATGTGGTCCTAGGTGCGATTGCATGTGCACGCTGCACTGGGGCCTCGCAGCAGTTCACCCAGTGCCTGAGCGGGGTCGCGTCCCTGCCCAGCCCCTGCTCTGCTCCTGCGCTATGCAATCCCCATCGCGGAGCAGGCCAGCCCAGGACCCTGCCCCTAGAGATAGCCTCTCCCTATTGCTGCTCAGGCTGTCCCACCACAGGCAGGAGTAGGCTCCCGGCTGGGAGCTGGGCGGTGCAGGAGTGCGTATGCATGGCCATAGCCCCGCAGGGCGGGGGCTCTGGGGAGCAAGGCCAGCTCCCTGCCGGCACCGCAGGGCTGGGGCCCGCTGCCGTGGACAGACCCATCCCCTGACCCTGGGACCCCCTCCTCCTTGTGCTCTGGCAGCTTTTCTACCTACCTCCCTCCCCCTCCAGCGATGCCTTTGCTCTGCATGCCCCGTGCGCTCTCCCTGGCTCGGCGGGTGGGGGGTGCACTTTTTTACTAGGGGAGCATGCGGGGACCTCTCGGAGCTGCACTGACGCCTGCGGGAAACCAAATAAATTGTAGCCAGACCGAGTGGCTGTGCTGGTGTCCTGGCTCTGTGTGCGGCGCGGCGCGGCGCGGCCCCGGGGCGCTGGCTGGGGGGCTCGGGCCGCTCTGATCCCCGGGGCCGGGGGCGGCAGGGGGCTGCGGGGAGGCGGGCCGGTCCCTCCCGCCGGGCGAGGGTCCCTGGGGGGCGGTGCCGCCCGCTCCGCCCTGCTGGTAGCGACCCAGGCCCAGGGCAGCCTCCCCGCGGGCGATCGGGCCGGGGCCGGGGCCGGGGCCGGGGCCGGGCAGCTGCGCGGTGTCATATGACCGGGTCAGGTGACGACTCGGGGCCAGCGGCGGCTGCTCGGCGCTGCCCGCTCGGGGCCCAGCGGGTGAGCAAGGAGGGGACGCGGGGTCCGGGGCTGCAGCGCCCGCCCCGCCCCGCCCCGCCCCGCCGGGAGCCCCGGGCACGGGCGAGCGGAGCGCCCCGGCCCCGCCGAGCCCGAGCCCTTCTCTTCCGCCTGCGGCGCGGCCGGCCCGGGGCGCTGGCTGTGGCCGCCCCGATTCCGGGGCCGGGCTGCGCCGCGGAGAGCCCGGAGCCCCCGGCCCAGGCACGACCCCGGTGCCGGTGCCCAGCAGGGCTGCACAGGCAGCGGCCCCCGGGCCTGGGGCAGTCCGGGATGCGGCCCAGGAGCGGGGCCGCGGCGGACAGTGCTGGGAGAACTGGCCCCCCTGCTCGGGGCCGGGCCGGGCTCTTGCGACAGGCGCTGGGGGTGTTGGGCAAGGGGATGTGCTCACCTGGCAGGACGCTGATTGCGCCCCGGCCTGCCCGGGTATCACAGGGGTGCTGGCAGGGACCCAGGCATCAGGCCAGAGGCAGGTTGAGGAGGAAGTGACACCGTCCCTAGGGAGGGTGTGATCAGGTGACACAGGGATTAGGATTGAGGTGTTGCTTAAAAACCAGGCAAGAGCCAGGTGTGGGCAGGCGTTGGGTTGCCCCAATTGTAGAGGAGGCTGTGGGGAGGCCGGACTGCTGGCACTGGCGTTTCCCAGGGACGACAGCATGCGGCAGCCCCGACACACGGAGGTACTGGAGCAGCCCCACTCTCGACACCCCTCGCCGCTGGGCCAGGCTGTGTGGACATCGCTGAGGCTGGAGCAGCCCGTGTTCACCTCCCTTTCTTGCTCGCAGCTCCGGGTGCTGCTGACATACGCAGGGCCCAGCCGCGAGAGGCGGGCAGGCAGCGTTGGCACCATGTGGGCTGGCTGTGCCCACATCTTGGCCTGGCTCCTGCTGATCCAGGCAGCGCCCAGGGTGGCAGGTGAGTGCTGCGGGTGAGCCACGGGGCAGGGGTCACTGCAAGGGAAGCTCAGCCTCTGCTCCTTGAGAGGGTTGCGCTGGGGTGTGGCTGCACCGGAGCCCTGGGTATGAGGCTTCCAGGGGGAGGGAACTTGCTTCAGAGCATCCGCCAAGCTCAAGGACAGGGCAGGAGATCCTTGCCACAGTGCTTCCCAACCTTTTTTAATTTGTGGACCCCTAAACATTTTTTTTATGGAGAGGCAGACCACTTTGAACTGTAAGTGTGGGTGTTCACATCCTTCTGACTGATCACAGTCATCCTTCATGGACCCCTTACACCAGGGGCAGGCAATTATTTCAGGCAGAGAGCCGCTTACTGAATTTTGGCAAGCCATCAAGGGCCGCATGACAGGCAGGCAGGGGCAGATAAATATTAATTTTCCAAACTTTTTAGGGGCCCCATGGGCCAGATAGAATGGCTTGGCAGGCCACATCTGGCCTGCGGGCTGTGTTTTGCCTGCCCTTGCCTTAAACATGGTCTACAGACCCTAGAGGTCTGTGGAGCACAGGGTGAAAACCACTGCTCTACAGGAAGTTGTGGGGAAGCCCAGACTTGCCCCCAGGACCCCCTGCCTGCCCTGTCCTTCTGTGACCCTCTCCCCGCCCCACCCTAGGCAGCTGGCCCTGCAGTCCCAAGTACTTTGGAAAGGACTTCATGGTGTGCGAGTGCAATGCCACGTACTGCGACACGCTGGACCCTGTCACCCTCCCACCTGTGGGCACTTTCGTCAAGTACGAGAGCAGCAAGGCTGGCAAGCGGCTGGAGCGCAGCGAGGGCAAGGTGCAGAGGAACCTCTGGGCCCCAGGTACCGTGCAGGGGCTGGGCTGGGCTGGGGCGCTGTTCTTGTGCCCGTGCTCATGGCTGCCTGGCCCTAAGCAGTGCTGCGCTCTGCCCTGCAGGTTTCATCTTGACCCTGGACACGGCGCAGCGGTACCAGAAGGTGAAGGGCTTCGGCGGATCTGTCACAGACGCAGCCGCAATCAATATCCTGTCCCTGTCCCAGAAGGTCCAGGACAACCTGCTGCGGTCCTACTTCTCCGAGGAAGGTGAATGCTGGGGCGAGGGCTGAGGCAGCCAGAGGGAGATGTGTGCATTCGATGCCCTTACCCCCCCTGCCAGGGGGAGCTGGGCACCGGGGCTGTGAAATCTTTGCTCCTGCAGCCCCATGACCACATTCCTGCCCCCAGGCATTGAGTACAACCTCATCCGCATGCCCATGGCCAGCTGCGACTTCTCCGTTTACCCCTACACGTACGATGATGTCCCATACGACTATGATCTCGTGCACTTCCGTCTGAAGCATGAGGATACAAAGCTGAAAGTGAGCAGTACCCGGGGGGCTGGGTGTTGGTGTGGGGAGTGGAGGACCTAGGGGTGGGTGGGAGGGGGCAGGGAGGTGCTAGTCTGCATTCTAGCTAAACTCCCAGGGCTTTTCCTGCTGTTGTGGTGTGATCCAGGGCACCAGATGCTGTTCCCTGACACTGGCAGGGGTGTTAGGCATTCATTCTGGCCAGCAGAAGAGCCACTTCCTGGGATCCCCGTGCATGGTGGTCCCCTGGCCCTGCTCCCCACCAAGGGACCCTCCCTGTGTAACATCCAAAGCCTGTGGGTACCTGAAACCTGCCCAACTGGAGGTGCTGAGAGGAAGGCATGTCCAAACAACCCCCACAGCTAAGGTGACCCCTGAGCACAAGCGAGTGCCAGATGGGCTGGTCTATCCCACTACATCTAGGATGCTGAGGAGCTGTGAGAGGGAGCCTCTTGGACTGCTGGGCGGGGGGCTGGGGCCAGGGTCAGGCAAGTAGTTCCCATAATGACCCACAGCAAGCTGGTCCCCTCTGCGGTCTCCTCAGATCCCGGTGGTGCACCGGGCACAGGCCATGTCCAAGAGGCCGATCTCACTGTGTGCCAGCCCCTGGACCTCCCCCACCTGGATGAAGACCAATGGGGACGTGAAGGGGAAGGGCAGTCTGAAGGGCAGTGCAGGTGACAAGTACCACAAGACCTGGGCCAACTACTTTGTCAGGTGAGGGGAACCCCGGGGTTGCCCATAGGGCTGCAGTGGGGCTGGGCCCTGCCCCCAGGCTGGGGGGGCCTGGCCCGAGGAGAGGCCGGGAATGCTCATGTCTCCAGTGCTGCCCCAGGTTCCTGGACGAATATGCCAAGCACAACCTGACATTCTGGGCGGTGACGGCGGAGAACGAGCCCACAGCTGGACTGATCAGAAACTACCCCTTCCAGTGCCTGGGCTTCACCCCCGAGCAGCAGCGGGACTTCATCGCCCTTGACCTAGGCCCAGCGCTGGCCAACAGCTCGCACAAGGGCATCCAGCTCATCATACTCGATGACAACCGCATCCAGCTCCCTCACTGGGCCAAAGTGGTGAGTCCCTGCCCTGCCACAGCCCTTGCTCTCAGTTCAGGAGGTGCTGGCCAGTGGGTGATTTCTCTCCTCCTCCCTGCTCAGGTGCTGGGGGATGAGCGGGCTGCTCGCTATGTTAACGGCATCGGCGTCCATTGGTACCTGGACTTCCTGGCACCCATCGAGGACACTGTGCTAGCTACCCACCACCTCTTCCCCAACTACTATATCTTGGCCACTGAAGCCTGCGTTGGGTCCAAGTTCTGGGAGAGACCTGTCGTTCTGGGCTGCTGGGACCGGGGGAACATGTACAGCCACAGCATCCTGACAGTAAGGTCCCTCAGTGTCCCCACATGGTGCCCCCGGCCTTGGGAGCGGGTGTGCATCCCCCCAATCCCTGTCTGCGCTGAGCCCCCACTCCCTGCAGAACCTGAACAACTACGTCACAGGCTGGACCGACTGGAACCTGGCGCTGGACCTGGAGGGTGGCCCCAACTGGGTCAAGAACTTCGTGGACAGCCCCATCATAGTTGACAGCCGAGAGAACATCTTCTACAAGCAGCCCATGTTCTACCACATGGGGCACTTCAGGTGGGACACTGCTGCACCTCCTGCAGCCGGTCATGGCAGCCTCCCGGGAGCCCCGGGAGGCAGTGACTCTGTGGCATGTGCCCCTGGGCTCTGTGTTGCTCCAGCTCAGTCTTGGGGCTGCCTGTCCCCTCTGTGTGCTCACAGCACTGTTCTTGTCTTTGCAGCAAGTTCATCCCTGAGGGCTCACAGCGTGTGGGGCTTGTTGCTTCCAGGTCATGCAAGAAGTGTGCCCTGGAGTATACGGCCTTCCTGCGCCCTGATGGTGCCGCCATTGTCGTGGTCCTGAACAGGTGAGTGGCATGACCAGCAGCAAGCAGGGAGCCCAGGGCTTGGGACCTGGATCTGGCCTTTGTGGAGAGTGGGGAAAGACTAAGGCTAATGACAGCTTCCTCTGGAACAGCAACCCGGCTTGGTAGCCTGAGGCTGGTGCTGCAGCTCCTTGCAGGCAGGGAGGGGACATCTGCCCCTGCCTGTGCTCTGTGCAGTGAGGAGCGTGGGGAGCACTGGGCTGCTGGAGTGCCATTGGGATCCATTGTGGCATTGCTTTGGGCTTCTGAGGGCCCCTGGGCCATTGTGCCTCCACCCCAGCCTGGTGCACAGATCTCAGGCCATTTGGGGAGGCAGGGGGGTGCTGACCCCCAAATGCTGGAGCCAGTGGGAATCTGTCACTAGACCCTGAGCCCAGGGCATGTGGCTCATCCTTGCTCGTCATTGTGCAGGTCTCACCAGACCCTACCCCCTCCCCTTCCCTGCAGGTCGCTGAGGAGTGTGGACTTCAGGCTGGTGGACAATGGCCGTGTCATCAAAGCCACATCTCCGGCTCAGTCTATCCAGACCTACCTGTGGAGGCGGAGGTGACTGGGCCTGAGAGTCCAGTGAGAGAAGGCCTTGGCCAGCAGCATCCATAAGCTGCCCTGTGTGGCAAGAAGAGGCTCTGGCCACTGCTGATGGCACCAGGGGGGTTGCATGGTGGGTGCAGGTGCCTCCCCCAGAGTGGGTCCCTGGCCCCTTGGTTGCCCCAGACAAACCCAGGGAGCTGTCACCCTTGTGACCACTTAGCTGCCTCATTGGGCTTGGACACATGGGGGCATCAGGATGCCGGCACCCAGAACGGGTGCCTTTGACTACTATTTAAATGGAAATAAACATGCTAATGAAGCATGGGCATCTGCATGTGTCTGGGCACCAGCCTGCTCCGCGTCAGCCCTGGCCAGGCAGAAGGGGCAACTCCCTCCCTGTCCAAGCTACTGTTCTGCTGGGAGTATAGAGCTCTCTGCCTAAGCCAGGCATTGCAAGAGCCCGTTGCTCTGGTTGTGGCAGCATGCTGGTGCCAGCATGGACCGGCGTGTGCCCTTGCCCATGTCCCCTGGTCAGCAGTCCCGAGAGGCCTTTGGGCAGAGATCTGGGGGATACTGCTGGGCTGAGGTCCCATTTCTCACTTGCAGAGATGCAGGTATGAGCCCAGCTCTGTGCTTATGGCAGTCTGCAGTGGTAAGCTTCAGTGGTTGCTGCTCCAGCTGAGCTGGGCAGGGGTGCGTTGGTGGGGCCCACGCCAGGGGGGCCTGTCAGTGCCCTGCACAACCTGAGGCCTGGCCTCCATGGAAAGGCCCTCACTCAGGCAGCGTGAGCACCAAGAGCTGCCCCAGAGCCTGGGTGGCCTGACCGTGGCTCCTGGTGAGCACTGGGTAAGCCAGGGCTGTGCATGCTACAGCACTAGATAGTGGTGCACTCATGAGCCACCTCTGGGCACGCTTGCGAGGGCAGGGAACACGCAGTGGCACATGGGGGCAGGGCAGTGTCACGCATGCCCCAGCTGTTGTGGGAGGCCCTGTGGATGTGTTGGGTGGAAGGTGCACCAGGGCGCATTGTCCAGAGGCTCGGAGACGGGGGCACGGGTCGTGGCCAGCACTGTTAGGCTTGCAGGATCCTCCTTTAGGTTCTTGCTTTGCTCCTCTTCAGTGGCCCTCCCTAATGAGCAGGCAGCCGGTGAAAAGCTGGCTGAAGCAGAGCTACTGCAGAGGTGGTGGCTGCAGGGCCCCAGCACCCCAGCACAGCAGAGCCGAAGTCAAGACACAAGTGTGTCTGTTCAGCCGCTGTTCCCCACAGCAATTCATGGGCAAGGTGAACAGCATCAGGGCAAATGCTGCAACGCACTTGCACCCCCAGTCTGTTCAGAGCTGGCAGGGTCTGCCTTCTCTGGGGTTGAGTCACAGTTTTGCTTTCCTGAAGCAGAATGAAGCCCCCGGGCCCCTTCCCAGACAGGCCTGCCTGAGCCCAGAGCCGCAGTGGTAAGTAGTGGGGGGGGAGCCTGGCTGGAGGTCCCGGCTCCCTGCCCTGTTGGGGCTGCCTGCCTGGGGCTCTGGGGAACCTGCTGCACACCCACGGCCCGGCTTCTGCTGGGCCTGCAGGTTGCAAGCGCCATGACCCTGCTGCAGGCAGCACTGCCCTGCTGCAGCAGCACTGGTCCAGCAGGGGGTGCAGTGGCTCCGGTAGTGTGCAGTATTGAGCATCTCCCTGCAGTGGGGCCGGGCTTCAGGCAGGGACGGTGAAAGACCCCTGGGAAGCCCAGCTGTGGTGCAGGGGTGACCTTGGGGGAAGTAGAGGGGGCCAGAGGGGCTGAACGTAGGCTCTGTGCTGGCCCTGGGCTGTCCCCACTGCAGCCTGGTACCCAGGCAGGCTAAGGGCCACGGAGCTCTGCAGTGTAGGCATTTGCTGGTCACGGGTGCAGCTGCCTGCACCATGCTATGCAGCACCATGCCTATGGGACACCAGTGGGACAGCACAGCTGCAATGGGTGGGTGAGGCCACGGTAGATGCGGAGTGGTTGTGTCAGCCTCTCCCAGCCCAGCCCAGCCCAGCCCAGCCCAGATCAGCTAGGTGAACTAGCCTGCCCCGAGGCCTGGCCTCTGGCCCCCAGGCCTTTCCAATGGGTGGATGGGGAGGCCAGGGTCCCCCCCAGCATCAGGGTGTGCCCTGGCCACAGGCCCATCCTCAACCCATGAGCAGGCTCTAGCTGCTGTGGGAGGTGCTTCCTGCAGCTCCTCCAAGCCCATCTCCAAGTCCCAACAGGCCCCAGGCAGGCACCTGCCACCCCCGTTCCTGACTCAGCTGCCTCCAGTGAGATGAGGCCTCCAGCACTGCACCAGGCAGGCAGAGCAGAGCGAAGATCCCGCTGGGCTGGGACACGGGAGGGGGAGTGCAGCAGCATCTCCCATCCCTAATGGCGGAGCCAAGGGCAGGACTCGGCAGGGCTCTGCCTCCCCTGGGGTAGGACAGCATCTTGCCCCAGGAGCCCCAGCTGGACCAGGCTGCCAGGCACAGCCAGAGTCCAAGGCACAAGGACAGCCTGGTGCACCCAGCGTCCTCCATCCATTGTGGGCTCCAGCCTTGGTTGGGGTGGCCCTGTGTGATCCCTGCCCATGCTCCCTCTCTCCTCTCCAGCCGCATCCTCCTAAGGCCTAAATGAGCAGGTGCCCAGATAAGAATTTGGGGCCACACAGGTGCCTGCCCACCCCAATTCCCTTCCACAACCCCTGCAGTGATGCCCATTCCCCATCTCCCCCAGGGCGCAAGTCGCAGTCAGGGGAGGGTAATGTCTGTCCTGTGCTGCAGCTGCAGCCACCTGGGGGGAGCTGCCCAGCTGGAGTATGTCTCAGGCCGGGGTGGGGAGATGCAGTGCACCAGGAGCTCACAGGGCTGTAGCTCTTCTTGGCCTCGTGCCCCAAGTGCTCAGCTCCCCCTGCATGACCCTGCCAAGACCCAGCCCAGCCTCTCCCTGGGAGCAGCAGCTGTGAAGAATGGAGGAGAGAGGCCCCAGCTCAGCACTGCTTGACCAGAGCTGCAGTGTCCTTCCTCCCCCAGGAGCCTTGTCGTGCCGCGGCTGTGTGTCTCAAGCCCGTGTCCCTCTGCCCCCTAAAGGCGACGAGCTATGTGCAGGGCCTCCTCCAGCATTGTAGGCCCTAGTACCACAAGAGAGCACACCTGGAAAGATCCTGCATGGATGTGTGTGGCAGCAATTTGCACCAGTTCTGGTGTTACCAGCTCTGCTCATGCTGGCCTGGGGGAGCTCTGAGTAGCTGGGGCAGCTGGTGCTATGGGGTGGAGAGGGCTGGGCTGTCCTTGTATGAGGTGCCAGAGTGTAGGCGCAGGGATAGGAGCCCCGTGGTGCTGCTGACACCTGGTGGCACTGAGCCCTGTGGTATACAGCCCCGCATTTTCTTTGCTGCGCCTAGGCCTCATTGTGCATGGAGTGGAAGGGGCACAGGCTTCACTGAGAACCCCAGGAGCCACAGCCCTTACCCAGGCCCCAAGCCACAGCGGTGCAGGGGACAGTCCTGTGGTGTGGTCACCTGTGGAGGGGAAGGCTCCATGTTGCAAGGGGAGAAGCAGGAGCTGCAGGTGTGGCCAGCAGTGGTAAAACCCTGTAACAGCCTGTGCGGGGTGTGAAAAACCTGCTCCCAGGCCTGAGGCACAGTTGTCCTGGGAAAAGAGACTCTGGCTCTGGCATCGGAGGGCGGGGGGTCTGGCACGCACTGCATGGTGAGCAAGGTTCAAAAAGCTTGGAGCACGCGTTGCAAAACCTCCTCCCCCGCCCCGAGGAGCCCTGAAAACCAGCTCAGAGCCGGGGCTCGCTGGGACTTGCCTTCCTGCTGCGCAAGGAGCTCCTGCCTCCTATAAGGCAGGTGCACCACCCCTCACTTTCTGCCAGTGGCTGAGCTGCTGCTGGGGTCCCGGGGCTCTGGTCTGTGGCCAGGGGCTGTTCCAGGCTGGCAGGCGACTGGGCTCGTGCTCCAGGCAGGCAGCAGGTGAGCCCGCTGGCCTTGGCGTGTCTGGGTTGGGGGCCACAGATGGGACGGGGGGTGAGGGTTGGGGGGGGAATGACAGGCGCTGGGGGTGCAGAGGATGCTGAGCATGTTCCTCTGGCTGGTGCTAGTGGGATGTTGGGCACTGAGCCTGAAGGACAGGGGGAGACCAGGCAGGTGTGGGGCAAGTGCTGGCAGAGACAGAGCATGCCCGTTCTGTTAGTGAAGTCACACGGTGGGGACTGGACATGTCATGCCCCAGGCTCCCTGGGGCTACGGCTGGCTGCCTTCCCTGCTCTGCATTGAGGCCCAGCTAGAGGGGCTGCCCTGCGCAATCCCCCATCCTCGTCCTCCCCAGCACATCTCCCAGCGAGCGAAGCTGCCCAACAAGCTCCTGCGGCACTTACCTGTGCTGTGTGGGGCCTGCCTGGGCGTGCACTGGTTGCAGGTGTCAGGGCAGTGGCACCAGGGGCAGCATGCCCTGCAGAGGGGCTGGCTGCAGGCACTGTCTGGGGCCACGGTGGGGAGCAAGCGGCTGAGCCAAGGCTTCAGTGGCATCTGCCTGTTGAGCAGAGCATGGCCCTGGAGCCCGAAGTACTGCTGCCTGTGGGGTTGGGGAGGCGCCGTCCTGCCCTGCCCCACAGTTGGGTGTGTGGACATGAACACAGAGATGGAGGAGGGGAGGAGAAGCTGGAGTGGGTGAGAGGGAGTGGAACAGCGCTGGGTGGGGCAGAGGGAGTGGGTGTGGAGGCTGGGAATGCCGCTGGCACTGGGCGTAGGGAGGCTGGCGTGGGCCTGGTGCGGCTCAGGTGGAGCAGGAGCGGCTGCCATGAGGAGTCTGGGGAAAGTAGCGGGGCCCATGGGTGCTGCTGGGCCATTTTGCTCTGCTCCTGTCACCCCTCGCTGCTGGGCAGGAGCAGGAGGAGTTGCACGTGGCCAGGAGGCTTCTGCGCTCACTGTCCCTGCCCCACCGCAGCTCCAGATGCCGTCGAGACGCACAGGGCCCAGCCATGGGAGTCGAGCAGGCAGTGTTGGCGCCATGTGGGCTACCTATGCCAGTGTCCTGGGCTGGCTCCTGCTGGTCCAGGTGGCTCCTGAGGCAGCAGGTGAGAGCTATGGGTGAGGACGAGGGCAGGACAGGGGCACATGAACCTCTGTCCCCTGGGAGGTGCATTGGTGTCTGGGGGAGGCCAGAGCCCTGGGGTTGGGCACACAGTCAACACCGTGCCCTTGCGCCATGCAGCTCTGGGCTCTGCTTCTCCACCATCCTCTCGGTCTCTCCCTCCCCTGCAGGCAGCCACCCCTGCAATGCCCGCAACTTCGGGCATGGCTCGCTGGTGTGCGAGTGCAGTGCCACATACTGCGATACGCTGGACCCTGTCACCCTTCCGCCTGCCGGCACCTTCCTCATGTACGAGAGCAACAAAGCTGGCAAGCGGCTGGAGCGCAGCAAGGGCGGGGTGCAGAGGAGCCTCACGGCCCCAGGTACTGTGTGAGGACGGGCCAGGCTGGGCTGGGGGCTGTTCCCATGATGTCTCTGAGCAGTGCCGTGCTCTGCCCCGCAGGCTTCCGTCTCACCTTGAACACCACGGAGAGGTACCAGAAGGTGAAGGGCTTTGGCGGCTCCATCACAGACTCAGCCGCGATCAACATCCTGTCCCTGTCCCAGGAGGCCCAGAACAAGCTGTTGCGGTCCTACTTCTCTGAGGAAGGTGAGTGTGGGGAGGGCGGGGGCACGGGGCCAGGCGTGTGCCCCAGGGGTTCTGACCTATGCGCCTCCGAGGTGCCACCTGGAGACCGCTGTATTTTGGAATGGGCCAGGCAAGGGCACCCCAGCTGGAGCTGCCTGGGTGGGTGCAGGCGGCAGAGCCCAGCTTCCAGGCACTGAGCACAGAGTGCTGGGCACTGAGCATGGAGCCTGGCCAGTGGCCGTCTCTCTGCCATGCCTGCACAAGGCCCCCCAGCATCCTGGCAACTGGTGCCACTAGCCCTGGTGCCACAAACGCCTGATCACCTACCCCCAGGCATCGAGTACAACCTCATCCGTGTGCCCATGGCCAGCTGTGACTTCTCCGTCCGCCTCTACACGTACGCGGACATGCGGGGGGACTTCGCCCTCAAGCACTTCAGCCTGACCGAGGAGGACACCAAGATGAAGGTGGGCAGGGCTGGGGCCTTGAGTAGGATGGAAGGGTTTGCTCGGCTCTCCCATGCTCCAGCCTGGCTTGGGATGTTCCCTGCAGCCTGGTGGGGCTGGGCTGGGCTGGGCTGGGCTGGGCATGCCTGCCCTGCCCACTGGCATCTCTGACCCCATGGCCTGACTGAGCTGCCCATGGCCTGGTGGGGCCAGACCAGGCAGCATGGCCAGGCAGTGCCAAGCCAGCTGTGGCCATGACCCACTCTGAGGAGAAGGGGCTGCTGCCTATAAGTCTAGAGCCTGTGGGTCCCCCTTTCCCTCCTGCCCTTTGTGGGTATTGCTTCTCGGCCTTTTGGCTCAGATCAAGCATGATGTCTATGCTTACCTGGCAAGGGAAATGCCGTGACCACCAAGGCGGCCTTCCTAGTCTCACCTGGGGAAGACCGCTTTCCTGGCACGGGGATAGTACCTGCGAAGATAATGTATAGTAAACCTCCCACTTAGCTGCTGGAGTGAGAGGTCTTGGCTTTATGCCCACTTTATGGAAAGGGGAGACTCCTCTCTAGCTTGCTCCTGCGGCCATATAGCTGAGGACATGCAAAACTTGAGGGCATCTGAACCCCAAGCCTCCAGGCTTGGGCCTTCAAGTAGGATGCCCACCAAAGGATTTGGAAACATCTGAAGCCCCAGATAGGGGTGGAGGATGTTTGCCAGGAGTAGGGCCACTTATGGTTCTGGACTGACTCATGGATTTGGAATTGATTTGGCAAATTTGGTTTGCAATACAGAAAATTTAAATTAAAAAAAATGTCTGGAGCCTGGGGGTCCTGGCTGCTGTCTTGCTGGAGGCCATGGAGGGAGGAGCCTGGTCCTGTCTGTCTCAGGCCCCTGCCTGGGGTCTTTCCTGCTGCCTGGGGCTGGGACAGGGGAAAGCCCCACCCCGCAGCCCCAGGCACTTTGCAAGCCCCTGCCTCCCACCCTGCAGATCCCGATCCTTCAGCACGCGCAGGCCATGTCCCGGAAGCCGGTCTCGCTCTATGCCAGCCCCTGGACCTCCCCGACCTGGATGAAGACCAATGGGGCCATGACTGGCAGGGGCACGCTGAAGGGGAAGCCAGGCGACAAGTACCACAAGACTTGGGCCAACTACTTCATCAAGTGAGGGGCATCCAAGTGGAGGCAGGGGCGGGGGTCTTGGTGGTACGGCTAGACGGGGGGCTGCAGTGGGGCTGGGCCCTGCCCCCAGGCGGGGGGGCGGGGGGGGGGGCCTGGCCTGAGGAGGGGCCATGGCTGCTCACGTGTCCGGTGCTGCCCCAGGTTCCTGGATGAATACGCCAAGCACAACTTGACTTTCTGGGCAGTGACGTCCGGGAATGAGCCCACAGCCGGGGAGATCGTCTTCTACCCCTTCCAGTGCCTGGGCTTCTCCCCTGAGCACCAGCGGGACTTCATTGCCCGTGACCTGGGCCCCGCGCTGGCCAACAGCTCGCACAAGGGCATCCAGCTCATCATGCTCGATGACCAGCGCGTGATGCTGCCCTACTGGGCTGAGGTGGTGAGTCTGTGCACTGCTGGGTCCTGCTGGGCTCCCCCCTTACCCCACATGGCCTGGCCCTTCCTACCCCATGGGGATGGGAGAGGCAGGGCCCTAGTGACCCCCTCGTGCCATGCTGCAGGTGCTCAAGGACCCAGTGGCTGCCAGCTACATCAATGGCATCGGCATCCACTGGTACCTGGACTTCCTGGCACCCATTGACCTCACGTTGTCCATGACCCACCATCTCTTCCCCAACTACTACCTCCTGTCCACCGAGGCCTCCACGGGCTCCTACTTCTGGGAGCCCCGGGTGATCCTGGGGGGCTGGGACCGTGGTAGCAAGTACAGCCACAGCATCCTGACGGTAAGGCCCTGGCACAGGCGGCCTGTGCCCTGCTAGGGGAGGGGGGCAGGAGCTCAGCTCCCTGCAGCGCCCTTCACCGATGTGACCCCCCCGCAGAACCTGAACAACTACGTCACGGGCTGGACCGACTGGAACCTGGCGCTGGACCTGGAGGGTGGCCCCAACTGGAGCAAGAACTACGTGGACAGCCCCATCATCGTAGACAGCAGCAAGGACCTCTTTTACAAGCAGCCCATGTTCTACCACATGGGCCACTTCAGGTAGCGCATGACTGCCATGTGCCAAGCCAAGCATGGTCGCGTGTGTGATGAGGTGTGTCCACGACTAGCTGGGTGCACTCCTGTGTACGAGACCATGTGCGACCCAGTGCAGATGGTATGTGTTGGGACATGGCAGATCTGGGGCCCTGCCTGGGCAGACATGTGCGGCTGCTTCTGCACACCCAGGATGAAATGCTGTCCCGGTATCAGGGCCCAGGCCAGGCCCCAGCAACTACTTTGGGGCACCCCCCTCCCCCACCCCCGCATCTCTACCCTTATGGCTATGCCCTTATTTCTGCAGCAAGTTCCTGCCCGAGGGCTCACAGCGTGTGGGGCTGGCCGCAGAGCAGAAGTGCTACCAGTGCGAACTGGAGTACTCAGCCTTCCTGCGCCCCGATGGTGCTGCTGTGGTTGTGGTGCTGAACAGGTGAGCGGTGCGGGGTGTGGGAGCCCTGGATGGGAGCATGGGGAGGGCTCAGACCAGCCTCGGCTGCCAAGGGAGGTTCTGACCTGCCTCTGCTCCTCCCAGGACCCCCAAGGACATATCCTTTGTGATCTCTGACCCTGGCATTGGCTTCATTGATGCAGAGGCTCCAGCCGACTCCGTCCAGACCTACCTGTGGATGCGGCAGAAAGGGGACCCAGGAAGGCCCCCCCAGGGTCCCCAAGCATAGGGGGAAGAAGAAGGTGCCCCCCTACACTGAAACCCCTCAATGCGTTTGCCCCATCCCTCCAGGGAGGGGCTTGGGGATGGCCCCACGGAGCTGCCATGTCACCTGTCAGCTTTCTGCCCACAGGTGGGGGGCCTGCATGACCCAGGGGTGCTGCTAGGAGGGCCCCAAACTGTGAGGGCCATGATGCCCACTCTTTTCTAGACATTTTCATAAAATAAACTGGTTTTTGCACTGCACCTAGGGCCTCCATCCTGTACAGCCGCTGCAGGGGTGCAGGCAGGTGGCAGTGCATGGGCTGCAGCCACAGTTGTGAGTGCAGGGCATGCAGGGGTCATCTGAGCTGTGGAGGCAGCATGGCTGGAAGGCTAGAGCTGGGCCTAGCCAGCTGGTCACTGGGTTTCCTCTATGTGGCTGCTTCCACCCATGCTCCTAGCCAGTTTCATGGTCAGCGAGAGGGCAACGGAGCTCCTCTGTGCAGCTGGCACCTGCCCACAGCTCCCAGTGCCAGGGAGGGGGTGGCCAGGGCAGGGCCGCCTGGAAGGTGATGGCTGGAGTCAGGCAGACGGGGAATGCGCCTGGAGCCCTGACGTCAGCGCTCCTTGCTTGCTGGGCCGGGGCCGAGGCCAGGGCCAGAGACAGAACGGGGCCGCCGTGGTTTCTCCTGCTGGAGCGAGATCCCCCTTGGCAGTGTGCGGGGCTGGCGGCAGCCGTGTTCCCCCCACGCTGGAGCATGCGGCACATACTTCCTAAGTGACGTTATCCAGGGCAGCCTTGGGGGGAGGGGAATCCTTCCCCCCTGGGGCCAGGGCCAGCCCTGCTGCAAGCCAGGCGAGCCAAGGGACCCCCCCCAGGCAAGCGTCTGGGGCTGTGTGGAGGCCAGCCCCCGCCCAGCCGAACCCTGATGAATGCTGGCTCTGGGGTGGGCCCGCGGGCCTGGGCTGGGCTCTAACAGCCCAAGGCCCCTGCAGCCGCCACGCGCCACATCCAGGCTCAGCAGAGCCCCAGAACAGTAATGGAGCCCGGCATGCTGGGGTCAGAGCAGGGCAGTCACTGGCTTTGCCAACACATGGCCCCTGGGCCTGGGCCCGCAAGGCCCATGGCCCTGGCCCCAGGGCCTGGCTGTGCTCTGCAGAGGCTGCTGGGGTCTCTGCCTTCAAGCGCCGGGTGTCAGGGCAATGCCAGGACCAGCACGTGGCTGGGGGGATGTTCTGTAGGGTGCAGGAGGGGAGCTTCTGTCCTGGCCAGGCCACCAGGACCAGCAGCCACGAGTCTCCGGCCGGCCAAACCCACAGGAAGCAGGTCATGGAAAGTGGCTGGGGCAGCCACAGCAGCCAGGATTCCTGGGAGCGTTTACACAAGGCAGAACAAGGGAGGGCTGTGTGCGCCTCCCTCCCGCCCCAGCGCAAACAGCCCCAGCCCAGGCCAGCTGTCAGCCGCAGTCCGACCGCTTTCCACGTGCAGTCTGGTAACCTGAGCACTGGGGAAGCATGTCCCAGTAGGGTCCTCGGGTAGGGTCCCCAAGGCAGCAAGGAGCCCAGGCATGGGTGCAGGGGTGAGTGGGTGGGGATGAGCTAGCACTGGCCGGGCAGCCCCCCTAGGAGCAGCCCCACCCCAGCCACATGGAATGGGTTATCTATCCACCCCCGGCAGCGTTAGGCCACCTGCCAGCTTTGCTGTACTGCCCGATCCCCTGAGCACTGTGCAGGGGAGAGGCTGCCTGGCTGCGCTGTTGTGCATGTGCAGCACCGTGCACGCGGGGCCCAGGGTAAGCTCATCATGGCCTCAACTGTGTCCTGCTGCCCTCACAAGAACTGTCGGAGCCGCGCTCCCCCTGCTACGTGCTCTTGGCAGTGCCAGTGCCTAGGAACTCCCGCCGAGGAATGCAAACAGAGATGCCGCTGCCGGAGGAATTCCTGACACAGCCACAGGCCAGAGGCTCTGGCCAGGCTCCTTGTGCTGCAGCAGCAAGACTGGTGTTAAGGGCTTCCTGCTCCTCCCATGCTTCTGGGGGCTCCCAGGTTGTAGGATGGGGATTGGCCTCAGTCCAGCTCCAGGACGGGAAGCACATGCATCCCCCAGCCGTGCTGGCTCCCTTCAGTGGTGCAGAGGCAGCTCGCCGGCTGCTTCATGCACAGGAGCTGGGCCACGGTGCTGCTCTCCACGCATCCCTGGCTCCTGGACTTGGTGCTCGGGCACCAGTTCACCAAAGCAGCTGTGCGTGTGCCCAGCATTGAGGTACACAGGAAGAAGGCCGAGCTGGGAGCAGTGGCCTTGGGGAAGCAGCAATGCTGAGCTCAGGGCACAAAGCAAGTCTGAGTCGCTCACCTGTGGAGGTGCCTTCCTCCGGCCTGGGACCGAGGACTGGGATAAGGCAGCCACTGTCCTACTGGGGGACTCTCGCTGTGGCTGCTGTAGGCATGTGGGGCCAGTCAGAGCAGGACCCATGGCTCAGCAGTGGAGCAGGGAATCCTCACTCTCCCATCTTCCTTTTGTGAGCACAGGCAAGCCTGGGTTTGGCCCTGGCACCTATGCTCTTCCAGAGCTGCCCCAGGGTGCTCCCACACCCCCAGTCACAGGTTGCAGGGAGAAGCACTGCATCTACCAGCTGGGTGAGCCTGGGACCACTGAGACCCCAGCCCAGCCACCTGCAGCATGGAGCAGGCAGGACGAGGCACCAGCCAGCGTCCAGGAGGCTCATGACACCAGTCACCAGCCCCAGTGCAGCCTGCAACCACCAGGAAGGAAAGAGCAGGGATGTGGCAACACTGCCTGCTGCCAGGGCAATCAGTTAAGAAGGAGCAGGAGGCAGCATGGAGACCACAACCAAAGGCAGAGGATGCATGGAGCCCAACAGAGCCCAGCAGGGCCACACATGGACAGGTGGCTCCACCCTCACCAGACTGCGCTGCACAAGGTCTGTCCCACACAAGCAGCCCCCTGCAGCAGCACACGACAGCACAGAGATACCCTGCAGAAAGAACGTAGGTTTAATGGGGCTCCCAGCACCTTGTGGGCGCTATGGATGGCGGTGGCTGGGCACCGCTCAGGAATGCAGGAGGGGGCTGGGACCATATCATGCCCTTGACCAGCACAATGCGCGGTGCCCAGCGCCATACAAAAGTCCGTTCAAGTGACACCAGTCGGTGAGAACCAAAGCCCTGAGAGCAGTGGCCAGAGGCCAGCACCTCACTCCTTTTCCTCCTCCTCCTCCAGGGAGATGGGCCAGCGGCCAGGCAGGCTGGGCTCTGTCCACGGGATGGAGACGATACCACTCAACATGGCGTAGCTGATCATGGCGCCCAGGGCCACCAGCACCGACAAGATCTGGTTGCGCCACTTGTGTGGATCTTCCTCGGAGTCGCTGCCCTCAGGGGCCGGGGGCCGGGGAGCAGTAGCCGGGGGATCGCCTGGCAAGGAGACATCCACTGTGAGTGCCCTTGAGGCAGCATCTGGGCAGAGAATGGCTGCAATTCAGGTGAGCCAGTGCCCCTGATGCTCCACACACCCAGGCTGATGACAGGGTGCCCAAGAAGCTTCGTGCCCATGCAGCACAGGCACCATGTGGCCTCCCTCCACTACAGTGAGGTGGAGGGTTCCTGCAGCCACTTACCGCTGTCCCAGGGGAAGTAGAGGCTCAGGATGGAGGTGCAGTAGTTGCACAGGTTCTCCAGGGACTTCAGGTGCTGCTGCAGTTTGCCATTGGGCAGCTTTGCTTTGAGCAGTGGTGCCAGGTGACTGAAGACGAAGGCGTCCAGGGAAGCAGGCCTGAGGTACAGAGAGCATGTGCTGACAGCTGGTCGCCCCTCCTGGCCAGCCCACCCCAAAGCTGCTGGCGCCTGCAGACAGACCCGCTCCCTCTGCCATGAGGATCCACCTATGTATCTCCCCACATCACAGTCACTGAGGGACCAGAGGGCTGCCCCTGCTGCTGCCGGGGGCTCACACCAACTCTAGTCCCACCACAGGCGCCCCCTCAGCCTGGCCTCTGCCAGCTAAGTGCTCTGGGGCACAGGGTTGGGGTACAGTCCCCAGGAGCTTGCAGCCTCTCCCAGCAGGACCCAAAGCAAGGGCTGGCAGGACATCGAGGGCAGGAGCAGCTCTCCTCAAGCATGTGAGTATGTGTTTGTCTCGTGCAATTCCCGCTCACTGCAGCCGGCCCCTTTGAGCTGAATAAGCGGCACATTCAGCTACAGCCGTTTATGGCTCTGGCAGTTATGAAGCCATTAAAGCCGGAGCAAACAAGGCAGCCCTCTCAGGGCTCCGGCTCTGGCGCGGCTGCTGTGGGGGAATGGCTGGTCTGGGCTTGGTGTGGTTTTACAGGGGAGGAGGGGACCCGTCGGGATGGCGGGGTCCTAACGGGTGGTGAGGAATGGTTCTGCTGGCCGCCCCCAGGCACGTTCTCACAGGGCAGCCGTGTTGGCCCAGCTCAGCCCCACTTTGCTCATGATGGTCCTGGGGTTTCTTGTGGATGCTCAGAGCTTCCCTTGGGAGCTGCCATTTCAAGGAGGCCAGGACTCCAGCACGAGCCCTGCCTGCAGCTCAGAGTGCTGCCTATACCTGCTGCCACTCTGTGGCCATACCCTTACCCCGCCCCCCTGCGTGAGCAGCTCGCCCTCCAGCACTTACGAGTCTCCGAAGAAGAACTTCTGGGCCCCAAGGCGCTGGGACAGGAGTGTCAGGCACTCCCGGGCTTCGTGGTACAGCTACAGGATGAGGAGAGCAGTGCCATTGTGACACCCTGCACCAAGCCCAGTGCCTGCCCCTGCCCCCCAGGCTAGAGCGTGCCCAGCCAACAGGATGGACAGTGTCCCTGTTGACCTCCTGCCCCAGCACAGGGGCCAGTCTCAATGTCTCCCCTTCTGGCCTACAGCACCATTCTGCACCCTCCTGGGAGACGGGTTGGGCCTGACAGCTCTGCCCCCTCCCCTGGACCCCGGAGCCACACATTGAATAGCTGGGGATCAGGCAGGGACCCCCAAAACCACCTATCCAGGGAGGGCCAGCTACCCCTGCATGGGCCACGGTCAGGGACCCACGGGACCCACCCACCCACTCACTACCTTCTCTAGCCTTTCCTCGTCTTCCAGGCAGTCATCCCCGCAGAGCAGCTGCAGCTGCTCCAGGCGCTGCTTGTGCATGCGGTTGGGCAGAAAGAAGTTGAGAGGAAAGGGGGTGGCTTCTGCGTACCACTTCCGTGTGTGCACCACGTAGTTCTCGGCGTCCACCCAGAACGTGTGGATCTGGTGGGAGCAGCAGTATGGGACCAAGACTGCTTTCTCTGCCTGGCGCAGGCCCGAAGCAGCTCACAGCCCCCCAAGTTCAGCCTGCCCATGTCGCTGCACTGTCATCCCAGCCCATGGCTCCATCTGGCTGTCTTGGCATCTGTCAGCGCACCTCCCCCTGTGCCACCATACCTGGCCACAGACCTGGGCTCCCAGCAGCACCCCCCCCAGCCTGCCACACGTCAGCAATCCTCTTCCACAGACACTCACCAGTGCCGGCAGCAGCTTCTCTTCCAGCAGGCACATGAAGGCAAGGGTGTCGGCCCCCTGCCTGGCTGAGAGATCGTAGTCTGCATTGTACTTCTGTGGGCAACAGCGCAGTGTGAGCCACGGCTAGATGGCAGCAGGCCAGGGTCTGCATGACGCATGGGCAGCCCCAGAAGCGTGAAGCTGCAGGGCCAGGCCGCCCTTGGTGTCTGCTTAGAGAAGGGAGCCCCCCCCTCTCCACTTCACCACAACTAAATCATGTTCACATCAGACCCCGCACCCAGAAACAGCAAAAGGAGTGCAGCCCTGGACTGGCGGCATGGGCCAGGGCACTTGGCCCCCAGATCCCCTTTGGTTCCCTCACCTCCGGGGACCAGGTAGCTCTCCTGCCTGCAGGACCACCCAGCAGCCAGAGGGACAAGGGTGAGCAGCCCCTGGGCCTGCCTGGGATGTTCACAACAGCGTCTTCCTGGCCCAGGGCTCCTCTCTCAGCCCTCTGCACTCTAGCAGCAAGCCCCGCAGGGCAGCTGGCTGCAGCAGGGCTGGAGGAGCCCGACCCAGCCCACCTGTTTCCTGAGGTGTGTGATGATCTCATGCGTCTTGGACAAAACCCCTTCCTCCCTCGTCTTCAGCGCCGGCAACCGTCCTGCGAGCGGAAAGCAGGTGAGGGTCCCCCCCCCGGGGACACGGCCCAAGCCCCTTCTGAGCCCGGTGCCAGCCCACAGGCAGCCTGAGCGGGCCGAGGGGCAGTGGTGCGAGCCGTGCGCAGGGAGCGGCGCTTGGCGCTGATGGGGTACTCGGGGACAGGGGCACAGAGCTGGGAGCCAGGCTTGCAGCCCAGGCAGGGCAGGCTCGCGGGCACCAGCGCGGCCGTGCCAAGGGAGCAGTGTCCGCGGGGGAGTCTCGGGCTCCTGCCAGGGGGAGCGGCGCTCACCTGCGGGGCTCCTCCAGGGGTTGCTGAGCTTGTGCAGCTTGAGCGGCGCCTCCGTGAACCGCGCGTAGGTCTGCAAGACAAGGGCGGTCAGGGCCGGGCCGGGCCGGGCAGGGCCGAGACGGCGGGTTCGAGCCCCCGGGCGGGCGCTCACCAGCACGGTCAGGCAGTCGGGGTCCACGGACGGCAGCCCCCAGCCGGCCGCCCAGCAGTACAGCTCCATGGGCGCCGCCATCTTCCGCGACCCGGAACCACGTGGCGGGTCCGCCCCGCCCCGCAGAGCCCAGGCCGGTGGTGCGGGACGCGGGACGAGCCCGCTCAGTGCAGCGGGCAGGCTGCGGTCGCCCCCCGCGCCGTGCCCGCAGCCCCCACCCCCCAGAGCGGGGCCCCTTTCCGGCACGTGCTGCGGGTCGTCCCGTCGCGGCCCCGCGGGGAGGACGGGAGCGGCGGGTGGAAAATGTGCGCTCGGCCCCGGGCAGCCCCCCTCGCCCGGGCACGGCTCCCGTCGCTATGGCGGCGGCGGGGAAACAAAGCGTAAACAGGGCGGGGGCGCGGCGCGCCTGGCTCCCGGCCCGGGACAGCCTGCCCGGCCAGCGGGCTCTCCGGGGAGCCGAGGGGGCAGGACCGGGGCCCGGGAGCAAGTGACCGCTGCTGGCCCCGGGACGTCCCGCTGGGAGCTGGGCACCAGGCGGGGGCGAGGGGGCTCCGGGCTCCGGAGGACCCGGCGCCGCAGCATCAGGCGTCGCTCGGGGGCTCTGCCTGTCCCCGCCCCGGGCAGAGGTGACCGGGCCTCCGGGATGACCTCACTGTCTGGCTGCGCAGGCTCCGGGGGGCGGGGAAGGGGTCACGGGCTGGCAGAGGGCCAGGTCCCCGCCTGGGAGGGGAAAGCCGCGGGGTCCCGGGGCCGGGGGCTGCTCTGGCGTGAACCGGCCCCACACTGACTGACCCCGCCGTGAACCGGGGCTGGCGGCGGCGCTGTCATGTCGCCGGGCCGGGGCCCGCGGTGACAACCCGTGGGGGGGGGGGGGCCTGCCCGGGGTGCCCCCTCGTTCCGCAGGGCGCAGCGCCCGGGGTCTCTCCCCCACCCTTGGGGGGCTCTGCCTACACCCCGCTCCCGCGGGCTGGGCGCAGCCAGGCGGCCGTACCCCCCCCGGGGCGCAGCGGTGCCCCGTACCCGGGATGCGCCGTGATTGACGGCTCTTTGTTCCGTCCTCGCCCGGCAGCGCCGCCCCGCCCCGCCCCGCCCCGCCCGGCCCGGCCCCGCTCCCCCAGCCCCGCGCCGCCCCGCCGCCGCCGCCGCCGCACTCGGAGCGGACCAGCATGGGGCTCTGCGCGCTGCTCGCCCTGCTCCTCCTCGGCGCCGCCGCCGCCGCCCGCCACGAGCTGCAGGGTAAGCGCGGAGCGCCCGTGCCCGCGGCGCCGCCCGAGTCCCGGGACCCGCGGCGGGGGGAGCCCGCGGCCGCCCGGCGCTGGGAGCTCCGGCGGCTCCAAGAGCGCCCCGCGCATCCTCTGCGGCGGGGCTGGGGGAGCGCGGGGGCCGGCCCGCCGGGCTTCCTGGGAGCTGCGGGAGGCGCCGGGGTGGATGGTGCGGGCTTGGGCTCGCGGGGTTGCGAGGGGCCGAGACCCCGCACCGGGGAGCGGGGGGCTCCCGCAGGGCACGGGGAATGCTCCCGGCGCTTCCGCTCCTCCCGGCCGAGGCTGCCCTGGCCCTGGGGCTGTGGGGAGCAGCCTGACACCGGGCGCTGGTAGCGGCTGCCTCTCCCTGGGAGGTCTGGCACTCGGCTGGGCGGCTGCAGCACAGAAGGATATTCTTTCCCCAGCCTGAGGGAAACCGCAGAGCAGCTCCAGGGTGATGCTGCTGGAGTCCCTAGCCCCTGCAGGGACCGCGGAGGCTGAGTACAACCCTCTGCTTGACCTGCCTGGGGCGGCCAGACCTGCTGTCCAGCCAGGGCAGTGCAGGGGTCCAGCCTGGCTCCAGGCCCGTGCTGCACTTGGGGGTCAGAAAGGTGAACAGGCCAGATCCGGGACTGCAGGGAGCCGGGAGGCCCCAAGTCCTGCAGCACGTGGCGGCTCCATGCTCATCCCGGCTCTGAGCCAGGGAGGGCAGGGGTTGGGGTCCAGCAGGTTCCCTCCGTGATCATGGCGTTGTCCAGGGACTGCACTCCAATC